>NC_054537.1:85968462-86288462 GCF_017654505.1 Polyodon spathula
TTTGCAGTAGTCAATGTATATATTTTATCATCATTGGAATAATAACAGTACCACTTGATTGGTAATTCTGGGAGTTTTAAATTTACCATAATTAAATAAAAAACCTTATCCGGTTGCTGAGCTTTACATCTCATAAAAATCATTGATGAGACAAATTGTACCACCACGCTTGAAATAATTTTTAAAATTTTATTTATTTGTATAAATGTGCACAGTTTTCATTCCAGAATACCTAAGTCACATAGCAGCTGCTAGTGTTTACCTTGGTCCAAGATCAGATGACTAAGAACCTGCTGCACTGGGCCAGCGCAAGCATGGAAACAGGCTAGCCGATTAAGTGCCTTTCGAACTTCCTGGCTCTGGGTGTACACGGTTCCGACTCGAACTCCACACATGGCAAAATCCTAGAAGGCAAGGAGAAGTTCAATCCACCTACAGCACATCTGGATCCTTGATCTTAACAGTACGGATTCTTCAGGAACTGCCTGAATCATACTTACTTTACTAAATCCCCATATAATGTGTGTTCTTTCTGGGTCAGGCAATCTGTAAACACACACAGTAAAGTGGGGGTTTAAAATAGTAACATGGTAGTAGTGGCATGCAAGTTCTACAAAATAAATAATTTAACTCCAACCTAAAAATATGTCAATCAGGTGGCACAAGGACAAATACAAAAACGCCTATATATTAATTAAAAGGACAGGTTATTTTAACCTCAGTATTCAATTTTCCGTTACAGTCACAAGCATTTTGTTGATTTTGTTTCAATACAGGATTTTTTTTCCATGACTTGGTATACTTATGTTTAGAATGGCACTACTAAATTACATTACAAATTGTGCCAAGTATGAGGTCTAGATGTCACATTTCTGTGTTTTTGGTGCATATAGAAATACTAGAAGAAATGTAATACATTCAACTACAGAAGTTTGACTACATTTTTTATTTATTTATTGATTTCTTTATTTAAAGCACAAGCTTATCCAGTATTTGTGGTAGGGTAGGCCCCGGGTAATCAATGAAACAGGAATAAATAACATCAACTCTAACAAAATACGGCGTAATACAGAGTTTTATTTTACCTGTCTAAGCTGTGAACACTGGTGAAGGTGCCGTCATACACTGACAGCATGTAAATTTCATCAACGATTACATGCAGTCCATATCTACATGCCGATAGAAAGAAACACTTAGAAAAAGAATAAACATGATCACTAACACATCCATGCAGCAGCTGATGGGGTGAACCGTCTTTCATTGTCTAGTCACTATTCAGATATTTATACTGGATTCTGTGCACCGTCTATAATCCCCTAATCCATGAGGTGCTTTGTTAAATCAGCGAGACCCATACCCAAAAACAACAATAAATCTAAACATACTTTCCACCCAATCCAAAACACCAACGTTTACTGAAAGGTTCTGGTATTTAAAATACATGGATTCCCCCCTATCTAGCATTATATTTCCAAGAAACTACATCTGTAGCGCGTTAGTAAAACCCACTTTACTTATGGTAACCTACTTTTTTCTATAAAACAGAATCTGAAATTACTAGACTTTCATTATTTTCTGGGTGCCCATTTATGTTATTTCACCAAATCTACATCCTAATGAGTCTAATCTACAAATAATTATTTCTATTGGTTTTTCATATACATTTTACCAATTACAAGTAGGCATTTTTTATTGTGGAAGTTTAGGATTTTCACTAGAAACAGAATTATCGCACAGTGTGGCAACTTCGAGGCGTGCATGACAGAGGCAATACTCCATTATAGCCAAAACTGAAATATTTTCTTTTATTGCTCAATCACTAATTAGACCAATTTAAAGTTAAAAAAAAAAAAAAAATCTTTTTATTAAGTAGAATATGTTCAGAAGGCTTGATTTTTGTATTATTTGATTACCTCCAATAATAGGTAACACATTGTTTTGTATGATACAGCACTTCCACAGGGTTGCTGTCAATTTATCCCAAAGCAGCCTCATAGTGTCTAATAATCTGTTTAGGTAAATAATCAGCTCAATTCTAGCAGTGAGTGCCCAGGAAATTACCAAAGTAATGTTTATTTTCTTAAACTGTATTATGGAAAATGGCAGCCCACACCAATCATGTAGGGACTCAAACCTGTATGCAAAGTCTAGACATTCTTTCAGTAAGTGTGCAGGGTAAATGTCCCCTAATGGATTGTGAGGGTTGATCAGGATTAAAGCTCTGACTCTGATGCCCTGAAAAATAAAACACTGATAGTGGGAGACGCCAACAAGACGCCTTAAAAGAAAAACAAAAAAAACAACTATACAAGTTGTCTCTACTTCTGTAAACCAGCAGAAGCATTATTGTATTTTTAACATCTGTATGCATGAGTGTCAAAATGAAACAGACAAAAGAGACCACACACAAAGGATGTCTGCAAAAAACAACACAGACAGTAGCTTTGACTGTTTAAGTGCTATGAAACAGGATATCTGCCTAGCAATCTAAACAAATACTGTATTTCTATAACTGTCTAGAGGGCCACCCTCCCCTCTCTCTTTCTACATACTGCAGACATCCTTTATGGACAGTTTATAAATGTTTAATCTCCTACATATTTGCTCAAACATCACGACGACATTAAAGATATGAAACTAACATGTTTAACCACCCAGCTGCCCATTTATTTTGACAAATTTCCATTTAAAAATACTCTTTTTTTTTATAGATGTTTCATTCTTAGCCCTCAAATTTGGTCAGTTTTCAAAACAATTTTTGCTATGTGTTTAAATACACACTTTTTTATATTGTGATTATGATAAATGGAAATACAGTATTTCAATAGAACTTAAATAACAAAATAACAATGTGTTTACAATTGTAGCATAATATAGGATCATAACATAATAACCCCCCCCCCCCCCCCCCCCCCCAATGTCAGCATCATCTAAGTATAAATACAATTTTTTTATAATGGCAGTATTATAATACTTGTGCAGACATATCACTTTTTTCAAATAATTTTGTGTGACAGATTTCAAAGCAGCGCACTTCAAACCCTCATCAATGCTAACGTCTTTATCTAGCACATATACATCACAAAACTTGTGTTGCAAATTTTCAAATCACATCATATACCATCTTCCCCAGTTTCAGGCACGGGTGTATGCTCTGTTATATGAATTATTATCTGTGAAGTGTAGGTACAATAAATAAATAGGTCGTTTTGACCAGTACCAAACCTGACAAGGCTTTCTTCCTTACAACCTGTAACACCAACAAATACATAAAGAAATCTCCTTGTTTTATTCTCGGTAGATACACAGGCATCCATTTGTCACTCTCAGCTGTGTGTATACAGATGACCCGGTCTGTCAAGCACATTTCTTAGGGACTGCTGCCATCTGCCAGTAAAAAATAAAACTGCATACACTTTTACAATACAGTTTTCTGATTTTGCACGCTGTTTTCACAGGAGTGACAAATTTGGACTTGCATGCGCTCCATGTGAAATTCGCGGGATAAGCAGCAGGGTGGTTAAATTTAGCAAGTCTAAAACATTTTTTTTTGGTATGCATGTAAAAGTCTGTATTTACATCTGCCACTGTTTGGATCAATTGAATAGGTGTAGGTGCAATAGATATCAACATAAATAAAGCACTGCCAGTTTTACAATGTAATCTGACAGTTCCTTCAGAGCAGATGAAGCCTTCAGATGAAAATCCATATATAAAGCATTTCAAGCCTTGAGATATTCCTATTGTATGGTATTTTACATTCTTGAAACAATGCCTTGGTTTACACACATTTTTTTTTCTTTTTAAGTCACCTTTTTGCCATGCTATTTTGGAAGTACATTTTGGGCAATTTGGGTTTACATGTTATTTTCTTTCAAGGAGAGAAATTCGACTTCAAAATTCAAATGACCTAATTAAATACCTAAATCCGAATTTCGCAGGGACCGTGCCATGCTCTCGCCAGCATATGTAGTATAGATTTTTTAACTAAATTCCTCAGAAGATGCTAATACACGCAGGCATTTTGCAACCTGGAACCTCATTCTGCAAGTCTTGCAGAAAGCTGATGTTAAGACCATACTTATCTTTTTGAACAGATTTCTTGGAACCAACTGCATATTTTCCAATTAAATTTACCAGCACACTTTTACGCAAATAATTTCGTAAAAAAGTGAGTTACATTTTATTGATATCTGGATCCATTTTATCAACAAAGAAGATATTTATGTTTTATTAACGGATTTCCCACTTATAGGAGCCAATCCCTAAACACTACAGATAGTATAACCGCTTATTGGAAACAAGGCCTTTGAAAAGATTCTGTAGTATATGTAAGCAGTGTTTATTTAATTATTTGCTTTGCTTTGTTTTTATTGGTTTGGTTTTGTTCATTGAACATAATGTAAAACAAAAGGTTGTTTAGCCCAAATGTGTTACTTATGTTTGCATGAAAAATAAAACATTCCATTCTCCGTTCTTGTGTATTATATTTTGCTGTTGAA
Source organism: Polyodon spathula (assembly GCF_017654505.1). Lineage (NCBI taxonomy): Eukaryota > Metazoa > Chordata > Actinopteri > Acipenseriformes > Polyodontidae > Polyodon > Polyodon spathula. The sequence goes on from NC_054537.1 coordinate 85,972,965, forward strand.
CTTAAGCAACGTCAGTTGGTTAACCAGGTCTTTTCATGGATTGCTCTGTGAAAAGTTGTCCATATGAAGAAACACTTTTCAGCATCCACAGAAATGGTTACAACTGCCAATTATGTTAGCCTTTCTTGCTAAATTGGTAAATACACCCACCCCTCCTTACATCGCTACACTGCTGATTCGGATATATCACGGTCCTGGAGTTGGCTCCCCATTTTTACTGTCTAACTGCGTATGCCTTAGCTGCAGTATACACAGACACTTAGAATTACTGTTCGTTTTATTTCATACTACACATCACAAACAACAATATGCAAAACAATTAAAAACAAAGCATTAATATCGTACTGTTATCATATACACACGTATTGCACAATAACACAGAGCAAATTAAATATCCACTTGCTGAAGCGGTTTTTACTTTAGCCAATGAGGTGTTCACGTGCGGCAGCAACGCACTCGCAAAAGCCACAAGGCAGTGACGTCAGCACCCTAGCAACAAGCCTCCTATGTTGTTGTTGGGAATGGATTATTTTAATGCAGCAGGTTTGTGCATTTGAGAAAGGCGAGGAAGACTAATTAAATTAATTGGAGACTGAAGTTGATGAGAAGCAATTACCCTCTGCTGAACGAATTAAAATGGTGTGCTGCTTTTTATACAAAAAATTAGAAAAAGCAGGTTGCGCAGAGAATTTATATTGGAGCCTGATGCATCTGATAAAATGAGGGAGTGCTTGTACAGTATTTATTTGTTAGCCTGTTTGTTTTTCTATGGGTTTCTCGCTATATATCGTGGCCCTCGATATATAGCGGATTTATATTGGACCCGCGATATATTGAGTGGGTAGTTTCTCCTAAAATTCTAAAATTCTCCAAAATTCGACAAATGAAATTCCATTACCGTTTTCTTTGCCATATAGTTGATATCCCTCCATTTCTGATTTACAGTAAGCATCAAACCCTGGAATACAATCTAACAGGAGGGGGTTTTACCCAAATTACAAACATGTTGTGGGTCTAATATTCTTCCTGCCTTTAGAAACTTTAGAAAACATGGTTTTATTCTGCATGGATCAGGGTTGTAATAACTCGTCAATTCTTCAAAAAATTTAGTGGAAAGTATTAACAACACTGTTTATTCTGCCATCCGTGCTGTGCAACTCTTATGCCAGTACTCGGTATTTATTTATTAATTCTGCAACTTTATTATACGTTTGATGAATTCTAACATTACAGCTTTCAAAATAAGTTATACCCATGAGTGTGCAGCACACCAGGTGAATATTGCTGTTTGTGATCTCTCAAAAAGAAATTGCATCTGTTGTTCTAAAACAGCAGTTCTTGAGGTAAGCTTTTTCTTTAAAATGCATCAATTTGTAGAATGCAATAATTATCCCTTGTAATTTGGGAGTGATTACTTGAGGTATAGGACTGAAATGCAGGTTAGTCAAGTTGTTTGAATTCTCCCGTGAATTTCACGTTGTTTCTATTCATTCGTGCGTCTTTAGTGCGAGAAGGCGATTTCCCCACCCTTTTTAGACATCCCTTGCTTTGGCTCCGCACTCACTAATGAGGAATGTCACATTTTCACAATGAACAGAGAACTTTACATGACAAAAAGAAGCTACCAGAGAACCAGCTTCAAACTATCTCTGCTGAAATAGTAGCGGCAGGGCAAACACAATGAACTGTCAGAACCCCAGCACATTGCCGGCCGACACAATATAGTTCTTGCTACTAAGCAGAAAATGAAGTGTTTTGCAATATTGATTCCAAAGTGAAACCCCGAAGAAACCCACTATTTATATCAATTAAATAGACTCCAATATCTCAAAGCTTGTGGTTTGTTATATGGAAACTAAAAGATCACGACAGCAATGGGACATTCTTTAAGTCAGAGATCAGTCTTAAAGCCACCAACACTTTTCAAAAAGTATCTATCATTCTGCAAATACAGTTTGAATGGTTGTGGAGCTGGCATCTACTTGATTCTCACCTTCATCTAAATAAAATACCCACCAATAAATATAACTTGCGTAAAGAAAGGGCCCAAATAATTTTTGTTCCTGCAGAATAAAATTCTGTTCAGCATCTATAAAACTTTACTAGGTGTGAAGCAGTGGGACACAGCATTCAGAGATGGGTTACTGTACCTGCTTTGTGGCCTCTGTCATGGCATTTTCTAATTTTTTAACTGTCAACATAAAGGGCTGGCTTTCCCCATTGGACATCTGAAAGAAAGTTGACAAATACTCCATGAAACATCTGTTTTGGATCATGTGTTATTAAATGTTAATTAAACGATACAATATAAAAACATAAGACATATGAATATAAGACATGTACACTCAACAAGCTGAAAGTAAGAGAGAACCACAACCACATTAATATAAATATACTTGCCTTGCTGTCCAGATGTACATGTACTGGTCTAACTTTTCCATAGAGCCATGAATCTGGATATACACTCCCATAATAGGGAGTTGGGATTAGGTAACCATCTATAGAAAAAACAACATCACCAATTCAAATTGCATATTTTATAAAATCTATTTTATTATCTCTTAACAGCCTATATTGACAATCTTTGTCTCTTGACTTTTTTTTTTTAATGGTTACAGTAGTCGATGATGTCCAAATATTTACAATACAGCGCTATATATCAACTGCTGCTTTCTGGTAGTTCACAAGGTCCAAATTAACGATGCTGGTGCCTTCCTAAAAGTGTAATATTGTAATATTTCAATGCCTGTTATTGTGATTATTATTGCTAATGTTATTCTACTGGTGCTACAGCAGTGGTTTATTATGTCTCATGCATGTTGTTGAGCAAAGTGCATTTGGTATTGCTGTATTTAGATTACAACGCTTCCCTTAATGAAGTTGTCGTTGACATATAGTACAAGGGTTTTGTTATACAGCCGCATGCTCAGTAATCTTCCAAGGGAAGGGGTAATGCTAATGTACTAATAAAGCCTTTACTGGTATTGGTTAGAGAACAAGTAAGCAAAAAAAGACGGCAACCAATGCAGAGCACTGCATTCTTCTATGCTGAAAAACTAAGACCCAAGGTACTGTGCTCAAGGCGTAGCTTTCCCAAAGTAAGCTACATTAATTGCGCATTTAATTATTGTTTAATTTATTTATTTCCAATCTACCTGCATTTAATAAAACTGTAATTAGCAATGTTAAACCATGACCATTTCTTAATTAAATGAATTAAATCTGACAAAAAAACAAGCTCAAAGCTATATTTCTAGCTATACATTACTTAAAGGAAATTGATCATTTTACTGTGTAACTATATCCATGTAGAAAGACATGGTTTCACTATTCCATCATCAGCCACCTCAAAACCAAAATATTTCTATACTTCACTGCGGACAGACTTTAGTCAATCTGGAAGCAATTGAATCGTCAGCTGCTCAGTGTGTACATGATGACTCGCAAAACCACTAAAGATACAGATGGGTTTACATGTTTTAAAAGTACATCTCATGTATAATACCGAAATTTCACATTTTAAAAATACAATTATAACAGCGCAAGTAATGAACTGCTGAAGCATGCACACATCTCAAAACAATGCAAAACAGATGGCTAATGGTGCATATGCAGCATGCAAATAACATAGCTACCTCTGTGACCATAAAGGGGAGTTATTACGTTTAAATCGATTTATTTAAATTGTATCTTTTTAAAAACGTGCAATTAGTTTCAGCATTGTTCTATTAAACTGTTTCAGTTAGCATATACCGTTCATGTGTCATTATAATTACATTAATCATATAGTCACTTTATAAAAGTACTCTCCAAACTAATCCAACTTTTTTTTCTGTCATGGGTTTGTAGTGTCAAATAAAGACAAGGTGACAGCAGAAATCAGCCCGCTGTTGTAAATCCTTGAAGAAGAATGAGCAGCTGTATAGTTTACAGTAGGGAGTAAAATTCCTGTTCTGTTTTTGTTATTGTTCTTTGCATTACCTAACTATTCTACTAATACACAACCATAAAGCATTTTGTTTTACTTATTACAAAACTGTTTAAGCATTAATGTGTTATACGTGTGTGTATATATATCTGAAACAAAAACACATTAGAAATGTGAAAAAAATGCCAAGTAATCAAAAGTCCCCAGCCATTTGGGCAACCTTGTCCAGCACAATGCAAATAGGCACAACTGTCAAAGCGGTGGGGGCCAAGGTTGCACCAGTTTATTCTGCTAATTTGGCTTTTGTTTTTCATGCAAGTTGGATCTGCTTTTATTGTGACTCCTAGGAGTACAAGCCAGCAGATAACCTGTTTAAGTTGGAACAACATTTGTCACTTGGAAACTGCAACCAGTATCGATCAATGTGTGTTTACTGTTTATTTTGTTTTGTTGGATAAACGACTTAGACGTTCCAATCGCAGTCAGGGAAATCTATGTTTAGTTAAGACTCCGAGTGGAGTTAGGTTAGACACCAGGACCGAGTTGTGCACCACTGTCCTACAGGGTTACTTTTCCAAACAAAATAATTCTCCTTTTCCACAATTAACTGTTCTCCTTTCACCCAGTCGACACACAGGTCTCCAAACCATCTCCTACTCGCCAACATGGAGCACAAACAAAGAACCCCTTTAAATATGTTCATTGATTACCAGATTGGAGACAGCTTAACTTCAGCTGCTCCTACAATGAACTAATTAACCCTGTGAGAGACAAGTTGAAGTGCCTCCTGACCCCTAGTGGACATTTCTAAGATTACCACCTCTTTGACTGAAGTTTTCTGGGAACATTGCCCCCTTCACTCTTAAACTGACATACATTACTGTGTTTTTTTAACACGTTTCCACGCAACAATATATATATATAGTAGAAAATATAGATGCCGGCAATAGAGAGATGTTTCAGTCCATTTAATCAGACACAAGGTGGTTCGTCCCAGGAAATGCTAAATAGAAACACTTCTTAGATGTTGCTACCGCCAAAGAGAAAAGACAGCAACTCCCACTCTATAAAAGTCTACATCCCAAAAGTCTGTCAATTATTTATACTTTATTGATTAAAAAAGAGTAAAAACAGGTATGCTGATGTGTTTCGAGATGTTCTCTTCATCAGAGAGTATTAAAAGCAAGACTCGTTAGACCCATTAAATGCTGGAACTCATTGTCATTAACACCATTATATGATTACTAGAAATAGTAATCAATGCATTCAATTCACATTCCATATACTTAACAATTTGCTATATATTGTAGTGGCGGCATATCTGGTCCGCAGTGGGAAGAAATCGAGATAGCACAGGATGCAGTTTAAAGCAGTGAAAACTGCTATTTTTATTGAAGCGTTGGAACAGCAGGCAAATGGACGCTCTCTATTAAATGGCTTAGCTCAGGTAGACAGCTCCAAGATACACAGCTACATGAAAACCACAACACGACCCCGAGCTACACGCAGGCAGCTCTAGTGATCACCCAGAGCCCTATTGGCTCACATACACAGGGGTACATTTACATACACACGGTCCAATCGCTCAGACCCTCGGTCCTGCGCAAAAGCTGATTGGCAGAACCAAGCACAAATCACAGAGCAGCCAACACAGACCCCATCTACATGCAGCTGCACTGTGCACGTGACACCCCAGGCAGCAGACACAAAACACTAACAGTCCCACTCCCTGTCCCCCCCAGCGTTCAGTCCCAAGCAGTCCCAAATTGAACCACCATTACACTGGTCCCAGTGTGGCAGCCTGTGTAGTTGCCAGGGCCGAGGACAGCAACGGACGGGTCCGGGCGTTACGTTTGAGGGCGATTCAATGTGACGACCACTTCAGTGGCTGGGCTGCATCACAGGGCTCCGTGGCAGTCCCTCCTGGGTTCGGGCTTCGGGCTTCCTGGGCCTGCTGCCCCCCTCCACACTGCGGGGCAGAGGCTAGCTAGCACAGCCGCAAGAGCAACCTCGATACTTGGCTGCTGTTTAGTTAGGGCTGGGTGCTGCAGCCCTGGCGCGGGGCAGCCTCCTTAGGGCGGTGATGATGGGCTCTCTCTCTGGGGCTCCTGCTTTGAGGTTGTGCCGGTGCGGGGCTCTCTCTCTGGTAGTGCAGGACAGCCTCCTCCGGGCAGCGGTAGGTACTCTTTCTGTCGCTGTGCAGTCTCTCACTGGCAGCAGCGCAGCATAATCTCACCGAAGTGTGGGACACCGTCTCTGATGGCAACTGAGGAGCAGAGCACTCTGGCGGCAGCCGCGGCGCCGAATTTTCTTTCTCAGGCAGTAGCGCTGGGCACTCTGGAGATGTTGGGCTCTCTCTCTGGAGCTCTGGCAGCACAGACAGGCAGAGGGAGGGAGGGAGGGAGGGTCAGGTTGGCCAGGGTGTCCTCAGCTCACCACGCACCAGTGACCCCTGTGGTCTGGCCGGGCGCCTGCAGGCTTGCCTGTAAGATGCTCAGGGCTGCTCAGCTGAGGTGGCTGCATGGTTGGTCTGCAGTGTAAAAAGAAGTGGTCGGCTGATGGCACACGCATCAGAGGACAGCGTGTGTTCGTTTTCGCCGCTCCCGAGCTATCGCAAGGGTAGTAGCGGTGAGCTGAGCCCAAAAATAATTGGACACAACTAAATTGGGGAGAAAATAATAAAAAATAAGTGGGACGACTACATTTATTTTTAAAAAAAACATAGAAATACTGTATATAATTCATATCATATTAGTACTGTATTTTGCAACTATTACATTTATTTTTTCTTAACACGTACCGGCAAGTACGTTTTCTTAAAAGGAAAAAAAGAATCTTGGTCAAATCAAGTCAAACTGTGCTCTTTACTGGTGGTGCTCAGTAGGGGTCACAAATTCCAAGTATTGGCACATCATAAATTATATCTTTCCAATTCCTGCGACTGAAGGTATAGCAAGTATGCTCTGTTGTTGCAAAAGAACGACAGTATGTAGTCTGCTCGGGTCATGTGACTTCAACTTGGATTGTTTACATCACGTGGATATGTTCATTGTCTGCAGCATTATTCAAATGCTTGGGACAAAGTAGAATGTACAGATCAATACTAAACAGTACACGTTTGTGCTCTGCAACCCCCATAAACAACAACACACATTCTCCCCATTCACTAACGATGTGGCCCGTCTCATTCCCTTTCAATACATGTAACACAGACAGACGAGACAAAGTGAACAGACAAGTCCTGCAACAAAGCAACTGTCCGAGTCATTACTATAAATTTTAATTTGAAAGTAAAACAATATGAAAGCATGACGACCTTTATGTACAAAAATCTTCACTAATATACAATTGAACAATAACTGTTGAATATGTAGTTGTTTCATACAGTATTAAATGTCATTGTTTATATGATAGCGAAAAATAAATAAATATCAAGATAAATACATAAATGACTATCTATTAATTTATTTCAATATTTATATTAATGTATTTATGTTTTACTTTTATCAAATATATAGGCTATCCTTCAGCATAGCTAATTCTCAGAAATGATGTTCCGTTTTTTGTCCAGCGGGGAACACAAATAGCGTTACTCTCATCGACCAGTATAGAGGAAACTGTGGTTCCTTGTGCCAACAGGGACCACAATGAGCGTTACACTCACAAGAAACCAAAAATGTTCAAAACTCAAGCTCAAAATCTTAGAATGAGGATGATGAAGATGAATGTTGGTTCGAAAAATCTCAAAAACAAAACAGGTCTGGAGAATTCTCAGTTGGTTGACTTCATCTTTCAAAATACTGCTTGTCTCAAATAATTGTGTAACACTGACTAACACAACACGCTTGCGAACTGAAGGTTGTAGGTACATTTCACACAAGAGTGTTGGGAACTGCAAATTAAATGTGGAATACAGGTTATGCCTACATGATACGAGTCGCTTGCACAGTTGCATTCAACTAAAAAAAGTACATTAAAACTATTTAAAAACTGTTCAATGCAGCAAGGAAAAGATGTAAACAGGATTTGAAATAAACCGCTCCTTCGCCAGAAACTGAGATACCGGACTTCACTTGGTGCAAGTAGTGTATACAATGGTTGAATAATAATACTTTAGTGTGTGCGGTTTGCCTACGAGACTGACCATGATTGAAATGTGTAGGGTTTGTTGTATACTAATATAAAATGAACTTGATTATACTCGTTTGTATTTTTAAATAAAAAGTATGCCTCTGTGAGTGTACGTGATTTTCTTTTAATCCCACGATATTGCGATATGGAAACTGTTATCGATAACGTTATCAATATTATCAAAATATCGATATTGGTGCCCATCCTTAGTAATTGCATTGCTGCTTGGGCAAAACATTGAAATGGAAACTTTTTTTTTTTTTTTTTTTTTTTTTTTTTTTTTTACTTGACCTGTTTTAAATAAGAACTTTTAGAACAATAAACAACATTTTTTTAATAACTTTATTTAAAAGTTTGACATAAAAACAAAATATTTTACAATGTACTATTTTTCAGGTAAGCATTTAAATATTTGGTCACATTTGTTGTATAATCACTTTGAATGTGACAAAGCAATTTTTTTCTGTTTTAATAAAAATTACGTTTAATTTTAAAATATCTTGAAATACCTATTTTTAGACTGTCAATTAAGCATTAGTTTACTGGGGAAAAAAATACAGCCCTACTTATAATGCACACACATAAGTATATTCCAGAAATACAAGTAATGGGTAAAGACATGCAGTATCCCAAAACATAAAGTATGGGTTGTTTGTCAACTGGCTCTCTGCCCTGCTACTTAACCACAATGAATTAGTTTACACAACAACGATGCCTAATAGGAAATGTTTACCCACGTTTGTGTGGGGCAGGGACCAGAGGGAGAACGCCATAAAGCGACAGTAGCCTAATACGCATACAAAATTTTGACAGTAGTGCGGTGCGAGACAGCATCCAAATTCAAGACCATGGGAATCAATATGCTCAGCCTTATGAGGTCACATAGGCTGCACAGGCCTAAGACCGGCTCTGTATACAAATGCCTTTTTTCCTCTGTGCACGTTTTTTTTGTCAGACAGTGAGGGGCCATGGCAAGGCACCATGGCCCCTCTGGCCCCCCCTGCTCTGGCCCCCCTGGTCCTAACAGTTTTCAATACAATAAAAGGTGGACCACTGATAACCTTGCTAATTAGTTTACAGGTTTTACACACCTTCCGAGTCACACAAAACAGCAGTGAGTGAAGCAAGGACAGAGCCGCATCCGTTCATGACCACAATCTAAACCAAACACAGAAATAAATGCAAACATTATTCAATACTTAAATATAAAACATTATTGATTCACTGTAGCCCTATACTGACCTTGTGAAAGCAACACAAAAATATATTGCTAACGTCTTGCATATTTAATTAGACCATTGCTGTGAACTAAATACTAACATTTTTCTAGAAGACAAAACTAACAATACAAAAAAAAAAGTCACCATATAAGATACCATCTCCCTTCAGTTTATTGTGACAAGTAAGTAAACTCGATTTGCAGTTTTAGCTTATTGAACAATGGCAGTACTGTATGTGTAGAAAAGTCCCTAATGGAATTTAGGGGTATTAAGACCACCCAAACCACTTTGCTCGTCCTTTTTTAATATTTTTGTAAAATTTACCTACAGATCAATAAACAAAAGTTTTCCAAGTCCAGTAAGTGACACATTTAGATGATAATGCAGTATGAGGAGAGAAACTCATTTCTATAACACTAAGAAATCTACTGTACACAACAAATTGCAGGTACAATTTAAAAGTTGACAGGTGCCTGGCCAGCCACACCAAACTAGGTTAAATTGATCAATTTAGTGGAGGTTAATGTTACTAAATTATGTTTCTAACTGTGTTTACAATATTTCACAGTGTGTACTCTACAAGAACATTGAAAATCAACCACAGCTTGTTCTTACATGCTCCGGGTCCAATGGATTTTGAGCTCTGGCATATTCTGTGAGAAATTTGGCAATTTCTCCTCTGAAGCTGTCGTTGATAGATGAAATGGTAGCCATATCAGTCCATAGATGATAGACAAAGAGAAGGAGATGTGATACATTTTATTGGACTAACTAAACAATAATGAATGTAGAAAATATACATTTTCAAGTCTACATTACATACAGTTGACATTAGCAAATGCATCTGTGTCAAAATGACCATTAAAGCCATTGATGCAAGTACAAAGTCTTCTAAGCAGAATTAAGCCTGTCAACTACTGGTGTAGTCACAGCCATATTCTATCAAAGTGTTTTTTTTTTTTGTTTTTTTTTTTTACCAGTTTCACCAAAATGTAACTTATCAAGTACTACCAGAAAAGGCTTACATCTGTATACTGGTTACAGTAGTTTGGTAGAACACACAGCTAATTCATGTAGTTCCTATTGAACTTAAACTATTTAAACCTTTACTGTAGAAAAAAAGAAAATTCTGCAGTATGCCCTAATGATTTCATCCTGACTAGTAAAGTTCACCAAAATGCCAATTTAGAGGGGGTAAAAAGGTTCTCAGCAAAAACAAAACTATACATCTACTTGTTGTATTTTTACCTTTCTAAGCCCTGTACATTTGAGTACTGCAAGAGGTGTGGAGCCAGAGAGCTCACACCAGGTCTTGTCAGCTGTAAAAAAATAAAATAAAACAGCTAAGGAGACTGATCTAATAATAATAATAATAATAATTGCAGGGAATATTTTGTATTTGATATTTGAAAGTAGCTCTTTATACATCACTGGAAATAAACTTGTGAGAATAAACAGATTTGCTTAAAAAGTGGACAAAGCAACCCTGTTTTTATTCAAACACTGCACCAGGAGCTAGCCATTAAGGAGCCTCTATTTTTTGTCGTCAGTTAAGTGGGTTGCAAGTAAGCTGCTAAAAATAAAACACATTTATTATTTAACCAATTATCTGCAGGTTAAACACACACGCGAAATAACGAATATAGCTATTTTGAACAGTCCCACTGTAGCTGCACTGAGAAATGCATTTTGTTTTGGTATACCAACATTCACGATGACATAAGGGAGAAAACACCCAATCACTTACTCTTTCGTGTATAATATCATAGCATAGCTTGTTTTCACTGGTTCCCAAGTTTAAGATTCCCTGAAAAAGAACACGTAATTCATGAATATGTCTTTTTGTGCATCGTACATGTGAATAAACACAAACACGTCTTTGTAAAACACATTTTAGATTACGCACTTAGGGGCATGTTCATAAAAACTGGATTTTTACAAAACTATTAAAAATCCACAAGCAACTACGTCGACCTAATGTAACGTAGTGTACAGATGTCTTACTCACTCTCAATTTATGTTTTTTAAGTTAACGGGATAAAAATGCATATACTGCGTGCCCGATGAAAATACGCTTGTCATCCATTACTAATCTATACAGGAACTTATAAGTACAAGTGAGGGTGACCAGTATGTTTAAAATTGGTTAAAAAATTCAAATACACGTCTACTGTATATTCATTTCGAAATACATATTTTAAATGTCTAGTTATTTAGCCAGAGTAGACACCGGTATAAACAAATCACACAGTGCCCTGATGTGGGCAGATTGACAATCTGATTTACGGTTAATGACACAGCAATTTGAAAATGAATTATTCTGAAACACGAACACTTCGAGAATATATAATAGTTAGCATATCAATATTCGCTTTATCTATTCATTTCAAGTTACCTGGGGGTTTGTGTCTTGCTCGTAAGGATCTCTCACGTACATGTCTAACCCTTTACCCAGGATACTTTCATATCCAGCAATACGGGCCCCTCTGGACGACAGCAGTCTGCTTGTATTCTCCATAACACAAGCTCCAAAATGACTTCTTAAGTAATATTCTCCCAAATAAAAGACTACACAGACACCAATGTCACAATTTTTGATCCCTCTCTGTTCTAAATTTGCGTACTGCGCATGGCCACACTATTTCCGCACCGCACCGCACTACGCATGCCCATACGGGTTTTCTCATTGCAGAGCAAGGATGGCATCATAAACAAACACTTCCCATATCTCCTGGATTCAATTGAACTATCCCCGAAGGCATCGTGGTACAACTTAATTTGTATCAGGAACATATTGTTATGCAGTCGCATCCTTTCAGTGGAATCGAGTAAGACGTCTTGAACATAGTCCTAAATACATACATGCCAACAGTCCCTATATGGTCAGGACAGTCCCGATGCATAGGAAGAAAGTCCGATATTTACACGTGGAAACAAGTTCATTTAAACAACTAAACAGTGGAGTTAGTGAAAACCACACAACTGCTCATCACTAACTTACCGGCATACAAAGGTAAGAACGCTTGAGGGGATACGTCTATTATTACACTTTTGTCATGTATACGTATGACCCCCTCCCCTCTTGCTGAACAGTTTCCAAATGCTGGCAAGTATGCTAAATAAAGGCATGACAATGAGAGTGTTAGTGTTATAATGCTGGTTCATATACCGTATAGGGTTACAAGGACAGCCTGTCATCTACGCAGTTGCTGTTTGTTTTCTGGCAGGCGTCTGTGTCTTGCTGAAACCGATCCGGAGTCACGTCATGTTCTCGGGCCAGGCAGTAATAATAGCGTTAAGTCTTCCGCAATCTCTTGAAAGCGACCCCCACCAACCATATTTCTGCTATAAATACTGTTCAAAATATGTCGTTTGATTTCAACCGCTTTTGTCATGCGCAGTTCATATCTGGCTGATTTACATCAACCCCAACATTCTATGAACTTTTGATTTTCTACAGTGCTTAAAAGCAGTACCCACAAAGATTTCAATCAATCTATTTTATATCGCGCCTTTCATTGTGGACCACCAACACAAAGCGCTTTACAAGATGCAATAACACCATAATACTTTAAATACAGAGAAGTGCATAATACATGATATACAGTAAAAAAAAACAAAAAAACAATGCCTAATACAATAGTGAAAAATGCATAATACTTGATATTACTTAACATAGTAGCATAATACACAAAATAATAGCAACACAGCAGCGAACAGCAGATTTCAGGCTTTGGGAGCGTCACGCAGCCATGAAGCTAAACAAGCGTTCTCCCAGTGTGGTGCATTTTTCTTGGGGATAACAAGCAGGCCAGAGTTGGACGACCTCAGCTTGCGGGCAGGGACATAGTGGGTCAGCAGGTTGAGGAGGTACTCAGGACCTGTGTGATGACGGGCATTGTAGGTGAGCAGGAGAGTTTTGAAAATAATCCTGAATTTTACCGATAGCCAGTGGTGCTGGGCAAGAAGACGGGGGGAGGGGGGGGGGGGGGGGGGGTTATGTGTTCATGTTTTTTACATCTCTTAATGATCTATTGTGTCAAAACCGGCTGTTAGGTCAAGGAGGACAAGCACAGAGGGAGCAGCAGCAGCAGCAGCATTAAGCAGGAGATCATTCACAATCCGGAGCACAGCAGTTTCAGTACTGTTATGCGGCCAGAAATCACACTGTAGGGATTCAAGCATATTGTTATCCGTGAAATGTTTAATCAGCTGACTGGCTATAGCCCCTTCCAGAGTTTGGACGAAAATTGGATAAGTCAGCCGGGTCGAGGCAGGGTTTTTTGAGTACCGGGGTAACTCGGGCAAGCTTAAGGACAGCAGGAACCGAGCCAGAGTCCAAGGACAGGTGGTTGCATAATTGAAGGAGCAAGATCAGAAGCACAGAGACGGACAAGGTTAGTCGGCCAGGGTTCCAGGGGGTACGTGGTAGTAGTTGATTTCAACATTTAATAGGTAAAAATGTATTAAATTAACAAACTTTACAATTTTGTGCATTTACACCAATGACGATGCTTCCAGATAAATCTTTTTTGTAAAAGCTCAAATCAGATATATTTAGATTGTGTACATTTTGCTGAAATATTAAGAGAATTTATTATATTCAATTTCCAAAATTATTCACATCCCAGACTCAGGTCTCTCTCTGAAGATAGCACTACAACAGCCTGTCTGACCACAAAAAACTACTGCCGAAGCATACTGTTAAATTATGTGTGGTCTTAAATCTTGAATTGTATAGTGTATTAATATTTCAAATATATACATTTAACTGAATACTGTAGTATCATTTTAAATTGCATTTTTCATCAATATAACATGTTTTTTATTATTATTATTTCAACACTATGTACAGTACATTGGGCTTCAACGGTTAATTTAGCCACACAGTGAATACCAATCAGAATACAGTATGTTTCTATAAACATATTAGGAAGTGTGCACCGCATGCAGTAACTACAGTATAGCCAAGCATTGCATAGCTGCTAAAAGACTATTGGTATTGACTAATTTCCAAGGTTGTACTGTACCTTGCTGCACAGGATTGAATCTGCTGCTCATTAAGTTACACTGTACAGGATGTTGGCAGGGTCTTTGACTTGCATGTCGTGTCACATGAGACATCCATAGAGCAGGTTTTCTTTGGGGTGAGGTTCAGTTTTACTGGGCACAGCAATACATAGATGATAATGTGTTTTCATGTCATGTCTGTAGCAGAACCCTCCACTTACCCGGTTTCAAGTTATTAAAAAAAAAAAAAAAAAAACACAACAGCAGCAGCAGCAGTCGTGTGTGCTTGACATGTTCTGTTTTTTCCCCACTCATGCCTTGCCTGTATCTTGTGGGATGAACTGTACAGTAATATCTTTTTGTAGTTTTTAATGATTGTATTTGCAACATTAGAGTAACACTTTGTCCAGCTTTGAAAGTAGGCCCACCTTGAGACTTGCCTTCACGGGAGTTCCCAAAGGAATTATATCTGTAAGATAAACAAGTATGTCAGAAACACATCACACACCACAAAATCAGTATCCCGATAGACCACCACGACTGACATCTACAGTGTGTACAGTACATGGATCTGTGATTTCTGTATGTACTTATAGATACATAGCTGCCTCCATATATTACCAAATACTGATACAACAACTTGTGCTAAAAGGTGTCCTTACTTTTTACTACAAATTTACTATGAATGTAGAGTGACAGGGTGGTAAATGCATTTCTGACTGGCAAAGCAGGGGCTACATACCACACCTCTATACCTTCTTTAATCCTAGAAAACAGATATCCTTTTTGGATACCCCTGCCCTTGTGAAACAAGCTGCTATATATCAGAACAGGGGAGCATTTTGGGATAACAAGATATTTAAGAAACAAGGGGTGTGAATGGGGTGCAGTTGGAAATAATTTCCCACGACAGTTCATTTATTTATCTGCCTTCATGGATTACAGGTGATACTTACAGATCTGTGTATTTTGTCCAGTCTTGCTGAGGTATTGATGGTCTGGTGTCAGCAGATGAGATTCGCAGATTAAGACAGCAGGTTTGCTGAGTCCTGACTACAAATGGAGCTGTTCCTCCTACAAACCAATCATATTACCAACTGTAATGTACTGTATACAAAATAATCCACACACACACACACACACACACACACACACACAATAGTGCTTGTATAAACTTGAAGTTTGAATTCGGAAAATGTTATATACTGCAGCAACATAGTACATTATTATTGTAAAACGTTCCGTAATTTCGGTTATAATTCAATGACGATGTCATGAGAATTCAATGATGATGTCCTGCGATACACGCCAAGGCAAGTTAGGAGTAGTACAAGTCAGAAAAAAACATATCAGGCCTACAGAAAGAGCAACCTTACCAAATAATGCTCTTTTATTTTAAGGCCAGTGTCATATTTTTGGTGCAGGACTAATAGTAAAAATATAAATCCTTATGCCAATATAAATTTCATAGGGTATATGTGTGTTTCCTAAATGATTCATAGGTTGCTACAGGAGGCATAATGTCCGCCAAAGTAGTACACAATGCCATGTACTTTGCTACCCTATGTTCTATGAATCTCATACACAAAGTTCTTGATAACCCTCTTGTAGTGATGGCATGAGTACTGGCATGTGACAGGACACCACATCCCTTGTTGATGCACCAATAATCTCATGAGTCATTGAATTTGGCCCAGATAAACACTGCAAGTTCAGAAAAAACACATTCAAAACTATGTGGTTACTTGGGTGTGGTGGTGCAGAGCTAGAAACCTTGGCCAAGTTTGCTTGATTCAGTACAACCACAAGCACAGGCATATCAAAATCAAAATGATTTTCAAAGGGTATTAAACTGGTTTCAATACAATTAACTGTCGATAAAACGTGTGATAATTAGTTTTTTTTAAAAGGATGGAGTATAAATGCAGATTAACACATTTAAAATAGTATAGTTTTTGCATATTTGTTAAGAGTCAAAGTGATGTGTCACAGTTTAGTTGATAAACTAAACGGAATACAAACTGAGTCACTGACCAGTTCTGAGGGGGTCTGGTTCCCCAGCTCGGACTCAGAGGAGCTGCCGAAGCACAGGCATTCTGACGAGGATTCTCAGGAAGCAGGTCCAAGGAGTCTTGGCAGACCAAGGAGCGCTCCAGCCCACCTTCTACCTCTCCGCTCGAACCGTCAGAGCTGCTGCTGTGGTTCAGGAAGGTCACGGAGGAGAGGAGAATGTCACTGTCTGAACCAGAGCCCACCTCCTGCCAGGAAATACAACAGTTTGATAAGATACCATACTTACTGTGGTGTTTCCAATCACATGTCTGTTCTACTTTTCTCTCTACTTAAATAAAAAAAAGACTTCTACATACAGTAGCCATAACTGTCCCATGTTTTTTATGCATTATATTCCACTATATGTTTATTCCAACTTACAAGCAAGCATGCAGCCAGGTTGGTGTGGACTACCTCCAGTTGAGCATTGTAGAGTAAAGCCTTCAGGTCAGCCCCAGTGAAGAATTCTGTATTAGCAGCAAGGAGGTCAAATTCCACATCCTCAGCTAAGGGCACAGAGAGACTGAGGGTACCCAAGATCTCTTTCTGAGCTGCCTGTGGACAGACCAAGCTTGGTATGTTAACTCCATGCATACTGTTGGATTAGCGTTACAACTCCCTGGTGAAATATCCCTGCTACTAGCTCAATTTTCTAATGGCTGCATGAATCCTGTTAGTCACATTTTATTACCTATATTATGTAACACAGATAAAACTGCTAGAAGACATATCAAACATATGTTCAAATTACTGCAAACATCAATGAACCTTTGTATGAGTCACAGTTTGAAAACTGATTTGATGATTACATACCCCCCAACATTAGGTTAGCTCTTACCTGATCAGGTGGAGGGCAGTATAAAGACTTATCCAGCCGGCCAGGTCTCAGTAAAGCTGGATCTATCAAGTCAGGGCGACTGGTGGCTGCCAATACATATACACCTAAGAAAAACAAGCAAACCATTAATGTGAAACATATTAGAGTACTGCAATTGTAGAAATCAGAGACCATTACTCAAAATTTCCATTGTTCGTTCTCCCTTTATGCATGTGGCTATTAAATTTCATTGATTTGATGAAAACCAGATAAGAATTGGAAACAAGATAATAAACTCTTCCATTCTGCCTTTAACTAATTGAACACATGAATCACACTAAACCTAAAAGGCAAAATGTTTCTTACATGTTGCCACTCTTACTGTATCTGGCAATCCTTCAACTCCATCCGGGTGAGTTAGCATTTGGTTGACCACTCTGTCAGTGATTCCAGTGTTATCATGGCCTCTGCGAGGGGCAATGGAGTCAAACTCATCAAAGAACAGAATACAGGGCTTTGCTGCCTGTGCCCTGAGGAAGTGGGAAAAGGGAAAACCAGTTTCAGTTTGTTTTGTCCATTTAGCCTGAAAATCACACTTGACATAAAAATTGATCAAATGCACTGAGGATTTACTCCAGTGCTACGTATGCAAACCAATTAGAAAGTAGAAATGCGTGTTTGTAAACAATAACAAAGACACTCCAGCGTCACAACAAAGGGCATTCACCAATTGTGCAGTCTTGTGGGACATACTGTACACACACACATATTGATTTAAGAAATGGAGATGTACTTTTATGAATGGTCACTATTGCATACAGAAATAGGGGTTACATTTTCGCAGATAAACTATTCCCATATTCTGCAACATGCACAGCAGGAACACACCTGTTAAAAACATCTTGAATTGCTTGCTCACTTGCTCCAATGTATTTGCCGAGAAGCTCAGCACCCTGGGAATGCACAACTCAGATATTCAGTTCAGAAAAAGTGAACCTTTGTCATCTGGCTATGCATAACAATGACAATTACTTGCAAATAATGTTGGTATTGCAACTGTATGTAGAACACATTTCAATGACAGTTTTGTAGATGTGTCAGACTGTACCTTAATGCTAATGAAATTCATTCCGCTCTCTTTGGCGACTGCGTCTTTCCTGTGCCGGGGGCACCATATAAGAGCACTCCTGACTGCTGGCGAATTGGCAGATTTGCAAACAATGCAGGTTACTGAAAAAACATAACACAACACTTTATTCTAAAGCCACGTTCACTTGTCAATGTGTGCAACTTTCCAATATGTTTTCATGACAAGTGTAGTATGGTACACCGTTTTTTTTTTTTTTTTTTTTTTTCCTAAAACAAATTTGACTAAAATGGATACTTAGGTTTCCTTCTGACCTAACATTCACATAATTTAATTTGTCCAAAATCATCTAAAAATGTTCACACAGGCTCCTCATTATTGTGATTCATTGTGTATAATCGGTTTAAAAAACAACCAGATACCTTTAATGGCAACTGAATGGTATTCATAAGCAGCTGCCTGGCTTCACGCAAGCCCATGACGTGCTCCCAGCCCAGGTCCTGTGGGTGTGCAGGTTAGCGTTTCTCAGTGAGGACGGTGTAAAGCCTTTGAGTGGTTGGTTAAAGTCACATGTAGCCAAAAACAGCTCTGGGGGAAAAACAAACCCTACTTTCAGTAGGATGCTTCACTGGCTTTATGTGGTTAACCAAGCTGAGGTTTTTCCAATTTTAAACAGCTATGATGAATCTGATATCTGCTGGGACCGGTTGTACATAAGGGATTCGAACCTGGATCCAGGCTGTGGATTTACATTGTTTAATGAGTGCAATTGTGTAGGACTCTCTAAATCTCTGTCCATCAGTTTGCCATTTTTTCCCCAACATTACTGTGATCTCAGGCTGACAGCCGGGGTCTTTAAACTAGGTGCCACACATGTGCACTTCTCATTGGTCAGTTTCCTTAGCTTCAGGATCAGAACACGATTATGGCTCAGTGGTCTGATCCAGATCGCGTAGTACAACACCTTCTCATGATTCGGCTCCAGTGATCTCGGATCCAATCCCATTTTTTGATCTTGTTAGTACAGATCAAAAACCGTCCCCTGGTACTCTTAAAAGGATACTCTACCTTGTGCTGTTGTGTTCCTGTTGTTGACCACACTGGCATGTATGGCTCTTTCTACCAGCAAGGTGCAATCTCTCACCACAAACCCTTCTGTCTCCCTGGCGAGGGAATGAGTGTCAACCATCTGCCATGTTTTTTCAGCAATGCTGGTTTTATTCTGAATCACAGCCCTCAGGATTTCATTTCTTTGGACCTGGCAAACAAAATCAGTTTCAACTATTGGACTTATGGCCCGATTTTGATGACGGTGCAGACCTCTGACACTAGGTCAAAACAAAATTTCCTCTGATTTTGAGGAATTCATGCTTTGCCCTATCTTTTAACGTCTACATTAGTGTCCATTTTTGGGGGTGTGGCCTAATTTGCATGTTAGCTTTGGGAATTTGCATATGTTTCCAACTCCACACAAGAAAATATTCAATTATTAATACATTATTACTGGAATACTTCACACACGTGTGAAATAATGTATGGACTTTAAATTACTTAAAGAAACAGCTACCAGACAGGGACCAGGTTTAATCTGACCAACCTCTTCAAAATCTGACCAATCCCTGAACTCAGAGTTTGTGTTGTTTCAGACCTGTCATCTTAGAGTCTCTATCGCCCAGCCCTCCTTCACTTGAAAGTGCAGCAACGGTGGGTTTTAATATCAAATACATTTTGTTCACAAATAAAATAATATAAAATAAAAAAAACTTAAACTAGATTTAGATACTGCAATTTATAAACAGCGGAAGGTCTTAGCTTTTAGTTTAATTTACAGCTTTTACTGCATGCATAATGTAGAAAACAGACAAAAGAAGGTGCAACATTTTATTATATCAATCTTTTATAAAGTTAAAAAAAAAAATTAAGCTGGACAAACATTACAGTTACTATTTGTAATTGCATTTTCTCGTTCTTTATTCTGCTTTTAAATGCGAAAGTAAGGACTTGGGGATTTAAAAGCTCATTTAGTTGTTTCATAGCAAAACACCATAAATTAAACTGATTTTATTACTATTATTACTGTAGTATTGTTAATACAATATACCTTTTATTTAACAAACATAAACAAACTGAAATTTCAAAGATTGCAGATTAAAAGCACTAAGTGCGTTCTACTAGTAAGTAGTAGTGATATAAATAAAAGGTGTACTGTAATAACAATTCTGCACTAATAACTGTAAAATCAGTTTAATTTACAGGGTTTAGCAGTGAAACAATTAAATGGGCTTTTAAATCCTCCACGTCCTTACTTTCTCATTTAAATGTGGAATGAGGAACGAGAATAAATGACTATATATTGATGTTAATACAATTACCAATAGTGATTGTCATAAAGCGTATCCATCTTAAAAATATATAACTTTATTAAAGATTAGTCGCTTATTTAAATGTTACACCTTTGTCACTGTCCCAACTGCATTGCAGCCTGGTAGAACCCACAGCATGCTCAACGCTATAATATTGTAACGACTCGATGATTTCCATCGCTGCAGGACTTACTGACTGTCCCATTTGTTTGTCTGTATTGCATAATGTTTTGCTGTGCCACGCCACGTTCACCAGTCCTGGACATGGGTGGCGGGAGACTGGGGTCCGAATGGCATGCCCAGGATTGGTGAAGGTGAATGGAAGATGCGGTTTAATGTGAAGAGATAAATAGGAGTGCATGCCTGAGCACAGCTGTGTGAGTGACAGAGGCTCTCAGCGAGAGCGAGAGGTAGACTGGTGAAGAGGCAGCACATACCCAGGTCGGCACTTGCAGGGTTAAGGAGGATCGCGTGATGTTTTCAAGGCAGAATGTTCTAGTGCAAGATGACTGTTTTGTTTTTGATACAGAATATTCTAGTACACAATGACCGATTTGCTTTTGATACAGCTGCGTTTGCAAAAGATTAAGGAAAGAATGTGTTCAAGGTTGCGATAGTTGTGTGAGAGTGTAGAACTGTTTTCCTGAGCTTTGAGCAAAAATAATTCCTTATAGGGAGGACTCTGAGATATTAATACTGTTGACGTATTAATCTGCTCAATGTTGCTATGCTGAACATGTATAAATATTGGGTCCCCTTAGCTAAGATAGAGTGTGTTCGTGTTGCTGCTTCTCTTCCCTTGCGCGCATTGTAATAAACTTCTTGAATTGCTACCAATCAAAGTAATCAGTTATTTCATACAACAGGAGATTTCCCCCCTACCACACTGGAATTTAGTAGAGAGAGACAGGTTGTCACTATTTTGTTTTGTTTTGGTGTGGTCTTTTCATTGTTTATATGTCCTGTGCTAATAAACTGTTGAATTGGAGCATGAAGCTACAGCCTGTGTGGAGTCTGTTTTCATTTTACACACAACGTTACCATATGCTATTTTAAGAAAATCATATTTTTCTAAATATTGTACTGTTTACTGGGGGGTTCATTGGTGGTTTTTAACACTGTGATAAAAATCAACAAATTGGGAGACTCACTGGTGTTTTCCATTATTTGAAGAGCAAAATCCCATACAGACTGCACTGTCATGGGTGTCCATGAAACACAAGTGGCTGTGTTATTTATATCCGCCCCCCTTTAGAAGAAGTGGCCCATTATTGAATTATATTTACACTGGAAAAGGGTTAATCTGAATTCCCGTGAAGATGACTTGAGCTGGAAGGATCAGTGTTCTGAGGAGGGTTTGTTTTACCTGACTGGGAGACTTGATGCTCGTAAAGCACTGGAAGAAGTGAGACCCTTGTACCGGGGTGTAAAGAACGCTAGCTCTGGCTTGTGGCTACCAGGGCAATCAGACTCCCATGGACAACCCGTTCACTGGCTAGATCCTTCAGAGCTGGAAAAATAGCAACAAGGGTTTAAAACAAGCCCTATATCAACTAAAAAAAACAGACTACTATAAAACAGTAAACAAAATTAAAATAATGTAGCAAATACCCTGTGCAAGCTGTTTTCCCAGAAGCACCTCTGGGCCCTGCTCTTGCTCTGATGAGGAAGCAGCTCCAGCAGTGTGATCCAGGTCATCCAGGAGGAGAAGGGAGGGCTGTCTCCACACAGCCTCTGCAAACACCTCCTCCAGCTTCTTACACACCGTTTCACACCTCTTACCTGAATATTGAGACATTGAAATCACTCTGTTACAACCACCTAACAGACTTAATAAAGAAAGGCTTTCATATCTAATAAAAAAAAAAAAAAACAGATAGAAGTGGTCATAAGGGCGAGCTGGTTTACTGTATAATTGATTCATATATTACCAATATTGCTAGAATTCTGGTTATACATTTAGAACTTTACTTCATAACCCTTATTGTGCAATATATGTGCTTACCTCCCAGTTGTTTACAATCAATCAATCACTTCCACATAGGCATCCAGTTTATCAGCTGCTTCTCTACACAAGGCCTTTGCAAGAGCTGACTTTCCACTACCCTGAGAAGCAAATGACAACTCATCATGCATCTGCTAGGCCTAAAAAAAAAGTACACTTAACTAAATATGACATGTTTTGCAGGTGCAGAGCCAAGACATATATAACTCCTTGTAAACAAATACACTTTACATGATTTGTTAAACTGAAGCTAGTATATTAAATTCACATTAAGCACAAACTCAACATATGCCTACCCTACTGAGCCACGCAACAACTTTCCAAAGCAAGTTTAAATAAGCAGATTATATTGGAAGTAAAAAACCAAATCGGTCCTCATAATACGAACGCAGCCCTTCTGTCTTTGGATTAACGCTAATCTAGATTAGCGATGTCTAGATTGAAAATCCTACCAGTTTTCCAAGCACAGCATCCACTTTAACCAGTCTACAAATCTTTTGTGAACCACTGTGCCTTCTACTTTTGATTCAAGATTCAGTTACTTTTACAATAGGAAAGTGTTTGGTGGTTACTAATGTGACCCTCCATAGTTTTTACCTTAGGTCCTGTTAACAGAAGAGCTCCATTTCTTAGACCTGGAGCTGCAGAGAGCAGCTCTTGAGAGAGAAGGCGCCCCCTCAGGCTGTGAATAATGTGTTAGAAAGCTGTGCGGCCCACTTCTTCTACTCCTCTGAAAGGCAAAGCAGTGAATCATTATAGCTGAAAGTGTACAAAGTACTGTACAGGGAGTATAAATACATATTTACATTAATATTACAACAAGGATGATGCAGATCACTTCAGATTCTTGCTGGACTGAGGATCTCCTGTACGCTTAAAAAAGGGTGAGTGTTTTGTGGGGTATTTATAATTGTAAGCACATTTTAAACAGCCTGCTCTATAGATTTAGTCTAATAACAATAACTCCTCCCGTTTGAACGAGCGTGAACAATCGAAGGATGTCATATCATAACTTCAATCCATGTGCAGTTTAGCTGCGCTCTGACAAATATGTGATTGTATTGAAAGCTCAGTCTAAATCCACAACACTCCCTGCTGCTTTGTTTCAAACATTTTCTACTTTATTTTGCTAATGGACTAAGAAGTGCGGCCAATTCAATGGTGCGCAGAAAAAACTTTATTCTGTCGGAAAAGGAAAGTTTCTGCAGCTTCCTGGTACCTAAGCACTTCATGTGTTCTAGTTCAAACTCATTCCAGTGTTTTAGCTGCAATCAGACCATATGACCATCAGCAAAGGTACCCGGATACAGAAGTTTAAATATTTTCACAATGTGAATTAAGGCAGAAAAAGATAAATACAGTTTTGGAATATTAAACGAGTTACCAGTAATACTGTTAATAAAACGAATAAGTAAAAATAAATATTTTAAGCACAACAATGTGTATAATGAGTAGGGTATAATGTCACAGATTACAGCCAAAGACATGTTGTTTTTGTTT
The DNA here is from genome assembly GCF_017654505.1 of Polyodon spathula. Classification (NCBI taxonomy): domain Eukaryota; kingdom Metazoa; phylum Chordata; class Actinopteri; order Acipenseriformes; family Polyodontidae; genus Polyodon; species Polyodon spathula. Next base: position 85,997,078 of record NC_054537.1, read on the forward strand.
ATCTTACCCCAACCCCCTGAGTGTTGAAAAAGAAAGAGTCTGGTCGATATCATCTTTGACTGTTATCGTGTCTGCTTCTTTAATCAGAGGCTGCATTATTACCTGGATTAAAGGGAGAGAAAGTTATTTTTCTACAGATGTACACAAGCAGGCTTTTTTTTTTTAACTAGTCTCTGAGTGTGCACTCTTTTTACAAAAGCAAAACAAATGTGAAACTGCACAAAACCTTAATGCTCCGTACCTGTATGTCTGTCTCTTGTATCAAACTGGAAGACAACAGAAAAATCTCATCTGATCTGCAGCTCATAGCCTCAGGCATAATCACAGTCAGGCAGAATTCTACCTGGGCTGAAAAGAAAATGTAGTAGTCAGTACAGAAACCGCACAAGAAAACAAGAAGCCTTGATTTAATATAGGCATGTACACATATATGTATGTATGTAAAATATGAAACATGGTATACATTTTCATTAGCAAAAAGTATATGAAGCAAGTACTTTTTAGCAAGTACCCGATTTCCGGGTACGTTCTGTATGTTTTCTGCTTGACTTTCGGACATCTTGGTTCCAAGTGCTGACTTAGTGGCTGGTATATCTCCATATGTGCTTTGGAATTTGCTTACATTAGGGTTTCTCTCAGCTCGAGAGGAGAAATCGGACACAATGTCCTCAGTCTGGCGCAGTTTAGGCGAGACAATAAGTTCAGTAAGTTGCTCCAGTCGGCTATAGGGAGCAGCAGCTGTGAGAGATCCTGAAACTGTGCATGACACTGAGCTAATGACTTGACACACATTCATCCACACATACAGATATAAACCTACTTGTACAATCTAAAAACGAATTGCCAACAAATTTCAAAGTCAATAGGTAGACAATTGTCAGCTTCAGAAATATGTGTAAATGTTTATAATTACCATTCCAAGCTGGCACTAAAAGTTTAAACTACTCTCAGTAGCTGCAATGCATTTAAAAACAAAACGAGACCTCCTAGCAGGTTTCACTTGTAGGATATATTATACATTATCCATAATCTCACCACCTTCTTGTTAAACCTTATTCTTTACGCTTAACTGCTTCAATAGTATGTTCTAACGTAAAGGTAGTTGACTTATCATTATAATACTGACAAGCCATGGTAAATGTGCCATATTATCTTTAACAAATCAATATTGTTCAGTTTAAAAAAACAAAAAACAAAACACCCATACCAATATTTCGCAGTCGTCAGCTGAGAGTGGTTCAACAAATACCTGTTGAATGGACAGGATTTGGAAACAGGGCCTACGAAATGCCTAAAACAGAAAAATGTTAATTTAAAAAAGTATCCAATCACATTTTACACAACTGAGGTAGAAACACGTCAGAATCACTGCCAATGGCTGCTAGAGCTTTAAATAATGTCGCAAGAATTTGGAGCCAAAAAAATAAAATACTTTTAAAACGTCCTATTAGAATGCTATGGAAGCATCCTAGTGCCAATTTAACTCCTACATAGGACTTAAAAAAAAAAAAAAAAAAAAAAACATAGGTGATATAAAGTCCTACGTAGTAGCTAGAAAAGTTCTATGTAGGCGATATGAAGTCCTTTTTTTTTCTAAATTGGAACTAGGATGCTTCTGTAGAATGCACAGGGTAGACAAAAATGAGCAACAAGCAGAACAATGTCCATGAGAAGCAAGGGAAACCATTGGTGTACAATTGGATACAGGTTAATTCTGCAACTGACTGTCTGCCCATCAGTCACACCTGCAGAAATCGAGTTACAACAGGGAGATACAGCCTTTATTTATCTCCATCTGTATCATTCTATATACTTCACACAATAGAAGTTCCTAATTTGATGGCTGAATAAATCAATGCTTCCCACACCTGCTCCCCATACTTGATTCCAAGTTTGTCCCCAAGTTGTCTGTTTATCGCCACAACATTTTCCTCCAGGAAAGCACTGCCTTGACATTTTGTCCAACTGAGGAATACAGACCGATGCAGACCCCAGGAATGCTCAATTGCTTGGTTCTGTAATTAAAATATATATTTTAAAATTAAAGCAGGCAAAACACACCACTTTTACACTTGGAAAAAGATTTGTTCTGAAATCCTGGTTATGAGCCTGTCCCCACGGGTGTATATTGTACGTGTTTAGCACATCCCAAATTAGTTTTGAAAATGATCTATAAATCAATCAATAAATCTTTATTATTTATATAGCACCTTTCACGATAAATCGTCCTAAAGCGCTTTACATAGATAAAAACATTGATGAGTATTAAAAGTAGCTATACGAACACTACAATGATAAAAAGAAGCATCACTAAGAATTAAAGTGATGCATAAAATAAAAACACTAAAACAGCTCCCAAACCTCTACAGTTAATTCCAGTTTGGAATGCTCAACCACCTGTGTTCTTTTTCTGTATCTTGCTGGGCACAGCAAAGTAACTATTCTGTGAGCGTCCTGGAATATATAAGGTTAAAAGATCACTTAAATAAGATGGGGCAAGGACATTTAACTTTTAAGTTAATAGCAGTACCTTAAAATCAATTTTAAAGTAGACAGGAAGCCAATGTAAGGCTGCTTACACAGTGGCAAGGCAATGTGTTCATGCTTCTTTGCTCTTGTTAAAACTCTGGTAACAGCATTTTGTACAAGCTGCAATCTGGATAAAACACAACTTGAACACCAGAGGAAAGAGCATTGCAATAATCAATCGTACAAAAGCATGCATCAGTCTCTCAGGATTATGCTTTTATTTGCACATGTAAATACACTTTATGAAAAGCAAAACACAATTTATATTAGGAATTTGTTACCCACTGGAAGTAACATCCGCGTAATACAGCACAACAATCAAATTTATATTCTCGAACTTGTGGAGTACGCCACGAGACACTGACAAAAAACAAAGTCAACTGCTTATTATAGGGTATGATTAGATCACTTTCATTTAGCTGTTTATATGTTATTTACATTAAATGGTTTCACTTTTGTTTCTTGCTAATGCAGGTAGTTAACAACATGACTTACTTGTATCTCCGATTTATTCACTACACCATCTTAGTTACGTCTAATAAAGTGCAGCTAATCACAAACTCGTTACCTCTTGCAAGCGAAGCTGTGTTGCAAGACTTGAAGGGAGATTCAGAAAGCAGTTTTTTGTGTTCGTAAAGGTCAACGAAACTGGTTGAATCCCATGGCTGACAAAGATCTCTGCTGACTGTTTGTCCTGCGGATATTTTGACTGAACCCTAATCGTTCAAAAGGAAAGAAAAATCAATGGTTTACGAATAAGGCATCAGCACTTTTTTTTCGACGTAGAGTACACATAACTTGGATACTATTGTATTTGGGGTGTGATATAAAATTACATTTAAGTACCAAGCGTAGATGGCTTTACAAAATAAAAAATGCTACCGCTGTAAAATCTGTGTATAAAATATATTTTTGCAAAGGTTTTTTTTTTTTTTTTTTTTTTTTTTTAAACACCAAATTACATTGTACTTTGTGACGATCCCCTAATTTAAGCAAACAGGAAATGTTTGTAAAGGTTATTCGTACAACAAACCAATCATGCTGCAATGGTTCTTGGATTGGTTAGGGACACTGCCGTGGTTTTGTTGATTGGAGGAGAAATCTATGCTTCCTGTGTGTGATGAATCTGTCTGAATAGGTTCACGGAAACATGGCAGCTTCCAACTGGAAAACATTAGAAGTCTGTAAACACCACGAGCAAAAAGATGTTTGTTTCACCAGAGCTAAATACAGGGAAGGAAGAAGGCCCAAAGCTGTTAGGGTATGTTGTTGTTTTATGCTTTAATAACTTACCAACTGTGTAGAGGTTTATTATTATATACAGTACATAATAAGTGATTTCTGAGAATAGTAAGTTACTGTTGGCGCTTAGTTTCACCTGTGTAATTGGTTTCTGGTTCTTGAATTGAAGCTGTTTTTCTCTTCAAAGGTTTGACATGCATTTTAACCTTATCTGGGAAGACAGGAATTGTAATCTTGACACCTCGGGTTCAACCTACTGTGTTTTCACCATTTAGGTTTATACCATCAACCTGGAGTCCCGTTACCTGTTGATTCAGGGTGTGCCAGCAGTGGGCGTCATGAAAGAATTGGTTCAACTTTTTGCAATATACGGAGCTGTTGAAGAATACCGTGTACTAGATGATTATCCTGCAGAACAGTTCACAGAAGTGTACCTCATTAAATTCCAGAAGCTACAGAGTGCAAGGTAATAGCATATTTTGTGGAGCATGATACATTGCTATAATAGTTAAAGTGTAAAAAACAAAACAAACAAAAAAAAACTTTAACGGTTCAACCTAGTTCCCATAAAAGGGAAAGCAACTAAGCATCAGTGAAATGATCCAAAATGTGCAAAGTTGTCGGTTTAATTGCTTCATAGTATCTGACACACCATGGTCTTCAATTAACCAGGTAAGCATTGACAGGCAAGATTATACTACATGTCTGATTGTGCTGAAACATTACATTTTGATGCAGAACTGCCAAACGGAAACTGGATGAAAGGAGCTTCTTTGGTGGATTGCTTCACGTGTGCTATGCTCCAGAATTTGAAACCGTGCAGGACACTAGAGAAAAATTACAAGACAGAAGAAAGTTCATAGCAAGAACAACAAACAGAGGTATTTTATCCTAAACACACGTCAGTGTAAATCTGTAATAGTTATAACACTCTATTTGAAATTATTCCTTTTGAAAACCCACATAGGTGTTGATTTGCAATCAACCTGTACCAGCATTTTACAGCACTAATAGCAGCTTGGTTGTCTCAGGATTACACCTAAAATACACTGTTGATACAATGCAGGTGAAAAACAGTGACGCAATACCTTTTATGTTCATGGAGTTGACAAAATCTTTGGCTCAAATGGAAGAGTTCCACTTGCTGAGCAACCAGCACCATTGCTTGCAGAACTTGGTTTTGTGGAGGCTCCCCATTCAAGAACTGACTAAGGCCATTCTTGCTTAGCTGTTGAAGTGACAGGGTCAGGCTCCAGGGTGATATGAAAGTGACAGATGCCCAGTGTTTACCAATATCTGGTGACAGGGAACCATTGCTAGTCTTGGTAGTGTACAGTAAGTTACTGTAGTGTTATGAAAAACAAGACCATAAAAGTAAATATAAAAGTTTACATTTGAGAAAAAAGGCCTGCCGTACTGTTATATAAATGCACATTGAACTACTCAGTTATGTTGGCTAAAAAATATGTATTTTATAGGATTTATATTTTCCTGAACAGATAAGAACTTGGCTAGAACACAGCAGAAACACGAGGAACCTGGTACATCAAAGGAAGTTATTAAAAATCTGCAGCAAGAGCCCACAGAAATCGAGACAAGTAAGGTCTGTGAGGACTGGAATACCTATTATGGTTACCCAATGTTGCCTCCCCCACCTCAGGAAGATCTACAGAGGTTTACCTCTGTGTCGGGAAAGAATTACTTCGAGCCTACTATACGTGACCCATTATTCAAGGACTTTAATACCAGTTCCACAGGACATGTAGCTAATACTGGTAAACATTGTGGAACAGAATGCCCCCCTCCCAGTGATGTGAGGAAATATCATGGGCCAAAGGAAGCATCTTTCACGATGAGTAACGCTTCTGTTGCCAGATTTATCCCAAGGACTACGCATTTGCAGGACAGGAGAAGAAGAAAGGAACAAGTAGCTGTAGACTCACTGATTGGAATTGACACAAATGATGCAGAAGTATTTGTAGGTCCAAAATTACCAGAAGAACCCAAGGTGGATATGGGGGATGATTCACTAAACGTGTCAGCCGATTTCATTAGAAACAGATTAATCAAGGTAAGTTGTGCATTTGTCTTTCTTAAAACATTCCTACTGTTGTCATCCTTTTATCTTTTTTATTGATTACTTATACATTTTAACTGAAAACTGTGACTCCGTTAATTAGGTTACATATAAGTCCACAGTAATCAATTTTATGTACTTGATTATCAATTTACTGAATGTAGGTCAATAACAAAGATGAAAGAATTTTTTTGTTAAATCACTGAGATAAACAATGATTTTGCATCTTTCACTAAATTCAGAATAGTTAAAGAATAATTTCAACTGCTCAAATTTGTGTTTGAAATTAATATTGATCAAAAACCAGATATATCTAACATCTATCCCTAGGATTACATTTATATTATGACTCTGTTATCCTAATTGGTGCTTTTAAAAAGAACCAAAAAACAAAACAAATAACTGAAACGTGTAACCGATACATAATTAATGTAGTGTTGTAGGTCAATCTGATTGCATCACAAACACATATTCAACATAAATTCATATTCCAGTACGTGTAACCTGGTTAAAAATATAATCAGATTTAAGCATTTAATCCAAAAAAAAAAATGTTGGTGTTGCTAAAAATACTGTAGCATTCATGTTGTGCTATGTTTAATTTAATTTTTGGAATAATCTTGTGTTTTTTTTTAAGGTTTCTTCAGTCCCTGCATTAAAACCAGAGACAAAGCAGACAACTGAAGAAAAACCTCCACCAAAGCAGCGCAGGAGGATCTAACCATGTACATTTTATTGTTTTCTCTCCCACGTGACACCTTAAATTACAGTACCCAACCACTGAAAGAGGCAGGTGCATCAGTTTAGGATGAACTGTGTGTAGAAGGGCGGAGGCTGGGTGCAAACCAACGACCCTGGGCACTGCAAGCGAGCATCTAAAACATAATGCCAAAGAGCTGGGCTTGTCTGCATTTGTGGTGTTGGAGCTTTTAACCTCCTCCCCCCTCCCCCCTTTAACCTTGGTGATTTCCTGCAGCAAATCTAGGCAATCCTGGTCACTACACCTTTGTAACAGGGCGCAGGCTTGGCGTGAACTGACAGGACAGAATCCGTAATAGCAGTGTATCCCACAGCACTGCCCATTACATATGTATGCCTCATGCCTAGCTTTGACTAATTATTTGTTACAATCAGAAAATTAGGTTTTGTTGCAGGACATGGAACAGTGTACCCTATTTACAAAACCAGCGTTAAACTACTTTGAATTTAAACAAAACAAGTCAGATTTTTCTGATAATTTATATAATGTATAGTGCTTAGGCTTAACAGAAAAACACATATGATACAAAGGTTTGAATTAAAATACATCTAAAACAAGACAACTGTCATTGTTATTTTCAAGTTTTGTTTTTTTTACAGAATAGGTGCACATAAGAGTCTTGCTTTCAGTCTTTATTGTCTTTAATTTTCTGTGGTATCCTGGAAGGCCTGTCTTTCAAATGCAAGAATACTCTGTTAAAGAAAAAAAAATGTTGTAAGGGGAAGAAAAAATAAATCAATTTTTACAAGATTTGGTAATTGTAAATCTAACCTAGTTTTATATGAGATTAACATAAGCCATTGTATTATAATGGTGCGGTACATGTGAAATAACATGTTACAGAGTGGCACAGCATATTTTTGGTTCTAGAAAGGAGGACCAACATGGAGGTGAAGGCTACTTTTCAGTACTTTACCTTAGGTGACTTCAGGATAAAGAATGTATTAGAAATATACCTTTGATTACTGAACATGGTGACAAGGCAGCAAAAATTTATGAAGGTTTTAAAACTGTAAGGACTACTGCCATTAAATGAAAATGACAGACCAGGTTAAGAACTATATACCTTTGCATCAGGGAGACAAGCTCCAAAAGCCTCAAGCAAGAGATTTTCTTCTTTTACTGCTTTCTCAAAGTCGGCGTATGAAAGTCTGCTGTCATGATCATGGTCCTGTAAATAAATTGTGATTTTTGCATTATTTTATTGTTTTTAAATGAAGTTGTATACATGTGTAACTGATTGAAAAAAATAATTAGCTGTGAAATGTATAGCTTTGATAAGAATCCAAAAAAACCTTTCACATACTGGGTGCATAACTACAGTAACAGCAAATTGAAAGTGGGAGCTCAAGACTGTCTCACCATCTTTTTAAGAGTAATCTCTACCAAGTCCTTAATCCCCTCATCTGGATCTTCTTCTGTTGGTTGTTTTATGAGACTGTTTTTCAGCATGTGGAACATCTCTTCTCGTGAAATATATCCATCTCCATTTAAGTCATAAACCTCAAAACAATCTAAATAAATCAATGAGAAAAATGTAAAATACCCTTTGATCTAAGAAACAAAACTATGACACTACTACATGTACTTAAAAGGAATTGCTCAAGTTTTGACATATTGAGAATTCATACCATGTTTTGTGCAGAATTGAAGGGGGGTAACATTGTGCAAATGCTACATTGCGTTACTTTTTAATGTATTAATAATGATGAAGGTCTTTGAGACAAATAACAGCCACACTGAGCAAAAAATAAATTACCAGTGTATAGATGTAAGATGCCTTGCCCCTCTTTGTTACATTCTAATATATGTATTTAATTTTGTGTATTGTGATACATGACTAGAAAAGTATAAGATTTACAGATGGTTTTACAGACCCAGATTAACTCAAATCTTGGACTACCTAAGATTACCTAAGGTAAAGCAGTCCACCATTGGTGCTAAGTCTGAAACCAGATGCTTTTGTCTCTTGAAACCCCAGAATCAATTTTATTTTGTACAGTATACTGTAGGCCACAACAAGACTCTTTTTCTCATTTACCAAAATAGTATTGCATCCTAACATGCAAGTCATGATATGTATTGCATCTGGTGTATAATTCGCTCCTGTCTTGCAGAAAGTAGGCATACATACATACATTTAATTTTTTCATCCAAGGTCCCTCGCAGAAACACTGAGAGTCCTTCTATCCATTCTTTTACACTGATGTTGCTATCATTGTCCTTGTCAAATGCACGGAAGACTGAATAAGAAGACAACACAATATACATTGTATTAAGACATCTAGCAAGTAGACTGTAAGATGGTCTTGGTTAAGTAGTTTAAAGAGTTATTATAGTTAAATGGACAGGTACACTGTTTAGACCATTAATGTGGCACTTGTATGTTTAATAAGAATCCACAGCACAGGTTTACTTATGATTAATATGTTAATAATTTGTGAAGGTTTATTTCATAACACATCTTACTTCTATCCATAATCATGTCATCTGTCATTCCAAAGGTGTTGTGGAGAATGTTCCTGAATTTACCACGATCCAGTCCATTTCCAACCCTGTGCTCACTCTGCTCTCCCATCAGCACATTGAACAGTTTGACCAGACACAAAACTTCAGTATTGTTAACTGGAGAAAAAGTTACAACCATGTATGAGTGGAGCGATAAAGTTCATAAAATAAATACAGTGAGACCTTGTAAACAAACTAACTACATATACGTGCTCAAGAGTATAAAAGGCAAGGTCCTCTTGACTATCATCCACAGTACTATATCACATACAAATGCAGTTCCAGTCAATAATGTCACTGTTATGAATGGCCATTTAAGTTATGTAACAAGTAGAAAAATAATCCATAACAAGTAAGACGTTTACGTCACTCTAACAAGATACGCAGCTTCATACAATTGTGAGAAACACTTATAAGCAATATAACTTTTTTGTATCAGTGCATTGCATTAGCAATTTGAAATGGATAAAAGCATTATACTTATTACTTAATACATATTTAATGCTCCAGTACCAGTGTAAGAACTTTTAATATATATTTTATAATACTGTAAATACAAATTAGTTACGCTACTTTCAAGTCTGATGTCGATTAAGTTACGTGCATGACACAGTGGCAAAAGAAAAAAAAAAAAACACGTTACTTAGCAACTGGACAATAGGTACTTACAGTGCTTTACATGTTTGGCAATTGAATCTGCTAGTTTTTGAAGATTTTTCGCATTCACAGAAGATATGACAGACATTTTCCTTCACAGTGTGGTCTCTCTCAAGAGCACAAATCGAAACGACAGCAAACCGAAAGAAAAGCAGAGCGTTATAATCTGCAAATGTTTATAAAGCCGTTTCCAAGGCAACGCCAATCAGCTCTGAGTACTGCAGACCCCTGTGTGGCGTCAGTCTTGTAGGTTTTCATGTTGAGAGAATGCTTGCCTCCTGTTTTGTTCATTTCTCCTTCTTAATTTGTTAAATGTTCCAAAAAAGTGGTAGGCAAGAGGCATTTATACTGGACCACTCTTCTGTTGTTGTTTTTCATTAATGGGGCTTACTAAATACCATTTATTTATGGGCAACATGATTTACTTATTTATTTATTTCTGCATTGGAGACAGAAGCCAATGTTATGTGTATAGTATTGTAAAAAAAAAAAAAAAAAAAAAATTCAACTTAGCAGGAGAGCAAATGTAAAGTACAAGTAAGTGCAAGCTGGATAAATTGCCTTTCACTTTTAGTTTTTAATTTTTTTTTTTTTAGATATAGCCAACAGCAATTCTCTTTTCCCCCTAAATGCACTGGAGTAACACAAATGGCATGTCATGTAAAAAAGGGAAGTGACATGTTGTTGCAAAGTAGCCTACTGCTCCAATATACAAGCATACATGATTGTGTGTGTGTGTGTGTGTGTGTGTGTGTGTGTGTGTGTGTGTGTGTGTGTGTGAAAATACATTCCTTAGCAGTTTTAAGGTACTCTACAAATATAATGCTGATAATAAGGTCTGCCCAACAGCAAGAACATAAATAGCATAGTACATATGTAACATGCTAATTACATCCACCCAGGGAAAATATACTAATCAGTCCCAGCAAACAGTAATATGTTAACTAACTAAGACCCCTCACACTGGCGTGTAACCTGTGTTAAATTAGCTTTGAATCATACAGTTTCTATCTTATGTTATGGTATGTGTGGTAAAATATGTCCTCTCAACAAAACAAACCAAGCAATATGTAGTATGAATAAAGTAGCATGCCACACTGGTTTTGTATTGGTTGCTTATTGAACATATTTGGAAATGCTAATTTGTTTTACAGTGATCATGGTATACGGTAAAAGATTTAGCTCTATGCCACAGCAGGGCCAAAGTCACCAGCATCATCAATGCTATATATATGCTATTATTTAAGGAAATAGATACTCGAATAGGCAATTGGAGAGAAACAGCATCAGAAAAATACATTTATAAAACACTGCAGGGTCATAAGTTTGCATTGGTTCTTTATTGGTTGTTTATAGTGATCAAGGCAGAAAGCAAGAATTCAAAAGAAGCCAAAAAGAATATAAAGTCTTTAAAAAGCTTCAGCTGGATTAAACAGCAAGGCTAAAGATGACAGTATACAGTCAAAACTCAAGGGAACAGTCCTGCAAATTAATCTAAAACCAATGGGAAAGAGAAGGATCAAGATAAGACATGATTAAATGCATTACAAACTATTATTTATTATTATTACCTCATGCTACCCCCTCCAGCACAAACGGCAGAGCTGTCTAATTTTCTATGGTGTGGTATGGTATGGGGTCGTTTGCACAAACCTTCCAATCTTGCCATCATTAAGTTAATTTTCTTTCCTTCTGGAATTTCTGTCTTTCATTTATAGTGTATTTATTTAATTAGTTTAAAGAATGGTTTCAAGTTTTCTTCTACAGTAAGTTCCTCGCCATCAAACCTCCAAGGTAAAATGCCAGAGATAAGATGATAATTTAGTGTATAGTAAAGCTTATGTTTGTTCTGTCCATATTGGGGTGTAAAAGTCAAGACATTAGCAACTCCATGCTGTATAGGACTGTATTTTTTTGTCACAAAGCATACTCTTTTACTCGTTGTCTTTATGTACCATAGTAGGCTCCTTTTCTACTATACTTTGTGACATCACAGGAATAATAAATAGGACAGCAGTGGTAACAATCCTGACAGCAAGTAGTCTGTATAGAATAAATTATTGTATTGTTACAGAACATAATCCTAACTGTAGAATCTGAGGACAATATTTAAAGTCAACTTCTAAACAAATTAATTATTGTAGCCATTCCACTCAGATCAATACATGGCTCCTTCTTAAACCAAGTGTGAAAGTGACATAACAATTAATTCCATATGGACAGCAATGGTATCCATCACGATAGCAAAAAGCCTGCAGAGTATTTATTTATTTCATTTTTGTGCCCACAGGGCCGCCACAGGTACATCTCAATAGTGCAGCACCAATACAAAGAGAGACCTAAGTAGACCATACTCAATAATAAACAATACAACCACATCCAATACATCCAAGTAATAGCAATACAAACCCACATATACACACACACATATATTTAAAGATACAGATATTTATATTTAATTTACATTACAAATAAAACAAGTTCACCTCAAAACGCAGATTACACTGAACAGCAGTTTTAAACCCCCGGAGGGTCTTGACAATGACAATGGAATCCAGAAAGGAATTCCATAACCCCAAGGCTGTGCCAAAGAAAGAATAATGACACAACTGAAGACGAAAAGGACTGATGGTCAGAGCAGCTCTGTGGAGACTCTCAGCTCAGGTCTACTACAAGCACAGACTGACATAGAGGCAGAACACAGTGAGTGCAGAAACTTATAGAAACGAACAAGAATAAAATAGGACCTTCTGCTACGTAATGGTTTATAGAGACTAAGACGGTTGTCATGAGTACTACAATGATGTGATTAATGTGGCACAACAGAATCTGAAAGTTAAGGTATGACATGCTAGTGGTTTTAAAATGAATAAAAAGGCTTTTTAAAATAACAATTGGAGAAGTCTGAAAACGTTACTTAAAGTACCAGCAACTACTAACGATGCAGTGATCAGCAAAAATGTGGAACTGAAACACACATTTACTGGTTTCCTAGTAGATGCATTTTGTATTCTAAAAATAAACATATAAAAAACAAACATACTTAAAATTAGTTTTCCAGTAAAACCATTAATTTCCCAAGCATGGGTCTGTAATAAAATGAGAGGTTTTAGCATTATTGATAGAATTAAAAAAAGTATGAAATCATTTTTATAATTGAGCCTTTGAAAAGCAACAAGTACATAATAATCAGTAGGAAAGGTGTTAACATTTCACAGCTCAACATATCCCAGTTCTGCACCAATCACTTTGAGATGTCAAATTAAAATATTAACATGTTAGTCAGGAACTGTTATATTGTCAGGTGATTGAAAGAAGTAAAGGAGTGAGAACCAATAATTTAAATTGTAATGAATGTCTTTTAAATGCTTGTTCTTTGCTTGTATTTTGTTTTTTTAAACTTAAATTGGGAACACGTTTGAATGCTTTTTTTGAAGCTTATAATGCTCCTACACATTTTCCTGTGTCAGACTCACTCACATGGTCAGCCAGTGTGCTTCTTGGATCCATGGGAAGTCCACTTTCTCATTATTCGAAATTACTTCTGCAATAACTTCACGCTCTATTTGTAAAGATACATTCATTTATGTTATGGCATCAACTGACATTTGCAGCTGTAAGGTTCCTTTTCTTCTTAAAAATAATCAGACAGTCTTAGGTCTCAACAGATGGAATCTGAGCAACAGAGCTGCAGGTAAACTCACAGGTCTCCAAGGTGGTATTCGAGTCACGAAATACCTGTTACAAACATTAATATACACCCACCCCTCATTATATCGCCTCTCGCTATACTGCGGTCCTGCAGTTGGCTCCCCATTTTTAGTCTAACTGCACATGCCTTAGCTGCAATATATATAGGCACTTAGAATTACTGTTTATTTTATTTGGTACTGCACATCACAAACAACAATATTCTAAACAATTAAAAACAAAGCATTAATAGCGTACTGTTATCATAAACACACGCACTGTACAATAACACAAAGCAAATTAAATATCTACTGCCTGATGCAGTTTTTATTTTAGCCAAAGAGGTTTTCACTTGTGGCAGCAATGCACGTGAAAAAGCCACAAGGCAGTGACATCAGCTCCCTAGCAACATGCCTCCTCTGTTGTTGCTGGAAATTGATTATTTCAATGCAGCGGGTTTGTGCATTTGAGAAAGGAGAGGAAGACTGATTAAATTAATTGGAGACAGAAGTTGATGAGAAGCAATTGCCCTCTGCTGTATGTGTTAAAACGGTGTGCTGCTTTTTATATGAAAAATTAGAAAAAATGGTTTGCGTAGAGGATTTATACTGCACCCTGACGCACCCGATAAAACAAGGGAGTGGTTGTACAGTATTTATTTGTTAGCCTGTTTGTTTTTCTATGGGTCTCTCGCTATATTGCAGCCCTCTATATATAGCGGATTTATATTAGACACGGACACCCGCAATATATCGAGTGGGTGGTGTACTTAGCAAATGCCTGCCCACTGGAAGTGAAACTCCACCTAGAGGGAGTGGAAATTCCCTCCCTTCACCAATGAACAGAGTTGACACCCCCCCCTCCTTCCCCTCCGTCCCCTTTACTGGAAGTATGTTAGTAGGTGTACCGTGTTGTGCTACCAGAAGTATGGTGCATCACTTTTAGCAGAAGTTTGCGGTTGGCAGTTTTAGCTGGGTTGATTGTGGTTTTCGCATATGATCAAAACAGCTTTTTAAGTCATCCGTCCGATGTTTATCATAAATCTCAGTTACAAGAACACACAAGATTGTCATATGCACGTAAACAGCAAGGCTTGCGGCGAGGTTACCAGATTACATTTTTACAGCACTATATGAAATTGTCATTAACTTGGTTACAAAACTGTTCAAGCTCTATCAAGTTCCTTGGGGAGTGCTGATGGACAGCAATCTTCAAGTCATGCCACAAATTTTCAATTAGATTTAGGTCAGGGCTCTTACTGGGCCACTCAAGGACATTTACCTTTTTGTTCCTTAGCCACTCCAGTGTAGCTTTGGTTGTGTGCTTTTGGTCGTTGTCATGCTGATAGGGGAACCTCCGTCCCAGTATCAGCTTTCTTGCAGAGGGCAGGTTTTCCTCAAGGACTTCTCTGTGCTTTGCTCCATTCATTTTCCCTCCTATCCTGACAATTGCCCCAGTTCCTGCCAATGAGAAACATGATGCTGCCACCACCATGCTTCACAGTAGGGATGGTGTTCTTTGGGTGATGGGCTTTGTTCGGTTTGCACCAAACATAACACTTTACATTTAGGCCAATAAGTTCCATTTTAGATTCGTCCACAAAACTTTTTGCCACATGGCTACAGAAGGTGGGCTTTCTTGAGTAAAAGCTTCCATCTTGCCACCGTATACTGGCCAGATTTGTGGAGTGCTTGGGATATTGTTGTCATATGCACACTTTGACCAGTCTTGGGCATAAAAGCCTGTAGCTCTTGCAAAGTTGCCATTGGTGTCTTGGTAGCCTCTCTGATCAGTCTCCTTGCTCAGTCATCCAGTTTGGGAGGACGGCCTGATCTAGGCAAGGTCTTGGTGGTGCCATACACCTTCCACTTCTTAATAATTGGCTTGACCTTGATCCAAGGGATATTCAAGGCCTTTGATATTTTTTTTATACCCATCCCGTGATCTGTGCCTTTCAACAAGTTTGTCCCAGAGTTCTTTGAAAGCGCCTTGGTGCTCATGGTTGAGTCTTTGCTTTGAAATGCACTACTCAACAGAGGGAACCTACAGGAACTGCTGAATTTATCCTGAAATCATGTGAATCACTACAATTTAACACAAGTGGAGGTCACTTAACTTGGTGTGTGATTTTGAAGGCGACTGGTTACACCTGAGCTAATTTAGGATTGTTATTACAAGGGGGAGGACACTTATCCAACAAAGCTATTTCAGTTTTTATTTTTAATTAATTTTCTACAAATTTCTAGAATATTTTTTTTTCACTTGTAAGTTGTAGGATTTGTAGATAAATGAACAAAAAAAACTATTTTATTGCATTTTAATTCCAGGCTATAAGGCAACAAAAGGTGAACATTTTAAAAGGGGGTGTAGAATTTCTATAGGCACTGAAAGAAGAAGAAATCTGAGCAAATTTTACCCAAATTTAAGTCAAAGTAGATTCTATAGTCAGAGGTGTAAGTAACTTTAATTTTCTTACCTGTGTATTTCTTTCAGGTATGTCTTAAAAAACAGTACTCAGCAAACTGCTCTTGCTCACGCATGCCTAAACAACTTTCACTAAGAAAGCAGGGGAGTGCCAAATATTTACCACACGCAATACATTGGGACTAGTCTTTTTTTTTTTTACTTGTGCAACTTTGCGGTGAACTTCTCGGGAATATATATTTTTAATTTTTAATCTTTTTTTAAGGGGGCAATTATGCTTATTTAAACCCTCTTTTATCCAAAACCCTATATTCACTATTACAACATTAACATACATACTGAGAATATTTTACTTTTAAAGCAGAGTGTCTAATGGTTGAAGCTAACTCTCTTGAACAGCACCCTGCTAACCCAATTTTACAGAGTTATAACCAGCGCTCCAGAGAAGCTGCATACTGGGTGTTTTATGGACTGAAAAAATGACTTGACTTTGCATGTTATCAAGCTTCTTGTACTTCGTTGGTTCCCAGTGTCTCAATGGTCAATTGGTAATACATTGCATGCGGTAGCTTGAGAATGGATCATAGAAATGCCGGGACAGCTAATTGTATCCTGACTGGGAACTGCCTGAAAAACGTGACCTGTAAGTCTGGATTTTCAATAAAAAATTAAAAAAAGAAAAAAGATGGTTGAATCCACCATGTGTGACTGGTGAATAAGTGACTAGGTAAGTGATCCTTAGGATTTCTTATGTGTCTGTCAATTTGGAAAGGGAGAGCACAAGAGACTGAGAAAGGAAGATTTACAGAAAACAGCTATAAAAACAGCCTAGTACTAGTGGGAGAAGACTCAGTGAACGCAGTAGCTAACTACATCGAGCGTAGAAACTTCCCGGACTCTAACATTATTAAGGCAGGACTAAATGGCTGCGAAAAAGGCATTGTTAGATTTTTTTCAGGTGGAAAATAAGGAAAGCCATACAGTATTTATTAAAAGTACTCATGACTTCAAGGTAATGTTGCATTTTACTCACAGTGTCTAAATTGGAGAGGAAATTACTCAATGACCCAAAACCTTATCTGGGGCACTGGTTATAACAATATTTTTATTAAAATTGCATTCATGTCTATTAGTAAAATTTGTGTTTCTGTATGTAACTACAGTTTTGAAAATGTGTTGCCTGTGCACCTGAAGGTGCATTCTGGCAAATACGTTTATTTATCAAAAGAAGTGGGCTTATACGCTGTAAACTGAATAAAGTATCCGTGAAATATTCTGGTTTTCTTCACAGCTCTTTTTCAAGATCATTCTGACAAGGAATAACCGGAGGTTCTGGGCATGGTGCAGAGTACTCTGGCAGCGGCAGCACGAGCCTCGGTACAGGGCACATCTGCAGCAGCAGCGCAGGCCACGGCAAGAGGCAGCCCATCGGTGACAGCACAGGGCTCGCCGACAGCGGTGGCACTGAAAGCGGCAACGGCTCCTCTCCTGTTGGCACTGGAGATGGCACCGGCTCCTTTGCTCGCCGGGAACGGCCGCTCCTCTCCTTCTTCCTCTTTCAGGCAGGTGTCAACACTTATTCACCCTTAAGGGGGTAGCATTCTCCACAGACAAGGCACCACCCTTGGTCCTCCAGGCCTGCAAGGAGGGCATCCAAACCACCATCCCAGGTGACTTCGGCGGCAGATGGGCCCGTCTCTGGCTTTTGGGCCGGAAGCTGGTCTTGGGCCTTTAGGTGGAGCCACTCATCAGGGGACTCCTGATCCCTGTGATATGCCTCCATGAAGCAGGGGTGTTCATAGGTGCACTCTTCCAAACTCACTGCATGCTTCGCACCACGTGGGCCCTGCAGCTTGCCGCCGCAGTTACTCATCATGCCAGTCTTGATTTAGGTCTGTGTGACAGGGAGGTTTATTATTATTATTGTGTTCATTACTAGTGGGTGTAGATATACTCTCTCTTCCTCTGGGATACTTTTGTTCTTTATTTTCTTGGTAAGTCTGTGAGTGAATGTGACATGTAAGGCAAATTAAAGAGTTGCTTCTTTTCTCTAATTGCTGCAGCATCTTTGAGTATTGAAAATAAAGTTAATGTTTTGTTGTGTT
The DNA here is from genome assembly GCF_017654505.1 of Polyodon spathula. NCBI lineage: Eukaryota > Metazoa > Chordata > Actinopteri > Acipenseriformes > Polyodontidae > Polyodon > Polyodon spathula. The sequence goes on from NC_054537.1 coordinate 86,015,070, forward strand.
TGGTCTTTGGCTCTAGCCCTTCAAAATGGCTGCTTATAGGTGGGGCTGGCAGACCAAAAAAGGCTTTAAAAGGGGTCAAGGACAAAAAAGTATACAAGGAATCATTCCTTTAAGACATAGTGCATTATGGGAAAGATTGCTCCCTATAAGAGAGGACATTTTCAAAATGGTGGTGTATGTGGGGAGACAGGTTAGCATCTGAGGGGAACCTCTGGACAATATATCTTCCCGCTATACTGGGTAATTCCAGTTTATTTGTTGTTGTTTTGTTTTATTCTGTAAAAAGGAATATATTGTGTACTCGCATTCTAAAGAATGTGAATGCAAGCCAACCCAGTCACGGCTGGTGACATATGGTGTCAGAGCTGAGGCTTGGGTGTTATTAAAAACAACAAGACCAAGGAAGACTGTAAGGAATGAACAAAACAAGAGATTGGAGAATAAGTCCAAACAGACAAAAAAAACTGTTCCAAGACTTAACTCAGAGAAGGGAGATTCGCTGAACAAAAGTAGTAAAACTCTTGGCAACAATGGCAGATAAAGAAAGTGAGCTGGACAACACGGCAGCATGTTCTCTGTCAGCACCACAGATGGTTAACAGCTCAAGCATCTAAAAGAGGAGCTGGAAGATCCTCACACTTGAGAAAAATCAGCTACGGGAGCAATGCCAGAACTGATTGGTGACCTGCTTAAGTGGCTTGCTATACAGCAGGTTGAAATGAGAGGAGAGCGGAGGATAAAAAAAGCCGAACAGAGTTGTTCGTAAGGAATAGCAGCAATGAGAACAATATCAGCGTCAGGAATGAGCAGAAATTATTAAAGCCATGAAAAACAGAGCCATGACCCACACAAGCTTGGAGAGCCAAATATAATTAAGTTGGCACCAGAGGATGACACTGAGGCCTATTTAACAACTTTTGAATAAGTAGCCCAGTCACGCCGATGGCCAATAGAACCATGGGTAATGAGGCTTGTCACAAATCTAAATGGAAAAGCCCCAAAAGCATATCGTGGCATGGATATCGAAGAAGCCATGGATTATGCCAAAGTCAAAGAGACAATTTTGAGATGGTACGACATAAACACAGAGACCTACCATCAAAATTAAATCAGAGAAACAGAAGCCCCTAGAGAAGCCTGCAATCAATTAAGAGAGTTGTTCCAAAAATGGATAAAGCCAGGCACCAAGTCTTCATTACAGACTGCTTAGATTCTTGTTCTGGAGCAGTCCCTGTTCATTCTTCCACAAGATCTCCAAACTTGGGTGAAAGAGCATCATTCTGAAATCTGTGAAAAAACAGTCTCCCTGGTGGAGGATTTTATCCTGGCAAGAAAAGAACCAGATCATCAGTGACCCGTGGTAAGATCCCTTCTATTCATGTTTCAGCTGGTGAAGGGTAAAGTGGATAGCCAGATAAGTCACCGTAATCCCAAGAGACTGAGTTATAGTTGTGGCAAGACTGAACATGTGTAAATGTTGCTGACAATATCAGCCGTCTACCTGGGGTAAGCATGGTAACATGTCTTTATTGGCAGGAGACTTTACGATAGACTATACAAATTGAAAGCAATATGGTGGATGCTTTCATTGACTAGGAGTCGTTAGACTTTGGCAAAAGCCTAATTATTGAATCACGAGAAGCCAGCAGGGATAACCCCTACTACTTGTGTGCATGGGGACTCCAAGGAGTATTCAGTGACTAATGTCAAATTAAACATTGATGCGCAGGAACTGACTATGAAAGTGGGACTAGTAAAGAACTTGCCTTTTCCAGTCATACTGGGCCAAGATGTGCCAATGTTGCCTAGTCTGCTGTGTGACTCTCAGAAGGATCTCCCTGTTGTGGTGAATACGTCCGGCCAATCCCAGAAACAGTAAAATGAGAAAATAGAGGAATGGTTTCCATTTTCTTCTGATATTTTTCAAGGGGGAGAGGGGGGGTGAAACAGCATCCCACAAAAGCAGAGTAAAGAGCTAAAAGACTGAGAACAAAAACTGGAGTTGGGCATAGTGTAATTAAGTCTAGGCATTGTGAAAGAGCAAAACTGTGATGTAAGATTGAGAGATCTGTATAAAACTGTTTGTGATTCAGATGTAAAAACAGATAGTGATACATTTCCTTTCATCATGGCACAGAATAGCATTTTGTGTAGAGTATGTCAACATCCAATAACTAGTAGGAGAGTAAAACAGCTATTCGTCCCAGAACCTTTTAGGCAAGGAATCCTAAAGGTAGCACAAGAAAATCCACTGGCTGGTCATATAGGGAGAGATAAAACCTTAGTAAATATTTTTTAGCGATTCTTTTGGCCTAATGTTCATAAGGAAGTTGCAGAATAAGTCTTGCCCAGAATGTCAGTTAGTTGCCCCGATCTTACAAAGAGACAGACATACATTAATGTCTATTCCGATGATGGAAACTCCATTTGAGAGAATAGCAACAGACATTGTGGGTCCTTTAGAATGTAGTCCTAGAGGTAATCAGTACATTTTAGTCATTAGTGACTATATGATTAAATACCCAGAGGTAATTCCACAGTGTTGTGCTACAGCAAGAAAAACAACAATTTGAGAGGTTTGGAAAACCGGTTGCAGAAGCTTCCTCTTTTTTTAACTGCAGTCCTGCTGAGTCTCTACGGGGCACTATCCCACTGTTGACACTACACTGTTGCAGGTTAGCATCACGGCCCAAGCTGGTTACCGGCAGGAGAGAGACTCAGAGACAGAGAGTTGCAGTGGAAGCACATGTGCATGTTTATTAAACAAATAAAAACATAAATAACACAAAACAAATACGACACGGTGGCCAAACAAAAGGTTTATACAAAAAAAAAAAAAAAAATCCTGGTAGGATGGGCATTTGCCTTCACTACATCAGGTTTCAAATAGTGCATAACACAGAAACAAACACTCACACCAACTCCTCCTTCTCACAAAGGAGCCTAACTGCCTTTTTATACACCTGCAGATGGAGCCTAATTAATCATCAATTATTCAATCCAGCCACATTCTCATGTGGAGTTGGCAGGAAGAGATTAACTCCTTCCCTGCCAACACAACACATGTGCAGGGCATTTTCCGTCACAGTTACCTTTGATTTATTTGGTAGAATTATTTTTATATATACAGTCAGCACTTGGATATTCGTTACCCAGATACACGTCACTCAGATTTTACCGCCCTTGTATTAAGAATACAATCAATCCCATTATATATATATATATCAGTGCCTATAGGAAGTATTCAATCCCCTTGGACGTTTGTTGTGTTACAACCTGAAATCTTGATGCATTTAAATGGGATTTTCTTTCCTTTGATTTACACCACCTATTCAACACTTTCAATGTGTGAAATTGGGGGGAGGGTTTAAAAAACAAATCAATTAAAAATAAGTTAAATGGAGTCCATCTGTGTGCAATAAAAGTGGTTCACAGAATTTCAGATTAAATACACCTGTCTCTAAGGTCGCAAGTTGGGTACTGCATTCAAAGGGAAGATACTACCATGAAGACCGAGGAGCTTTCAAAACTCCGGGATAAAGACACAGATCAGGGGAGGGGTACAAAAAGATTTCAAGGGCATTGAATAACCCTTGGAGCACAGTCAAGCTGATCATTAAGAAGTGGACGTTATACGGCACCACTCAGAATCTGCATAAAGCAAGCCATCCTCCCAAACTGAGCAGCCGTGGAAGAATTGCATTGGTCAGAGAAGCCAGCAAGAGGCCAATGACAACTCTGAAAGACCTACAGCGTTCCATGGCTGAGAAACTGTCCACGTGTCAACAATAGCTGAGGTACTCCACAAATCTGGCCTGTATGGAAGAGCGGCAAGAAGGAAGCCATTTCTGAAAAAAGCCCATGTAAAATGCAGCTTGGAATTTGCAAAAAGGCATGTGGGATACTCTGAAAAGATTCTCTCGTCCAATGAAACAAAAATGGAATTATCTGGCCTAAATGCAAAGCGTTATGTCTGGCGCAAACCCAATACAGCACATCACCCAGGTAACACCATCCCTACTGTGAAGCATGGTGGTGGCAGCATCATGCTATGGGGATGCTTTTCACTGGCAGGGACTGGGACGCTTATCAGGGTAGAGGGCAAAATGGATGGAGCTAAATACAGGCAAATCCTTGAAGAAAACCTGCTTCAGTCTGCAAAAGACCGGGACAGAGATTCACCTTTCAGCAGGACAATGACCCCAAACACACAGCCAAAGCGACATTGGAGTGGCTTAAAAAGAAGAAAGTGAATGTCCTAGAGTAGCTCAGTCAAAGCCTGGGCTTGAATCCGATTGAGAATCTGTGGCTTGAGGATTGCTGTCCGCCAACAATCCCCATCCAAATTGACATGAGCTAGAACAATTTTGCAAAAAAGAATGGGTGAATATTGCACAATCCAGACATGCAAACCTGGTAGAGACCTACCCTAAAACACTCACAGCTGTAACTGCTACCAAAGGTGGTTCTACCAAGTATTGACTCAGGGTGGTGAATACTTATCTAACCAAGACATTTCAGTTTTTTATTTTTCATTAACTGTTGTTTCACAATAAAAATTCTCTTGCCTCTTCAAAGTGTTGAGTAGGTAGTGTAAATCAAAGGAAAAATCCCATCCCATTTAAATGCATCAAGATTTCAGGTTGTAACACAACATACTGTGAAAATGTCCAAGCGGGGCGAATACTTCCTACAGGTACTGTATATATAACAAATTAATTACCTGTCACATGCGATTTCCGACTCTGTCACCAGTTTTCTGATACGAAGCCCATCTCTTCAATGTTACAATGTACCTGTTTATCCGTTACAGCCTGCAAGTTTTTTTTATTTTTTATTTACTGTGTAGTTACACAGCACTTGCATGACGAAAATGCAGCAAAAACAAAGCGAACGAGATTTTTTTTTTAAACTTATCTTTAGTTGTTTTTGTGCATTTTTATTTGCAAGTAAACTGTGACATTAGAGCCTTATCGAGCACTGTACTCTGCAATTTTGAATACTGACTGGATACTGGTTTAATTCTGGAAACTGGTTTTGTTTTTTTAATCTTTTGCTAAAATTAAATAATCAGATATGTGTCACAAAAAGTAAAAGTCAAAATTTTATAGGGTCGGATATACGAGTGCTGACAGAGTGTGTGTGTGTATGTGTACACAGAGACACAAACACATAAATACAAACACTAGAAATGTATCTACTACAGTAATGTATTACTTCATCCAACATTGCAAAAGCAAGACACTGATTTTAGAACACAATTTATTCTCTTGTAGTTACATTTTTGTTAACTGCACTACTTCTCTTTTTCTTCTTCAATGGTACCTTAAAAAAATATGTCATTTAAAAAAAAAAAAAAAAAAAAAAGTTAAAAATGGGGAATAAACTTTAATTTTTAAAGAATAAACTTAATACACCAAAATTGTTAAGTTACAAATGGAATGAGTTTGGTAGTTTCAATTTAGCAACGATCACAAAACTACGATACAATAGTCAGCAATGTCCCTGGCATTACAAAAGTAGTTTATCTTCAGTCGTAATCAATTAAATGAAAAAGTCACCTCCTTTTTGTATACACACAAGTTGTCATGTTAAACTTTAAAACGTCAGGTACTGCACTTACATCGATATCAAGGTCCGTATCAGATGAAGACTTTCTTTTCCTCTTTCTGCTGCTACAGCTGTCTTCCTGTCATGATAAAGTCAAATACCACATCAACCATGCCTGTGACCATACGTAAGTACAAGCAAATCAATGAAACATTAGCTGTATCACTTTGTAGTAGGGGTGGGCGCCAATATCGATATTTTGATATGATATCGCTATCAGTTTATCGATAATTTCCATATCATGGTATTGTGGGATTAAAAAAATAATTCTCTTACGCTCGCAGAGATGTACTTTTTTTATTGCAAATAATGCTAAAAATACAAATGCAGTATAATCAGGTGTATTTTATATTAAGATACAACAAACCCTATACATACCAATCATTGTTAGTCTAGTAGGCAAACACCACACAATGTATTAACCATTTTATTCTATTGATTGCCATTTTTCTTTTTCAAACATTCAATAAGTCAAGAAAAACAACAAAACCACAAACTGTGCCCTCTCTCGTATGCTCTACTCCCATTTTCTCTTCCCAGCCAATCCCTTAGCAGAAACTATATTCTTTTTTCAAAAAGTGCATGCATCAACTAAATAAGAAACAGGATCGTCTGTTTTAAGGGGATACACACCTCAGTGTTACATGGTCCGCGGTTTTCCCGCGGAATTGGGCTACTTCAAAAACACCACCGTGGGAAATATTAAGGAGTCACGGGTTGATAATGTAAATAGATTGGTGGTATAACTTTAACAGACTGAACTGTTTGCAGTATTGTTTGGGATACAGTACCAGTATTTCAATAAGGGGATCACGCTGTAATTCGGTTGCTGGTCTGGTATGAATGTTGATTTGGCCCTTCAGAGCTTCCGTACAAATTTGTTGATAGTGACGTGTAGATGAGCTGTACTGGGGCTTGCAGTTTCTATCAAATTTATATAAGGTATCTTTTCTTACGAAAGCTTTTGATTGATTTTCTTTTTTTTTTTAAATGCACAGGCCTACCTGTTAATAATAAGCTTGCTTTCTGTAAAAACTAATAATTGGGCTATTTTTGGGCTATTTTTTAAGTGACTTGGGCTATAAACTCTGCAGAAATCTGGCAACCCTGACACACCTGAAAAACAAACAGCACAAAAAAACACACTAAACAGGAAAATCGGCTTAAATAATTTGATACATTCTTTCATTCAGAACATGCTGGCCGGGCATACTGCTGTTCAAATTAAAAACATCAGGTAGAACACTTATGGTTCCACATTAAGTGGTACTCACCACAAGGTACCAAACGCTATCTGCATGATGCATTAAGCACTATTGGCATTATTTTGAGATATGCAGATGTGTCAATGGTTCATTGCATTTTGACCGACTTACGGATTTCCATTACGAGGGTAGATGCTGAAGTTCATCCTGATTTGAACTCGACTCTCGCCAAGATAAGCACCAACTAAGACGTAGCTTTACAGTAAACTAATGTGCTCCATCTGCATCTCCATCCATATGCGTTGCTTTCCATCTGACGATGTATATAATCTTCTGTCTGGTGTTGATTGCTGAAGTGTAATGCTGGCTCCAGGGATCAGCTCATTTTGCCTCCCCAGCGCATTAGCACACACAACAACTGCGATGTTGGCTCTGGTGATCAACCCAGTGCGGTCTCCCCAGTGCATCAGACAACCGTCTGGATTGAGCTAAGTAGGGTACATCTCTGGGGTCTTCAAGTGGGCACCTTCCGTCCTCGGTGTTTCGTTGACTAGCCCACGACACCTCAAGAGGGCTCAACAGTGATTCTGGCGTCCCAGCATCACCCCCCTCCATCCCCCACTCAGCTCAGCCCAGCTTACTTACCCGTACATCAGCATTGCTTAAAATGTCAATTATTATGTCATATTACCGATATCGAAATACATGCACAATATTGATATACAATTTTCATATCATTGCCCACCCCTACTTTATAGTCAAAAAACGTCTAAGAATACTACAAGTTTATTTTACTATTTCCAATAACTCATCAACAGGGATCCTAGTAATCCGTTTGCTGCGGAAAAACACGGATTTTCTATGCTGTCGGAGAATTTTTTATTTTAAATTTGCAAAAAACATGCAAAGCTTTTTTTGGTTGTTTATATACCAAATCAATACACTTTTCATACGTAATCATCAACACAGGCAATTTTGCTTTAAATTTAGTAAACAAACTTGTTCAATAAAACTGCTTCTGGTGAATGAGACACACTCATGTCCCATTCATGCTGAAACAGAGCTGCAGTTTACTTCAGTGTGTTTTTACTATTCAACAAGCTGTTTAAAGATGCTGAAAACAATAAAAATCACCCCTAAAGATCAGGTCAACGAGTTTGGCAATAGCCATCCAGGTGACAAAGACTAACTTAAAATAAACTAATATAAATACCATATGGCTTCAATCTGGCGCCGCAGCGTTTATTTTAAATTTATCAAAATGACTGCGGCCCTTAAATGAGGTTGCCGATTATAAGAGGGTGTCCTTTATTAATAATACTATGCTTTACAAACACTGCAATATTTTATTACAGGGCATTTTAGAAGCGGCGCTGTGAGAGACAGTGACACTTTTTCAAATGTACCCCATTCTCATACAGGAGATTTTGGTGTGAACCCAATTAACACCATAAAAACCACTGAGTGCAAATCAGGCCGGGGTATACAGAAACTGGTTTCTACATGAAGTAACTGTTCGTAAGTATTCGTAAGGAAATGGTATATGATTTTGGCCTCTTAGGTTTGCAATTTATACACTCACTTTTTATCAAATTTAAGGACTAAAATAACAAACTATTGTAATTGCTGTACATTTTTGGGTAATATAACACCTGTAAACTTAATAAATTATGTCTAACAAATTTGCCTAAGGCATCTCATGTGTGTTTCTTTATTGTCCTCAAAGACAAATTACCTTATTTTTCACTGGGTCCTTGGGTTTCTTTTTTTTCTTTTTTGAAGACTCCTAGAAGAGCAGATATATACTTTATGTAGTGCCAGTTTTTCTTTTTATGAAGCTACTTTACGAAGTACCTTGGAACAGACAGGTGCTATATTCTTGTATCAGTATATAACTAAAATGCTTTTGTATATATATTCAATACATATACATTTGAACAATTATTTTAACAGCATGTTGCATAATCTTTGCTATGTTCAGGTGCCTTAAAAAATAAATATATAATGTTTTATAAAACATGAAATATCAGGTTAACCCCATAAACTGAACAGCAACACAGTATACATACCTACATATCTAAAAAGTGCCAAATGTTGACTTTTATATAATTGGTTTACTTAATACGTTAAAGATGGAATATCAAGATGTTGTAAATAAAACAACTGATGTCAGAATTAACATCTTCTAAAAAGAAATATTATACAATATTGTTTTTTGTTATATTATGAAAAGCGACAACTTTAAACAAATAAAATTCATGCAAGGCAAAGATTAAATATTAAACAGTTCAGTCTGTCCTCACCTTACTGTCAGCATCAGATTCAGATGAAGAACCCACGGATGATTTCCTGGCAGAGCTGTGCTTCCTTTTTCTTTTCTTTTTAATGTGCTTATCTTCCTGTTAAGAAAAGGCCACAGTGCTATTAACTGCAGAATTATGACATTTTAAACAATAACTCTGACCGAAATTCTTATTGTAGAACAATACAGTATTTAGGTACCTGGACAACTTTGTTTGGATCCTTAATACAAGGGAAATGTCTAAATTCAGATCATTAAGATTAGGGTATCCTAGCATCTATTGGAAAAATATTACTGTGTCATTTAGTAAAATGTTGTAGGGCATCTACACCCTCAAATATAATTAGAAAATGTTATGGCACACATGTACTTTTAGCTAATAAGTAGTTTTTACCTCATCAGAGTCAGGGGAGCTGCTAGAAGAATCAGAACTTGATGAAGAGGAGGAAGATGAAGAATGCTTGACCAAACACAATTAAAGCAGAGCTTGTGAGATTTGAAATTCTTTCAAACATCAACAACTGAATAAAAACACACAGAAGTAACTAAATTAGTTAAGCCTTCCATCCAAACATGTTTGTGTTGCCAGTGTTCTGGGTTTTTTGTACAGTCAGAAGGACATGCATTTTTTATCAAAGCATCTATTAGCATTTCATAATTGTGCACAAAGAACTCACTAATACCATACACAGCACTCTTACCAGGACCCTGCAAAAACATTTTGGTTGCATTTGCCTGGCTAAAATGGCATCTGTGTTGACCTGTATTTGAAAGCGCTAGTACACACACTGAAAACTACTATACAACACACCATATTTCAAAATGATCACATTTTTTTTGGTATCCTATATATAAATACAATACTCCATTCTTTTTTCTTTCTAAAACTGCACAACAAGACTGCATTCATGTTTTGTTTTTATCATCTGCATGATGTTTAGTCAGCAGAAATTACTGCAGGGGAAATAAAATAAAAACACTCTTGGTTAATAATTCGATTCTTTGTATCTGTTCTTCAAGGTCCTATTGAGAGGATGCTATATGTGTTTCTGTTTGTTATATATATATATATTCTGTATGCTATATGTGTTTCGCCTCACACCGTGACAGAAATTTGGCCCTTGATATTTAAACAAGGCAATTTATCAAAGAGCATCCTATTATATCCCTATGTTGTACACAATTTTCAAATGTCTTTATAAGAGGTCACAGGCGATTGAAACCAGAATGTGCCCGTGTTATTCCAGTTATATATTTGGAAAACATTTCTCACCCTGTTTGATTTCTTCATTACTTTCCCTTTTTTCTGGAGAAGAAAAGAACACCAGGATTTATTAACAGTACCACTCTCAAGGGAATTTAGTAAGCAGGTAGGCTGTAAGTTCATTTAGCAATCTAACCTACCTCTTTAGTTTTTGAAGAGCCTTTGTTTCCCCCAAGTAACTCATCTCTGTTTTTTTTAAGCTCTTTTCTCCATTTCTAAAAAAAAAAACGCCTAGAGTACTGCAACCTTCCTACAGATGTCAGGACTGCCCAGTCCCTGACCACTTTCTGGCGCCTCCTCAAGACATACCAGACAACACCTGTAAAACTCAACTCTTCCTTTCTGGACAATATGACAATCTGCCTTTAATGCACTTTACCTTGCACTTATTTGCTCCCTATTTTACTCTATGTAATCCTGCACTTAACCCAATCTGTGGTATCTCGTATTTCACTTGCACTGATCTCTAACCCTGATGGAACTAAAAACACTGTTACCTGCTCTTGAACTGCCCAGATATCAAATAGTACTGTGTTTTGTGTCTACTGTTATTAGAACTTAAGTCATTGTATTTTGTATCTTGCTCTTAATTGTACTGTAATTCCTCATATGTATTTTTTGTACTGTAAGTCACCCCTTCCCCTCCCCCAACTAATTGCCATTAATTTGAGTGGACGTTGGGGTTTATTCTAATATAATTAAAATGCTGTGTTGTCTTTCTGATTACAAAATAATGTGTCTAATTCTTGAGATTAACATCTCATTGTCTTTATAAGGAACGGCCCAAAGTTTTTAATTGTTTTTTGAAAAGTTTTTGCATGACTTTGAAATTGTTAACGTATTTGATTGAATATGTTTCTATACCGTCTGTATCCAATACAGTATGTATTTTCCCCGTAACAATGTCTCCATTAGGGTCTTAAACTTCATCTAAATTAATAAAATCCATACTTACAATCCTGTTGTCTCTCTTCCCCATGGTAACCTAATTAACGGAAATGTAATTTGAATTAGATTATTTACATGGCTCCGTAGGTGATGTGACTGTAATAAAGCCAAGACAAGCAGCTCGCCAGTCACTGGCATAGAATGCAATATCGCCATCTGCTGGTTTTCCCTAAAATGTTTACACTCACATGAGGATGGATCACAGACAGTAATTGATTTTTACACACTTTGGAGTTTCGATCATTATTTACAACAGTATTATCAATCAAACAATCTTTATTTATATAGCGCCTTTCATAGTGGCCCACCATCACAAAGCGCTTTACAAGGTGCAGTAACAACAAGAAAATCCATAATACTTTAAATACAGAGAAATGCATAATACATGATACAGTAATAAAAAAAAAAAAGCATGATACATTAAATAGTAGCATAATACATGAAACAGTACATAAAAACAATGGAAAGTGCATAATACATGATAGTAGCATAACACATGAAATAGTAATAGCAGCACAGCAGCTAATAGTAGATATCAGGCTAAAAGAGCATGGAAAGCAAGAGAGAACAGGTGGGTCGTGAGGATTGATTTAAAGCGAGCGACGGTAGGAGCATCACACACCAAAGCTGGAAGAGAGTTCCAAAGAGTCGGAGCCATGAAGCTAAATGAGTGTTCTCAAAGTGTGGTGCACTTTTGCCTGGGGATAACAAGCAAGTCAGAGTCGGAGGACCTCAGCTTGCAGGCAGGGACATAACGAGTCAGCAGGTTGAGGAGGTACTCAGGACCTGTGTGATGAAGGGCATTGCGAGCAGAAGAGTTTTGAAAATAATCCTGAATGGTAGAAGGAACATTTGACCAAGGAGGAGATGTGGGCATCAAAGGAGAGGTTGCTGTCAAGGAGTAAACCAAAGTTTCGTACTGTGGGTGAAGGCAGCAACAAACAGTTTCTGAGGTTCATGGCAGCCATATTGAGATTCTTAAGTTGAGTTTTAGATCCTACTAGAAGGAGTTCAGATTTGCTAGTGTTCATCTGAATAAAATTGGCAGACATCCAGGCCTCGATGTCTTGAACGCAAGCCGAGAGCCGGACCATGGCAGAGAGACTACCAGGGTTGAGTTTTAAGTAGAGCTGGGTATTGTTCCTATAGGAGTGAAACAAGAGGCTGTGTTGGCGGATGATGTGTCCCAAGGGAAGCATGTAGATATTGAAGAGAAGAGGCCCAAGAACAGATCCTTGGGGGACACCACAAGTGACTGGCTTTGCAACGCCACTGCGTCCAGCATAGAAAATAATGACTTTGATTGTATTTCTCTAAACAGCGGTGAATAAAAATATTGTCTCTCTTGAGCTCTATAATAATACTGGGGGTGTTTTACCTAAGGCTTGTTTTAATGACCCCCTTAGTAACATTATTATAAGTGGGAGCTGCAGAAGACTAACACCGTCAGAATGGCCAAAGATTACAAGGTACATAATGGATACAACAACTGTCTTGGTTTCCACTAAGAACAGACCATAGGGTGGGATCATCTTTCTAATCCCATGGTGGAAGTTGTACTCTGTAGACCATCTCCCCCGGCCGTCCCAGGACTCGGCAGGTTCATATCCAGGCACTGTCCAGCTTGTGGGCTTAGACCCAGACCAGTTCTCCGGAAAGAAAGTGTTCTGTGTGAGAAGAAATGGTTTTCTCTGTTGTAGTTTTTTTTTTTTTTACAGAAATATTAACACGGCTGTTGGGCTCAGCTGTCCTGCGATGAACAAAGAAGCACACGCTGAGTCAATCTGCTTGCAGCTTTTCCCACGGGGTCTCTATTCCACATTAAGATCTGCTTGCAGATTTAGTGTGAAGACTGTTAGAGCTCTAGCAGTAGGCTTTCCTTGGTTTTTGATCTGTTGGTTAGCCAAAAAGCGTTATAGGTGGGCATCCCTAAATTGCTCCTGTGGTAACTGTAAGTCCAAGACTTTCTACGATTCCCGCCTGTACTGTTGTACAAGGAACGAGATTACCCTTCCGATTCACTAGCAGTTGCTGGGCTCAGCTCTGCTTCGGGTTTGATTGCTTGCAGTCCTTCCCCCAATATTTCGTTACCGCTCTGGTTTCCGCTTGCAGTACCATTGCGAGGGCTGTCATGGTGATAGCAGGCTTCATCTAGTCTAGGGCTATGTTGTGTTAAGCCAGAAGATATACAGGTGGGCATCACCAGGCAGCAGGTAGGAACCTGGCTGCGCTAGTAGCTGCAAATCGTCAGCTCTGGCTGTCTCAGACAGGCACCATTGCTGGATGCTTCCATTATTCCAGGACACACTTTTGGTCCTGCAGTAGGTGAAATTCTGCAGCACTCTCATTGGGCACGTGAGTCTACTAAGGAACTGGTGCACCTGATAACAAAGAGGCCGCCTCCAGTATGTAGACAGGGAGTCACCTGGAGTACTGGTGTCAATGCACCTTGGACACCTGGGTGCTCAATACTGTACAGACCGGCTATTCTCTGTTATTCAGACACGGTCCCCCTGCATATCGGGGTGTGACTACAATGTTAGTCACGGATCCAAGAGACACATTGGTATTGTCACAATAGGTGACAGCCCTGCTGCTGAAACTGGCTATTTGCACAGTTCATCCTCTTTACTTAGAAGAAGGTTTTTACTCCAGGTACTTCCTGGTGTCCAAACGGGACGGTGGCCTCAGATCAATCCTCGATCTCAGACAGGTCAATCCATATCTGAGTCGATGGAGGTTCAAAATGTTAACCATGCAGCAGCTGTTGCAATCAATAAGGCCAGGCGATTGGTTCACTACGGTGAATTTAAAAGACACCTATTTCCACATCCACATAAGAGCAGGGCACAGGAAGTATCTCAGGTTCGCTTTCCAGGGGAGAGCGTAAGAGTTTCAGGTGTTGCCATTTGGCCTCTCTTTAGCCTAGATTAACACCCATGAGGTAATGGTTACATTTCTTTTTCAGGGAACCAGAGTTATGAAAGTAACCTAATGTTTTCATCACTGCTGTTTAAATTCCCTTCCCTGGAAACACTGTCCACCGAAAGCAATTATCTGGAGAAAAGGAGAAAACTTGCTATGTTTCTGCCAAAACTCATTGGGTTTGTTTTGTTAACATTTACAGACAGCCAACTATGGTTTGAACCAAGAGTGAATGTTATTAAATAAGTTGGATAACTCATAACTTAGGTCACCGATACACTTTTAGTAAATTATGATATAGTCTGCATCATTGTTCTGAATACTTCCAACATGTTGGTACAACTAGGTTTACACACAAGAAGAAATAAATACAACCCAATACAGAAAATGTCTTGACATCTTGTCTCGTCTCTATTTTTAGGCATGTATAGATTTAAAACTGCTATGACCAAATTAATTGATAGGGCTTGTAAAAGCAGGTATGGAGTATGCAATGGTCTACTTGGTTAAACATTTTGGAAATGTTGATGTTGGCAGCGCCTCACAAGAGCCATACGTTTTTTTTTTTTTTCCATAGGGTCACAGAACACCATGAAATATTTTCAAGAAACACAATACTTTACCTTTGCTGTAGCCTTTGTGGGCAGGCACATGAACTGGATAAACTATAATGCTCATAAGAAAAAGTGGTATGAAAATAAAAGGCATTCTCCAATACAGTATTTCATCTACATTTTTGTAATATAAAACTTCCTAGCGTTCCTGTTTGTCTAGTTTCACTCGAAATGTATACCTCTCTATTTACAGACACCACTTGGTAACTAGGTCATATCCCGCTTAAATTAGTATTAACCTTGGAACTCCTTACCTAAGATCCAAGAGTAGTGTGAATGGGGTCTATGAAAGCAACTGATCGTGTGTGTTCTATATGAATATCTGTTATTTCTGCTCAGGTCTTTGGTTTCCATCCTTGTCATCCATTACTATTGAACACTTAAAACTGCTAAGTTTAGAATTACTAACAAAAACTATTCAATGACAAACATTTCCAGTCTTTCTCAATGTCTTCAATCCCTTATTAATTTTTTTCTCAAAGAACATTTGTGTTGTACTGTGAGCTGAAGCCCACAAGTGAAGCAATGTTCACTGAAGTCTGTGCGTCACTTATGCATCCCCACCTCACTTCTTCACGGAGCCTTTCCAGGAGAAATTCCTGCTGGAATTGTGGCAAATCATCACTATTAGGAAAAGTACAGTATCCCTTTATCTTAATTGATTAAATAAACACAAATGAAAAAACATTCCAACTTTTTACACACTGAAAAATTTATTTTATAAAAATAAAATTGTAAAGCAGTTAGAGCTAAAAGACACACAAGCACAAAATGTAGAACAAATTCATTCAATAAAAGCAGCTTTATCATTGGTAGCATGTTTTACCAATTCTTGTTTTTCTGATCAGCAAATGGTATAGACCAGAACAGGACATAAATTAGCAGCGAACAACTTAAGAATTGCTAATAAAAACAACAAAAAAGAAACGATGCTATAATAATGAATTATTTTTCCAAACTATCATAGAAACATTTGGCAGCTGAAGTTAAGCATTACACATAAAACATGAGCATCTGGAGACCACACCGATTATTATAAAAAGCAGACAGTGTGCAAATGAAGTATTATTGAGATAGGAAAGTCCTGGCACTTATATAATGGCCCGCGTGGTTCATATAAATTGTTACAAAACATCTTGTATTTGTCTTTCAAGGATTTATTTAAAAAAGAAAAAAATAAACTTAGGAAGAAGATATGAAAAATTATGCCTTATTGTACATACTTAATTATATACCAGCACAAACTATTGTAAAGTGTAAGAACTGTGTGCTTTATAAATGTCCACTATATGCTCCATAAACATCTGGAAAAAATGCTGTGCTGTTCTTCCACTGTAATAATATAAATGAATGATGTTTTGGAAATATATAGTTTTAAATTACAACACGTTCGATGATGCACCGAATGAAGAGGAAAACAATCAGAAGAGAATATTCTGCTGCACAACCCCCACCTCATTGTTTACTACACCCGAGAGCGTAGTGTACATTATGTCCTTAATTGGTGTTTAAAAAACTGCTAAGGAATTAACATTGCTGTGTATTTTTCCATAGCAACTAAATTTCAGCTTTACAGACACACTGCCAGACAGTTTTTACCACTTGGTAACTAAGTCATATCCCGCTTACTGTACTCATATAGTATACAACATTATACAGTTCAAGATTTAAAACTCTATACAGTACTACTGGTATGACACGTGCAGTTGTGGAATCCTTGGCAGTGATGGCACCATTTAGACCACAATCTGTTATTATTTTGGATTTAGTTTCAAGTGCAAAGATATACAGTAAAAGTATGTGCTGTAGCAACAGCTCCGGTTGGCTTATATCATTGATGTTTGGAAAAAACAATCAACATTTAGATTTAAATGGAAAAACCTACTGGAGAATCCAAGCATACATGTATAAGTCAGAACCACTACACCAATAGCATGTCTCAGTGCAGTGACCTCTATTTGAATACTAGAAAGCAGAACCCGACAGCAAAATGCCAATATACAGTTCTTCTGTCAAGCACAGTAATGCTGATTGTATTTTATAGATCCGTGACACAGAATGCTAAATGCATGCATTTCAGTAAAATGAAAGGCTGTGAATCAGATTGTAGGTACGTTTGTAGGTAACTAATAAAACCCGTGACCTTTCTTCTGTGTGGAATTCAGAAGATTAGGCAAATCATATTCCAATATTGATAACTCTAATGGGTTTCAAGAATAAGAAATAAGTATTGAAACAGTACTGTTAACAGTGAAGGAAAATGGTTTCCTCACTAGAGAATGAAAAACAAACAATATTAACCTAATATGTTACCATTTTTCTTGAATTAAGACTTTTGCTAAATGAATAAAGTGGATGTTTGTATCTAAATATTTCTGCCTCTCTAACCACCTTCTGGATCAAATTAAAAACATCTAAAAATTATGGATAAATGCATATTAAAATACATTCAACCAAAATTTGCATCACTGAGTACAATTTTACACAGAGACGGTGATACATTTTAGCAACAAAGAAAACCCCCTTTTCAGGGCTAGTTACAACTGGTATCTCTTTAACTTAAGTTGCTATGGAAACACCATCATGTCACCTGTCACATTACACTTTAACTCCTCTTTCAGCCATGGCTCTTGTACATACACCCTTCTCTTGTTTTCTTCATACAGTTAATTAAAAGTCTTAAACGTCATACTGCTACTGCAGTAATTAATAAATGTGTCAGTCTGTGTGGGGAGGGGGTGCTATATAAATGTGGCATCCAAATATGTACGTTGTCAAATAAATAGTTCCCTTCCCAAGTCAGTAATAAAACACCTCCCCTTAAAAACAGGTTACAATACTGTATAACCTTTCCAACCATCTGATCTGTTTAGTAATTATGTATCTACACCAAAACAAATGATTTCAATCTGAATTAGCGTTTTATTTAACCTAGCCTGGTGTTCCATGGGTGAGATCAATGGTGAAATACCTTCCATTGCATATTAATAAATGTCTGTTCATTTATAAAAATTTTTTTTAAAAAAAATCATGAAATAGCACTCCTTATTCCTAAGCTTTGCGGACTAAAATAGACCTGATCCAAGGCACCATATTTATTCTCTGCAATATAAACACAAGCTTCATGACACCCACAAGGCAGTCAAACAATGAAACATTCCTTATAGCATGACATCTACTTCTGTATAGGGAAATCACCACATTGAAATCAGCATTTCATATGTGCCATGTAGGCTTGAGCTTTGCGATATGTATTATTAATAATAAATTCAAGTTAGATAATAAGGCTAGACAACAAACCGTGTTAATAACCAACAATACATAGCTACAGAGTATTCAGCTCTCTGTTAAGCTCCTATAGAGCATGATAATTGTAATTGTTAATGTTTTTATTTTATATTAATGAAGTACCACCATATTGTTCCAACATCTTTGGATACCTGCACCACTGGAAGGGAGTGGTCAGCATCCCTTACAAATGAGTCTATACTCAATTTATCAGCATGTCATTTTACTAATAAAAAAATGAAGCAAATACATTTATCAAACCAATAGCAAGATGTTTCTTAGATTATGAACTAGAGCAATTTAAAGTGAAAGGCCACTTGTTTTCTAAAATGCATAATGCTGCCTAATGTATGATTCAATTGCTAAGAAACCATCCATAATGGTGAACATACTGTATTAAAAACAATTGCTGTCACCAATATGATCGTTGTAATTCCAATTAAATGTGGATATAGGTTAAGGTGTATTTATAAATGAACTACTTTTATCAGCTACAAATAAGGTTCATTCCTAAACTCTCTCTTTTGACATTCTGCTTGCACTGCTAAGAGACCATGGTCCAAAGTATAATAATCTTACGATTAGAAAAGATTATTACATTTTTGAACGGCAAGGAAGACCATGGAAACGTTCGAATGAAGACGTGGATTAACCAGAGTATGCTGCTGCTAAGCAGGGCAGGCCAGGTGACAGCTTCTCCCGCTCCTCCTGCATTGTCTCTATTCCACATGGACTGTTGAGGAGTCCTGCACTAAGAGAATACAAGAGAACGTGAAAGAAACGACAATTAACGAAACGACAATTTTTGTTGCTTCAGTGCAAAATTTGCCCCATGTTTTTATGAAAGGGAAACAAAAACAAAACAAAACAAAAAAACTGCCTAAAGTTTCTTAACTGTAATTGTTGGTTATTTATTTTCTAAAACAGGTATTTTCCTGCCTTCAGCATATAAATGTGTTCACACAGAACTTTAACTTCAGGAGTTTTTGTAAACCTCCACATTCAAAGACCTCTTTAGAAGCCGTCAAGAAAGATTTAAAGAAACCGAACTGTAATTTCTTAACACAGGCTTACGTCAAGATTGTAAATTTGACAGATCATTCTGCTAACATTTAAATTCTAGTAAGAAACTTTCCTTAATCTGGATGTTTGAACTGTTCATAGTCTATAAATAAATATATATATATATATATATATATATATATATATATATATATATATATATATTCCTGTAGACATCTGGAAGGGTTTACTTGGCATCTCCCTCTTCATTAGCAGTCTAAAATGCTAAACACATAAGCAGCACATATATTTGCTGCAACTTTTATAGAACAAAGATAGCTGCAAAACTACGTGGCAGCAGAGCACCCTTTCCATCATCTCTACATTGATAGGATAAATATATATCTATACATAGCTGATTTAAAAAATATTTACGTGATATAAACATCATATACCATTGTTTAATATAAAATGATATGTATCAGGGTGTGTATGTTATTTTGGTAAATCTATTACCTAAGTATGTGTTACGGTAAAAGTTTGACTCTGGTAAATCTCAAGTTTTACCGGTAATGGTCAACATTTACCAAGTGAGGTGGTAAATGTCTGAAATTATGAAGAAATATATGGCTTTTTGGACATTTACCAGTCAATCTTATGATATACCTACGCTCATTGGTAAAGTCACTGCTTGAGATTATTCTTGAGATTTACCAGTAAACATCTGACTAGTTTAATCGTGTTTATTTTGGATATTTACCAGTAAATCTTACGATATGTCAATATTCTAACTTTTTCACTTCTAGCTGTGAATAACTTTTACAATAATTCTTATTTCCAATATCATTTGCACATTGAAATTAGATTTGTGATTTTCAATAAAACAAAAAGCATGTACAGTATCCTTTTACCTTAAACTACAAAATATCTTAAAAACAGTTATAACATGGTCCATTGTCTCAAACATTCTAATTCCCATTCAAATATATAAGGAAGCACATATTCGTTTCTGGTTGCAATGGTTCTTAAAAGCCACAAGATGGCAGGCTTGATTTTAAACACTGTACTTTAGTTTGTAGGTTGATTTGTGTGTAACAGCTTACTGTATTATACCCCCCCCCCCCCCCCCCCCCCCCCCCCCCCCCCCCCGCCAAAAAGAAAAAACCCACAAAAACATTACCGTAGAATAAACATTCTAAGAACAGGTTTCAAAAAAGGTTTAGCAGCGGCATTGACTAAAAAAAAAATAAACTAAAGAAACAAACAAAAACAAGCCCTGGCAGGGTACAGGCAGTGACCGTGTTTGAAGTTTGGCAGTAATCTTCAAGACAGAAAGGCAGTAGGTGTGCTGAGCAGCTTCTGTATCTCCAGCACTCTTCCAGTTACACATGTGGAGCTGCAACGATCCTTGCATTGTTCATAAGAAGGTAAACAATTTAGAAAAATGCTTGTATCCCAAGAAAATACAGAAGTTATTCTTAAAGCAGCATGGTGTTGTGGCAAATATTTTTTTCTTCTTTTTTTAATTTATTTTAAGTACCAAGAAATAAGTAACCAAAGGGCAAAGTTTGAGTTTTAAAACCTCCAGCAAACCAGATGCTCCTTCAAGCTTTAATATCTTCCAACAGGCCGTGTTCATGCTGCATTCTCCTCTGTGGTCGTCTGGCCTGCAGAGATGTGCGAGTCCATGCTCTGATTGTACCGCTCAAGGTCCTGGAAGTATGGATGTGATAAAGAACTATACGCCGATATTCTCTTTGTTGGATTGAATGTCAGAAATTGCTGGTTAAAGAAAGAGAACATGAGAAGGGTTTAAAGCTTTATTATTATTATTATTATTATTATTATTATTACATGTGTCAAAAGTCTATAATCACTTGAAATTCCCTCAACTGTATTGCTTTAAATAGAGGGAACTTTTAAATGTACATTTGTTTCTAAAGGAAACTTTTAAAGCATGCACACTTGTTTCCATAGGGAACTTTTAAAGCATGCACACTTGTTTCCAACGGTTTTGCCCACTTGGTGAGAAGGAGGCATACACTTAACACCATCATATGTGGAGAAATACAAAATGTTAAACTACAGCAGTTATGCTTGACGTAAATTGATATATGAATATATAGAGGTTGAAACTTAACCAGGGCTATGCATTTTTTTCCCCACACAGAAAACAGAACTAAAACTATGAAATATGTCTTGGGGGGAGTTTCCTGGGAAACACAATATAACACATACTGTAAATACAAAGTGATACCAGGGATTAAAGAAGGACCCCTTTTGACAGGTCTTGAAAAGCAGGCAAGCAAGTTGTGTTACAATACCAGACAAGACTTACAAGCAGCAGGTCTTTTCCCAGGTCCTCTATGTCTGGTACAAAATCCCCAATGGGCTTTGAAGGTCTCAGAGAAAAAGCACTCCTTGGAAGGGACACATCATCTGGCCAGTCCCCTTCTTCTGGTACACCGATGACACTGTATGCAAAACATAGAACATATATGCATATACTAAAAGAGTCTCAGTACATTCAATGACTAGCACGTGGAGTAAAAGTAGGCCTTGCCTATGTGACCTACTGTAACTTGTGCAATATGCATATTCCTCTTAATGGGAACTTCAAGCACTGACACTCAGTCAAGTTTCAGTTCACTTATTTTTAAATACATCTGACATTATCTTTGGGCATAGCGTTTGATACCATAATTGTCAAGACTTATGGGGGCCTAGCTGTAGACCGGCCTAAGCTGCTCCTGCATTGTTTTATGCCTTCACATTCAGTAGATAAAAAGGTACTTACTCAAAGATTTTTCCCAGTTGGTCAACATCTGAATTCCCCCGGAAAAGAGGCCTACAAATAAACATACATGAACAAAATGTTTGAAAGAAAGTCCATTTACCATGGAAACAAAACTGCTATTCAGAATCATTCTGGGAGATGTATGGGTTCAAGTCAAGAGTTGCTGCTTTTTATTATGTCAGGTTTGTTCTTTAAAATAGGCATTGCAGGGTAGTTACAGAAACATATACAGGTTCTGTCTGGGTAAAAGAGTGTCCTCTTCAATAAGCATCTACTACTGCAGATGGTAAAAGCCAACCAAGCTTACAGAGAGAATTACTATTCCATTTTTACCCTGACTTCACTCTATTTTATGGGTATCTGTCTAAGTTCAAGTAGTTTTGTGTGCAATTTGTCAACACATAAGACCTTTAGCTAGCCGCCTAGAGGAAGGGCGGTCCGTCTAGCCACTGATTCTCAGAGGTTTTATTTCCACTACTTACTTGACTAGGGGGGTTTGATTTTCCTCTCCTGAGTGCTAACGGATCACGCTGGCACCAAAGCAAGCCAGCATAGGTGGGCCGAATGGCCTTTTCTTGTTCTGGAATTTCTTATGTTCTTAGATAAATAATTTATGTTTAGAAATTATATGTAAAGATCAGCAAATACTGTACCAGTAGAAACTAAAAAAGCAGCTTTGAAAGAAAGTGTGTACTTTTGGTGAAGGATTCTGCGATTGATTTCATTCCAATAAATCAAGCCTTCCTTGAAAAGACAGTGTGGCCTAGCGGTTAGAGCAGAGGACAAGATGTACATAGCGGGGTTCTTCCTGCTCAATAATTTCTTTGAAATGTCTTGTAATGATCGATGGCTCCTTTACCTTGTGGTTAAAAACCTCAGTGGAAACCACGCGCAGCTGAGGCATGCACTCAGCATGCTGTTGTGTTCTCTGCTCAGGATAGAAAATATGCTTTGCTTTTGTGCCATGAACCAGAAAGAACCAGCAGCCTACCTAGGATTTGACATTTTTTGGATCAAGCAGTACAGCACTAGGTTTGAAAAAAAACTTGATGAAATTTGTTGAGATGTGTTACAACTGTTTTAGATATGTAGAAATTTTACAAATGCAGAGGAGGCCATTCGGCCCATCTTGCTTGTTTGGTTGTTAGTAGCTTATTGACTCCAGAATCTCATCAAGCAGCTTCTTGAAGGATCCCAGGGTGTCAGCTTCAACAACATTACTGGGGAGTTGATTCCAGACTCCCACAATTCTCTGTGTAAAAATGTGCCTCCCATTTTCTGTTCTGAATGCTCCTTTATCTAATCTCCATTTGTGACCCCTGGTCCTTGTTTCTTTTTTCAGGTTAAAAAAGTCCCCTGGATCATGTACATACTCTGTTGTATAAACAGAACCTCACATAAGCTGTACTGTGACGTTCCAGATCAATCTGGTTTGATCAATCTGGAGTCACTGCAGCAGAAACCAATTTTTGGTGACCCTCCCAGTCATTCTGCTTTTAACAGTAAATTTAGGGTTTGCAAATGAAAAAATTGAAAAAATCTTCTTCAGTTGCTGAACCAGACCAGTGTGCTGGTACATGGTGGAACAAACTGCCCATTAAAACCCTCTGCATGTACATTATTGTAAATGGGACACAAGTAAAATAAAACATTTCAGTTTTCAAATTTTGTTAATCATTATGTTACAAGTTGTTGTTTTGCTTAGTACTATACTATATTCAAATGTATATTTTCTGAAGTGTAAAAGTTTGTTGCAATTGAAAAGGTTTTGCTTTTTTTTTGTCTTATTAGTACTCATCTGAACAGCTTTCCTAGTTAAGTCACATAGGGCTAGAGTGCTTGTGGCACAATTTGGATCACATCCCAGACCTTCCTTTTTTATTGCAGACACAACTGAAATAATGTGGAAGCCGACTTTATATCTTAAGGCTTAGCCAAACCCGTTTGTTATTTAAATTCACCTTAAACGGTATCATGACAAAACAAGTATGATACTTGAAAGTTACTGAAGAGGAATTTTCCCACAGCTGCTCCCTTGGGCTTAATTAGTAGCTACAGCCAAGGTTTACATTCTTTTGGAAATGCAAATCTACAGTGCAATGTGACCTTCCACTGTACTTTGCTATCCCAACACAATGAAGCATTAAACTGGAGCATTTATGCAGCCAGCTTACTTGTATGTGGCAAAGTTAACGTCCTGCATACTGAATGCTGACCCTCCAAACTGGGGTGGAGAACTGTCAGGCTGTGAGAAAGCAGTCTAATAAAATGATGTCATTATTGATTGTATCAGACTATATTTACTCTGAAACCCTAAAAAAGCATTATGTAGTGTTGTTTTTATTAGAGGTTCCTTCATGTTAATTCTGTTCAAAGGCATTTTAAGAATATGATATACGGGTGATTCAGAAAGGCACTGGATAAAATGGGGATAACACAGAAGTTACAGATACTGTTCAGACTTGTCCACTTGTCTAGTGACTTTCCAATCACAAAACTGAAAAGTTGTATTGCAGTGCAGCTCCAACAGCTTTGTAAAATGACTGCCACAAGACGCTTCCATTTTTTATACAATATTCATGACCCAGAGAACCAAGGAATATCGAGTATGAAGCTACTACTTAAAGTATTAAAGTCTTTGTCAATGACAATTATATATAAGCCGGTTTACATACAATTACATGGTGCTGGTTGGCTGCTTTCCTGTTTACAAGGAACTGTGAAATAGGAGGAGAATTACCACGGCAAAATAAATATATATGTGTGCCTAATGATATAAAAAAATTGCAGTCAATAACAAAAAATGATTCTTGGCAAGTACATGCACAACATTGTCCCATTAAGTCAACAATACCCTGATCTCCTTGGCAACAGCTGAAGAGTTGGGAAACAGTGCTAAACCTGCACTCATGAGTGACGGAACAATACAGAAGACTTAGCAGCCCTTCCCAGTCCAGGCTGCAAACGATACTGAGGATTACTGAACACTATAAAACAGATTAAGGGGTTCTCAGAACAGCACGATTAAGCTGCTGCACATCTACAGCGCACTGTATGTTGCTGAGAAGAATAGAAGATGATGCTGGAATATTAGCACATTCTTTTGTTCCTGGATGTCAGAAGATGTTGGAAGACAGGGATTTGCAAACCTGTGCATGTGTGAAAGACAAGTATGCACAGCACATCACAACCCCCTTACTGGACAATAACTCAAGTACAGCATCACTGATATGACTGTGCTAGGTATTGCTGGGCCTTACAGGTTAAACTCTTACTGCAATTGCTTGAATTTACTTAATCTCACAACTGTTTACACTGCAGTCCAGCACTCAAACCATCTAATACTGCAAAACTGTCCACTGCCCTTACTACTAAACTATTTAAACCCACAGCAGTCAAACAATCTATTGCCTGGAGTTATGCCAAGCTTTCCAGTTGTTCCTTTCTCATCACCTGTTTTTATTCACAGATTAATGTTCTTGTGTTCTGAATAGCTGTTTTTTGTAAAAAGTTCCATAACAGTAAGATATAAAATGCTAGCAAAACTTATTTTTTTGCATAAAAATGTATGTATGTTTTATAAGCTTGTGATCGCTATAGGGTTTATTAACACTGAACATTCATATTAAACACATTCTATGTATGTGCACATCATGTGGTAATAGTTCCTCTGTTTAGAAAAAAAAGGATTATATGTAAACTATTTGTGATGAAATGCAGTTTTTTTTCTTCTTGTTAATTATATCAGTATTTTTTTTTTTACCAGAGCTTTCCTAAAACACACTGTAGAGAGGGGAGTGGTAACACAACTGTTCTGTCTTAATATATTAGTCTCTGGACACTACATCCTTTGGTTTTGGCTATTTCCTCAATCTGATCTGCCTCTGCATCATTGGAAAGGACATTTCTCTCATGCAATGTATGTTTTGGTTTCAGTAAACTGATGATGCCTTCACAGTGTTCCCCTGTAGATTTTTAACTTAGCAAAAGGGTCCCCTTTGTGGCCTAGAGCAGTCCACTATGCAATGTGCTTCATATAAACAATTATGTAGTTTTAGAGCTTATCTGAAAGTAGTTTTTCATGTTAAATCACATATTGGGGAAAAAATATCTAACATATACACTGAGTGTACAAAACATTAGGAACATCTGCTCTTTCCATGAAATAGACTGATGAGATGAATCCAGGTGAAAGCTATGATCCCTTATTGATGTAACCTGTTAAATCCACTTCAATCAGTGAAGGGGAGACAGGTTAAAGGATTTTTAAGCCTTGACACAATTGAGACATGGATTGTGATTGTGTGCTATTCAGAGGGTAAATGGGCAAGACAAAAGATTTAAGTGCCTTTGAACAGGTTATGGTAGTAGGTGCCAGGCGCACTGGTTTGAGGGTGTCAAGATCTGTAAAGCTGTTGGATTTTTCATGCTCAACAGTTTCCCACGTGTATCAAGGATGGTCCACCACCCAAAGGACATCCAGCCAACGGCAGGCCAGTGGTCAAAAACGGCTCATTGATGAAAGAGGCCAAAGGAGGCTGACATGAATTGTGCAGAGCAACAGACGGGCTACAGTTAGTCAACTGACAGTCCATTACAACATTGGTGCTGAAAGCCAATAAAAGAATGCACAACTCGTTGTACCTTGACACAAATGAGGTACGGCAGCTGACGACCTAACAGAGTTCCACTTCTTTCAGCAAAATGTAAGAAACTGTGGTTGCAGTGGGCTAAGGAACGAAAACACTGGACACTGGAGGATTGGAAAAACATTGCCTGGTCTGATGAATTCAGGTTCCTGCTGTTTCACGTTGATGGTTGGACTAGGGTATGGAGAAAACCACATGAATACAGGCATCCATCATGCCGCATGTCAACATTGCAGGTTGGTGGTGGTGGTGTGATGGTGTGGGATTTGTTTTCATGGCACACATTGGGCCCCTTGATAAAAGTGGAGCAATGTTTGAATGCCACAGGATATCTGGACATCAATGCCAATTAGGTGCATCCCTTCATGGCAGCAGTGTATCCATCTGCTAATGGAATTTTTCAGCAGGATAATGCCACATGCCACAAGGCTAGGATTGTCCAGGAATGGTTCCACGAACATGACAGTGAATTTAGCTTACTGCGGTGGCCTGCCCAGCCACCTGATCTCAATCCAATTGAGCATCTGTGGGATGAGATGGAACAAGCTATTCGGAGTAGAGATCCACTACCAGCCAACTTGACACAACTGCGGGAAGCATTGGAGTCAACATGGGCCAGCATCCCTGTGGAACGCTTTCGACACCTTGTAGAGTCCATGCCCCGACGAATTGAGGCTGTTCTGAGGGCAAAAAGGGGTTCAACTCAATATTAGGAATGTGTTCCTAATATTTTGTACACTCAGTGTAAATAACCAATAATAACCTGTTTCCATTTCATCCAGGTCGCTGTTGTCATGATCCACACTACAGCATAGCGATCATTACATTAAAACCCATGCCTGGGAGTTTGTTTCTCATTTTGTAACTGTGACAGAGAGCGAATGAATCCGAATCAAAAATCTCCCTCTCGACCAGTGAGGGCACTGTACAACAGGAGCTGCAGGCTTCCTACTGAATGGTTGGGCAGTTCATCCTGGGGACAGTCGGGAGCCGGCCATTCAGGAAGAGGGCGGCGTTACGGTACCTGGAGTCATCGCCCTAGTACGGTGAGCGAAGTTTCAGTCATGAACTGGAGGAGACGTGATTGAACTAGCTATCGGAGGGGGCGGGGCTTAGGGTACTTTAGGGGGACGTGACGCCGTAATCGGCTCCTTTGTTGTGGTTAATGGGAGGAGACAAGGACGGAATCTTGAATGAAGTGTGGGTTCATTGAGGAGTATTGTGTTTGTTTTGCCAGACGGCTGATACGAAGCTGGAGCTGCAGCAAGAAGCCCAGACCTGAACGCGCACGAGCACCAGCACTCAGAGCACCGCACCTGCACCAGAGCACCCAGTTTGGAGACGTGTTTTTGTGTTTATTATTTCGGGACTGCAACCCCTTTGTTTTGTAGCTGGTAATACCCATTGCTGGGTAGAACCAGCTTTATTATTTGAAACCTGGTTTAAAAAGGGCATTAAAAGAAACCTGACCGGTAAACTTCGTGTTTGTCCTTTGTTGGAGCACCTCAACTCACCTATACACCGGAGCACTACAAACCACTTTGCCACAGTAACATTTACATAATTTTTTATCATTTAAAAAAAAGTGCTTCAATATCCACAATTTTAGGTTAAATTACCAGTGATGACAATATCTTTAATTCTTAAAACAATCACAGAACAGGAGCATGGGCTGCGAGGAGTAAGCCCTGGGACTTGAAATAGGAATTATGTGTTTGTGACTTTAAGAAGATGACATGCTTTCCCCCTGGCTCGTGCAGAGCCGCCCTCACAGAAGTGAAACTGAACCGATCAGCCTTCAAGGCTGAGGAGCACGTATGCTGCCCCCAGGGGGAACAAGTGATAGAAAACAGATTTAAGAAAAGAGTGCAGGGTAGCCCCCTGGCTCAGGGAGAGCCAGAGGTGAGACCGAGCTGATCGGCCTCTAAGGCTGGGAGCATGTATGCTGCCCCAGGGGGAACCTGGAATGATAGAGAGATTGTTAAGATAGATATGGCCAGGGGGTCCCCTCTGGTTCTCGGATAACCTTCCTCTCAGAGGTCGAGGCCAGCTCGTCTGGGCCTAGGGTTGGGAAGTAAACGTTACTTGTCCCCAAAAGAGGACCCCCGGCTCCCCACATCTGCGCCACCAATGCAACAAAAAAAAGAAAGAAGGGTTAGTAAAGAAACACAAAGGTTAATTAGTAACAATCAATACTGGAGGATTTAATAAAATTATAAATAAATAATAAAATTAATGACTAATCTCACCTCTAGTGGTCCCGGGGGAGAAATGGCCCCCACTCCAGCATACTAACAATATTCTCAATATACTAGCAAAGTTCCCAGGGGAAGGTGCAGCTTGTCTTTTGCATAAATGGGGAACAAAAACCTTATTTCCTGGTTAAAGGAAGAAGGGGATACCTGATTTTGCTTACAGAAGGCAGTGAAGGTAGACCAGCCAGTTGCACAAGGGGAGCAGATGGATAGAATAAGGCAGAAGCCAGACCGACTGGTTGCGTAGGAGAACATAATACGTGTGAGTGCAGTGAGTGTGATGAGATTGTACAGTGTGATGAGATTGTGCAGTGTGATGAGATTGTGTGGTGTGATGACAGTGCGAAAGCCATGAACTTAGTTGAATATCAGATCGCTAAATTGGTAGGTTATCTTATGCGTGAACAAGGAAAACAAAATTAAATCCTGGTTGGCAGAAGAATGGATAGGGGTAACAGTGATGAGGCGGTTCCTAAAGGGAAGATAGAATTATCAATGGAAGAATTTGAGTGAGTGAGTTAGTGAGCAAGTAGTGGCTTGTGGAATAATGCAGATCCATGGCAAAAGCACAAAGCAACAAGGTGTAGTAGAGCATCAAAACAACTCCCCTCAAAATATGAATAGAAATAAATCTATTTAAAATAATCATGTTCACCAAAATCTTTAATGACTGGAGAATTTCACTCTTGGGACAAGGGAGACCCCTAGTGACAGTGAGCTTGTAGCTTACGGCATCAGTTGAGAATTTACGGTTACTGCTGGAGAGAAAGAATATTGCTGAGTGAATTGCCTGGTCAAGGTACAGCAGATTGCGTAGGGAGCATTATAAGATTGAACGAGATTACATGAGTGTGGAATACTGGCAGCTGCAGTGCCAGCCGAGCGTGGCGAAAGCAAGGATAAAAAAGAAGGATAGGTCAATCAATCCCATGGCCCAATTGTGTTATCTCATGATTTAATGCATGTATCACTACAGGCGCCATTTTTGGAGCCCACTCAGAGGTGAGAGTAACACAGAGCACTGCGGACAAAACAGAGAGCATGGCAGAGTATAAGCGGGCACCGTAAAGCCGACAGAAGTATGGCAGAGCCCACCAAACAAAACGCACATAAATAAAACAAACTAGGGAGAACCACTCCTATAAAAACCAAACCAACTAAAGCACAGAGAAATGTAACAATGTAAGAGAAAGCCTGGCGACACATAAGTAAGCACAGACGGCAGAAATGAAAATGACGGTTGGGTCAGCGCTGCGTGGGTATATGCAAACACAAAAAGAAAGACAGAGAATGAGTTTTAGACCCAGTGCTTAAATAGGGAGTGTGATGAGTCAAAGGGGTTTCGGTCTGCAATTCAGCCTCCCAACAGTAGAAGGCATCAAACCAACTCGGGACTTCCCTTACCAAGGTCTTGTGACCATGACAAAAGTCATCTTTTTGAGGGGCGGCACCTTGGTGAGGGGCGGAAGTACGAGTATGTAAATTCCAGCCACTGGAGTCAAGTGAAATTAAGGATACCTGTCAGTTTGGGATTGGTGATCCACTGACTACCGGGGTGGGGTTTGCATACTAAAGGGAACGTGCTACTGTGTTTGGGGTTGGTCCTAAGGAATAGAGGCGGGGGAAAAAAGGCTGGAGGGAAGTACGTGGGAGTTTGGACTGTGTCACGAACGGAGGCCTTACTAACTTGGCTCTTTTCTGTTTTTATTCCTTTTTGTTTTATTTTTGGATTTAAGCAGAGCGCGAAGAGGACTAAGAGGCTTCCGTTCCTTTATTTTTGATTACTCCAGCACTCCCTCCCTCACATCCTTCTTTATTATTTTTCTTTTTTTTTCTGTGTAATATTAAATAAAATTTTAATTTTTACACGTAAATCACTGTCTGGAAAATCCATTTTTACTCACACGCCTCACAGGGAGGTTAATTGATAGATTGGCTGGACTAACTAGGCAGGAGACCCTGCTCCTGCTCCCCCAACAACACCCAATGGTTACAAATTAACAGCGACCCACAGTGAGGAAAAGAATAACAAATGTATATCTCCAGATTATTCAGATATACAGTAAGTCTGTGTTAAAGTAAACATGAATTTATACATCCATTATCATTAACCACTTAATCCTTTACAGGATTGTGGTGAGGCAGAGTCTAACCCGGCAGACACAGGGCGAGAGGCAGAACGCCAGTCCATCGCAGGGCACCACACAGACACACACACACACACACACACACACACACACACACACAGACACACACACACACACAGTAATTCAGAAAGACCAGTCAACCTGAACAGCATGTCTTTGGACTATGGGAGGAAACTGGAGTACCCATGCAGACACAAGAACATGCAAACTCCACACAGACAGACCCCTATAACTTTAATGAAACACATTTGTCTCCAATACACTTACTTTATTGGGTGCTGGGAAGAAAGTCATTTTGTGTTTGAGCACTGATTCTGTTATGGTGTATTTGTTTGTAATTGTAAAACCAATAAACTGAATTTTGGGGGAAAAAGTATGCAGCAGATCAAAGTGCTTATTGAATATTGAATCTATACCAACTTCATGTATAGGCATATCTAGCAGATCAACCCTAAACAAGCAAGCTCTGCAAAATGAAATGCCCACAGTAAACTTTTCAAATATTACTTTGTATAAAATCAAATCTTAAAGTCAAGTCTAAGAAGCAAACAACATAACAAAACAGAAAGCAGACAATTTTAGGAATATTTTAATCTCCTTGAATTGGAATATAAAAAAAGTCATTTAGACACTGAGAATTGTGCCAGAAAAGTACTTAATCTATAACAGGTGGCCTTTTAAAATGTTATCTTAATCATCTGCAGGAAAACAAACAAAAAAACATAAGTGCATGAAACAGGGATCAAAGACTTACCCACCCACATTAAGGTTACAACTGGGCAACAGCCAACTCCTAAGCAACAGAAGGCTTAATGACATTAAAGTAATTATTTTCTCAAAGGATTCAAATGTCTCAATGGATATTCATTTCAAGTGATAAAAAAAGAAATAGAAAAGTTATTTTCACGAGCACTGAAACTGTCACTTTGGACAACTACCAAAAAAAAAAAAAAAAAAAAGAAACAGACATCTGTTTTAAAGCTGTGCATTCAAACTCAGATGTGGTCACTTCATAATGCTTGGTAGCTTTCTATATTATTGGCATGTTTCCTTAACCACCAGGTAGTACTGCTAGAATACATGGAATAATACCTACTGTATGACACGAAATACACCCTTAAGGAAATAAAAAAGGTAAATAAAATGTGTAGAATCCTCACCCCCTTTAAAAAAAACACATATATAAACTCTTCCACTTTTATTAAGCCATCACTTGCAAAATAAAGGTTTTTGTTTTGTTGTTGTGTGGAACATATGAACCTGCTCTTCACAACACTGACGATGGTATTAGCAAAAACGTTGAACTATTTCACTTCTTATATGCACTACTTCAAGGAGTCCAACTGGGCTTTCCTTTAAACGGTTTTTAGCGGAGGCATTAACCAGCATACACTAGTGCATCGTTTGTGTTTAGAAATATGGATTATTGATTTAAGGGTTTTGTACAGTATGCCCTTTATGTAAACAGCACCGTGCCCAAGACTTATTTTTGTGGAACCATGTAAACATATACAGCACTGACATTTTCAACATGGGCTTGCTGTACTAAATATGTACAAACAAAAATGTAAACCACACGGTGCACCAAATCTTTAATAGGCATACAGATGGAACAGGGATGACCATGGATATCCATTTGTCCATGAAATTAGATGACCTAAACTTGGGACATATGTTTCAGTTGAAGTGTTTCCCAAATGACTTTTTCAGTCTGGGAGAGTGTCATTGTGAATTTAAAAGTAATTGCCTTCTCACAGGCACAACGCACTGCAGAAAGAAAAGCTGCCAATATAAATCTGACTTCATTTTACATTAATAATTCAGGGTCAAAACCCAGGCCTTACTTGCTTTTAATGTTTTACTGGACTTCAATGTGCTTTTACCATTGTACAAAGTAATTAAGCAGAGCTTTTTTTTAAACTTTTTTTTTTACAATTTTTGTGTCCCTGGAAAAATGTAAATTGCCACAATGTGGAGAACATCTACTTATTTTAGAGTGACTAATACCTTTTCTCCACCACTGCTGGCCCCCAAGTAATTTGTACCCACTCCTCTGTTTCTGCTAACTGAGCAGCAGAGGCAGAATGTGACTGGATATCTTGAAGCTAGGAGAAGAGCTCTGAATGGCTAAATCCCCAGAGTTGTCAATGATCACTAGTTCCTGGGAAGATATAGCCTTTTAGTAAACTAACAGCAACTTAAAAATACCAACCAAGACCACGTTTAGTTTTACATTACTGCATTCCAAGTGCTTTTCTTTTGAAATGCCTTATACCTCAAAGACTATAAGACCTTAAGATGTTCATAGGAAATAGACTTAGACTGACATTGCGTTCAAATTCTGTTGGAAAGCAGGCGTAATGTAATATTACAGTACTTTACATAGAACTGTTTTATACACAAAGAGTATCTGCATATTTGTCAAAACCTGTTCAGAGTTCCAGGTTTCCACTTTGGCCTAAATGAAATAATATTATGTGTCATTCAACTGGGCCCTGTCTTTCTCCTCTGTGTGTTTCACCCTGACCAGAAACGATACAAAAAACTGAGGTTGCAGAGGGAAAACCCAAAAAGAAGAAGTTTAAAAAAAATAAAATTATCACCTGCTTTTGAAATTCTCAGTTTAGGTTTCTATAAAACATGATTTTAGATACTTGCTTTCTCTTTAAATTAGTCAGTGCAGAAACTGAAGAAAACCAAAAACCAACATGCTAATTCTCTTTACCATGGTCTTAAATAAATTCTACACATAGCACGCATCACCATTACATTTTGCAGCATTTCGGAATGATGGCATACAGTGGTTTTCTTAACTACAATCTTGATAATCCACTGGATAAAGTATACCCAAAATTGGATACCCAAAACCACACCACTGGTACTTGGGGGAATTTAGGAGACATAAAGTAGACAAGGAAATGTATGTTGCCTGAAATTCTACTTTTTTTTTATGACATTATCAAACTTTGATAATGTTTTGAAGTGGACAGAAATGTACTGCACTTGTTCATACTGACTGATAACTCAGAATGACCAGACTTCAAACCAGTGAGCTTTTGACCGTAAGACTCCCACTGCACCCTAACAAAATAATGGCCATTAGTGACCTTGTGGCAGGCTGGCGAGTGGAAAGAGGCCCAGAGACAGACTGCAGTTCAAAAAAATAACTATTTTATTATAAATAAACACAAAAATGAAAGGGCACAAGGGCCAAAACAAAGCAATTTAAACACAAAGAAAGACAAAAAGCAAAACTTACAAAAATAACAATTTCCAGGCTGGGCAATGCCTTCACTGGATTCAAACTTTCCAAACAACCCAAAAAAAAACCCCAACCTGCTTCCTCAGCTCCCTCTCCCCAAATGAGAAGCAGAGGCCTCCTTTTATATCAGGTGGCTGGGCGCTGATTGATCGTTAATCAACCTAATCAACTAATCAACCCCAGCCACCTGAACATAATAAACCCAGGCAGGTAGGGGAAGTTAACCCCATCCCTGCCAATTTAAAGGGCAGAGCTTTGCTCTGCCACAGACCTTTAAAACATGCTATATGTTTTATGTGTCCACTGTTTGCAGGAATAGAGAACAGGAACTGGGTCAGGCGACTTTCAAATCCTCATCTCAAGCATGTCACCTAACAGTCAGTTGTGGGAGTGTCTAGCCAGCTCAGTGTGTGTCTATTTTAGTTGCTGGCTTTTGTTCATATTGGGACAAGCTCAACCTCGCACATCATTTACCTGTACACATACAGAAAGTAAATCAGAGAATACAAAACATTTACAGGTTTGTTTGATGTGCAGGTGAGGGGAGCCACAGACAAAAAACATTACAAAACTACCCCATGAGGAAATGTTTAGCAGCAGTTGAATCGGTAACTACAGGAAAGTTTGAAAACTAATAATTAATTTGAAGCTTCTTCAATGCAAATAAAATATATTACAATGGTACTCTTTAATTACAGAGTAGACACAGAGCAGATACAGGGTGAAGGTGTGGCTACTATTAGAAAGCACTGAATGCTCTAGGCATGTTGTTCAAGTCACCATTCACTACAGCCGTAGTCTTCCTGTATACGTCACCATCCGCATCTGGTTGTACGGAAACCATTTAGTTGTAGTCTGGTTTCATTGCTAGAAAGTTATCATTTCTTGAAGAAAAAAACATGTGACATTTGCTTTGGTAGCACACTGTGACAGGGAGAGAATGAATCTTGGTTATAAATCTACCTCCAGACCTGTGAGGTGATTGTCACCGAGCAGTTTTGCCATGTGGTCGGCGCCAAAACCCCGGCCTGGATATGGCGCAACAATCTCGACACCCTGGAAGCTGCAGTGAAACTGGCTGAAGATTTCAGGACTCCATGATCTTCGCCAAGACCAATCACAGCCACTCCCATACCACGGAGCAGCCGAGCAACACCTCCTTTCCCAGTGCCACCACTCCAAGTACAACCACCTCCTGGACCTTGATGAGCCCTCCAACCCCAATGGGCAGCCTTACCTCCCCACCATGGGCAAAGGTTGGCCCCCAGCTGGGGTACATTTGCTGATCCTGCCCCGTTGGCATACCAGCAATGGGACAGATACTTAACCTTTGCTCCCTCTGCCCCTCCTATTTGTTTCAGATGCCAACAACTGGGACACCTCGCCAAGTCATGCCCATTCGCGATGGAGTGTGACATGGCAGCTTGTTATTTGGCATCAGAAGCGGGTAAGCGAAGGGGAAATGGTCAGGAGGGGCCTTGTATTGTTGATGTGATTATAGGGAAAGTGAAAAACCACGCATTAGTGGACACAGGGTGTGAGCACACCTTAATTCGAACAGCTCTCCAGGGCGGTGTGTCGTTGCAGCCACAAGGTCAGACGGCTATCTCCTGAATCCATGGAGACACGGCAACATACCCCATACTAACAGTATATTTATTGGCGGGACGGATTAAACGTCACCTAGTAGTAGGGGTGGCGGAAAGGCTGGCCAAACTATAAGCAATTGGTGAAATTAATGGCAGCCCTGGTGGCACACATAAACATGGCAGAAAAAGATAAAGGGGAACCGACTGGTGAGATTTTCCCCTTCATAACTGATGTTTTCCCCCACTTTTCATCCTAAAAAAAAAAAAATAGAGAGAAAAATTGAAAAGTGGGAGGAAGCATCAATGAGACGAGGCTATGGTCTGGTGGGAGAACGCTCTGATGGTTGCAAACGCTAATCAAAGGGGGTTGGTACACAGTGTGACCGAGCGGGCAAGGCTACTAGGCCATCCAGGGCAGAGTTTAACTTCAGTCCCCGTCTCAATATAGTCAGGGAGGACTAGTTCCCTCCTGAGTTCCGCCACACCCTGGTCTTTTTGACCCCCGTCCAGGTCCAGATACTTCCATTCCTAAGGAACTTCCGCACTGGGCCGGATCATATAGGTATGAAGTAATATTTTCCCATTAACAATATATCCCACTTGGAACGGTGCTCGTGTCCTGTCGGACATAATGTTAATTACTAAGGGGTCGACATAGCTAGGTTCCAGTACTCCGAACATGACACTTTTTCCGGGCAACCTAGGAGAAAAAGCCCCGTGGAGCCTCATTTATTTTGATTCCTTGATTATATATAGATATAAATAATATATATAGATAATATATATATATATATATTATATATATATTATATATTTATATATATTATATAATATATATAGTTCATAAGTTCATTAAGTTTGCCATCTTTTCCTGTCATATTGTTTGTGACCATGTGCAAGCATTCTGAGAAACTGACTTTAACAGTTGTCACTTGTGATTGAAAAAAACACTGTATATGACAACTTCTGAAAGTGCATGAGATGACATTTTTTTTGTTTATTTCTAATTGTGTGTGGACAATAAGTCTGTATCTTTGATTGCCTGCGTGAAAAGTGGTAGATTTTTACTGGAAAACCCAGAAAATATGAGTCACTACCGAACATGAGATAAGAAAATGCAGCGTTGGCAGGTTAGCAAGATCACTGTTATAAAAGGGTTCATGTTCAATGTGCACTGCACACAATCAGACTTCCTCTGGAGATTTTGTTAGATTTTGCCTGACTTTCTACAACACTGAAAATATGACATCAGGATCTGAAAGGGTTTATGAGATATGACCAGCTGAATAAGGGGTTGAAGATTAGCAAAACATACATTCCTAAGTTTTCAATTTTATAGTTCTAGAGTTGAGTTCCTCCGTATTCAACTGAACTTTTTTACTGGATATCATTTTTTGGTTTGGTTGTTACCTTGGGAGAAGAGATGCAAATGGTTTAAGCACTTTATGATTAAATATAAGATACATTATTTTTGTAGTACAGGTTTGTGAATAACTCGGAAACTTAAGAACATTTTTAAAATCTGTTTACCGATAACTCATGTCTTCATAAGAAAAACATTTTTTTTTTTCAAACAAGGCAAAAATGCAAAATATTAAACAGATTATCAGATTATTTTCTGACACAGATGGTGGCAATTACTCAAAACTGAATGTGAAGATCTCACTTGGTGACTAACTGACTTAGATTCCTTGGTAACTCTTCTGAGTGGTGTATTATTGTATTTTGTATTTCTGCTGTTTGAAAACTGGCTATGTATTAGTTAAAATGTAGTGTTGGTGTTGGCTAGGATGGGGTTAATTCCCATCCAGGGATGATTGCTCAGGTGCAGCTGGTTAGGAGTTTTTTGATTGTCAATTGTGCAATTAACTCCTAACCACCTGCTAAATAAGCCCAGCTCCAGGCTCATTAGGGTTGGTTGGAGTTAAGAGAAGGAATGCAGACAGAGTCTGAAGGAGCAAGAGAGCAGTGTGTGAAGATGACTGTTAACTTTGTTTTGCTGAGGTATTTGTTCTGTATTTTCTGTATTATAGCTCTGTTTTGCTGAGGTATTAGTTCTGATTATTTCTGTATTGCAGCTATGTTTTGTTTGACCCTGTGTCAGTTTTATTTTGTAGTTGGAACTGCTTTTAATTTTGTTTAACAAAATGCTGCCCAGCTAGCAATTTGCACCCTGCATACCTGTGTCTTGTTCCTGGTTTCTACCATCTTCCCCACTCCACTACATCCTGACAAGTTGTTAATGAAATGGGTTACTTCACTGTAACTCATTAAATCCTTAATTAACTTTCAGTACGATACACAATCTATTGACTGGAGAAAGATGTCCTAAGCAAAAGTAAAGACAGCAGTGATGAATCTTTTGCACATTAACCTAACTGTTATCAAAAAGTGTGGTTAAAGCACTTACCTTCGTCTAAACATTTCAGCAAATATGCAACCAACACTCCAAAGGTCCACCGGAGTCGCGTAACTGGACTGAAGTAAAACCTCTGGGGCCCGGTACCACAATGTGACAACCTAGAAAATCAGAACAACGTGCTAAACCTCAGAGCAGACATCAGAACTCTAACAAAACAGCAACTGAAGTCTAAAGGAAGTGAGTTCACACACTGCCTGGGAGTGATTTTTTTTTCTTTTTGTACCACTGAAATAAAAAGTAAAACCCTAACTCTGCCAAACAAACTTAAAGTATTGCGTCTTGGTCCCTTTAACAGAACAATCAATGAACGGCATTTTCATATACTATACTATAGGCGTCAAAAACATGTACACTCTAATCTGTAAGTACTGGCTGTTCTAAAACATAATTACTTGGTTTACATATTCATTCAAGTGGTGTACAGTGGTGGCACTTACAAAATGTTTTGTTATTTTATTCAAGTTGGCTGTTCTGTAGAAAATGTTCAAAGCTCTCCATCTTGATTTTTGCCCACTGGCCCAGTGGAGAAAGGCAAGCCAGCTAGGTCTTTGGCCTTAAGATTTGTCTCCCGAGAAATTTATTTCAAACATTATTCCAGAGAGTGGGTTTGGTAAATCACAGCTGTGCTAATGCTGAAAGCAGATTGTGCTCTTAAATCCTGTTGAGTAATATAGTGTATGATATCATATTTGGCATATCAAGTTGCTGCACTCATTTTCGGAATGCACTGATCACACAGTTTTTCCATAGAAAACAATCAGGGAGACTCCCAGAGGTACAGTCAGTGCCCACTTAACCATGCTCATATATAACTCCAGTCATCACTTAGCATTGAAACTT
This sequence comes from Polyodon spathula, assembly GCF_017654505.1. Classification (NCBI taxonomy): domain Eukaryota; kingdom Metazoa; phylum Chordata; class Actinopteri; order Acipenseriformes; family Polyodontidae; genus Polyodon; species Polyodon spathula. The sequence continues at coordinate 86,054,189 of NC_054537.1, forward strand.
GGTGCAGGTCAACCAGTTGTCTCCTTTTTAAATGACCCAGTATGATTTAGAGTTTCATCAGCAGTTTCTGAATATTTTCATTTACAGTGTAATGGAGATGGGTGACATACCTACATACGTCACACTTTAAATACACTGTATGCAAAACCGCTACAGAAAATTGCTTGCCCTATTGTGGTGATGAAACTTGCTCAGGACCTTCTTCAGCACAGTTATTGAGAGTGGTACACAAGGCATCTGTCTGTTTGTCGAGGTTCAATTTTTCATATAACTCTTACTTGAATTTACAGCTGTGGAGGGGGGGTGCGCGTCACAAACATGCTTGTTTATACAGTAGGATACTCTTTTAAAGTTGTAAATGACTAGCTTTACCAAATATACAGTGTCACATACTAGTAATAAATGACCACCTGTGTGGATGCATGTATAACAAGAGTACAGCAGTAAACACCAGTATATACTATGCACCCACAACTTAGGTTTACGTTACATGGAAGTTATTAATCACAATGTATTAATTAGAAACGTCCACTGCACAACCACACAAGTAATTGATGCAGATTAGGGCCCCATTCACAAAACATTAAGGACTGTTTTTTTTTTTGAGGAAGACAGAAGATGTTTATTTTTTTTTTTATGAAAAAGCATTATCTTAGGTTAAACAGTTAAAAAAAAAACTGAGAATAAAACTCTCTAACAGTTCTAAAATATTTAATTAATCAAAATGGGCTTTCAAAAGGGTCTTAAGTTGAGTGAATAAGGCCCTTAAACCTGCATGACCATGCAATGACTTTAAGGCCATTTGCAATGCTTGCATACTGCACACTATCTGTAATTTAATTGTCTCTGTTTTTTTTTAGTTCAAGTTGAGTGGTGTGGAATTTACTTCAATTATGCCCCAGTGGTTCCAGTCAACAAATAGTTAATCTCTCTCGATTCTTATTATTTTACTATATACTGTACCAAAGTTCTTTTGATTAATGACACCATCCCAGTCTTCTACTAATTTCAAGGCAAACATCCAGACCAAACTCAATGACCCAGTTAAAAATGGATTCTCTCCAAGTTCCCTTAGTTGGCTTTTACACTTTGGAACTCTGTTCACTTTTACTTACTGTAAACATTGTTATGAAACCACTTGCATCTGAATAATCTCTTAAAGAGTAAGTAGCGGGGTTCCGAAAAATCTAGTATTATACGTCCCCATGTGTTGCTACATATTTTTAAATAACGTCCCCGTATTTTTTTTGTAATTAACATCCTGAAAACTTTTTACACTTATAACTCTGTTTCAAAGCTTTTTTCAAAATGTCCACTCTAACACACTGGGGTTTGTGATCTGTCCTCTAAATCACTGCAGGAAGAGCGATTTAAAAAAACAAAAAACAAAAACAAGTGTTCTGTCTTTTCTGTTCGGTATCACATCATGGCTCGTTATTGCTGTGTTACCTGTTTGACAACGTGGGCAATAATCCTTACACGATCAGTGCACTAGAGCAGACATTTTGAAAAGAGCTTTGAAACAGACTTCAAAGTTATAAGTGTAAAATGTTGTCAGGATGTTAACAATAAAAAGAAACATTACAGGTATGTTGTTTACCAGTTGTAGCAACATGTGGGGACGTATAACGAAGGATTTTTTAGGAACCCCACTATTCATTCTTTAAGGGGCATTTCAATTCTGCATCAATGCTAAAAAAAAGGACACTTACTTGTTTGACTACCCACTATGTGTACACTATCTTCAAACGGTACATATACATCAAAGCCACCTCGGGGTGCAAATGGACGGCCATTTGGTACCTGAATACTACACAACGTAATTACTTTAGTCTAAATTACTGTAATTTTTTTAAGGGTTGAGGTATACTAGGAGGCAGGCTGAGACCAACAGAACCTTATTTACAAATTTGTATCATTTTGAAACCAAGTCCTCACAGCCCTGGGATGAAATATTTGTGCTGTCTTACTTTGCCTATATGCCAAAGGTAGGTAACTTTAGCCTTGCAGTCAAGGGGTCTAAATAACAGAACATTAAAATGTGTATTTTTCTTTGTTCTTATTTCATTTGCTGGTACTGTTTTATATTCACTTTAAGGGCTACTTTACCATTACCGAATTTTGTGTCTTATGGCAACACATTATTGGATTCCCTAGTCGCATGCTATTAACAAAAGTTGTAAACATTTTCTTTAATACTTTAAAATACTGCAGTCCTTTTTAAAAAGGTAAATCTGCTAACGTAACAGGGAGTGTACCCCAGGCTCATTATCCTAGCATGCTGGTGGTTTAAGAACAGTGCATAGACTTAACATGAAGAAACAAACTTAATAGGCAAAATCATACAGTTTCCTGATCTCTGTTTCCAGTAACCCTTATCACAATTGCATAGTTGTTGAATAACATACAGCCAATAGGTTACCTAATATGCAGCATATTAAAAACAACAACAACAAAGAAAAACAAACAAACAGAAAAAAAAATTCTGCCTACAGTTGTAGTGGAACTGGAAACTGGAACTTCTCATCAGTTTTGCACTAATGGCACACTTTTTACTAACTACTTCACAGTGACATTCCACCACTATGAAATTTACCGCAAGAGTCTGTGAACCACTGCACATATTTAAAATATATTGAATTATTCAGCGGCATAAGATGATTGGTCAGTTTTGGGACACAAATGAAATACAAAGTAATCTTTTAACAAAAGTTTTTAAGCCCTTTTTGGTGGCTAACAGCTAGTAATGGTAAACTGAAGGGCTCTCTAGGAGTTGTACTTTTTAGCCAAGATGTTTGGGGAGAAAAAATTGATTACATCTGCCAATGTTGAATCACCCACCAACATCCTCGGGTCATATAAGTCTAATAGGCTGTACTAAGGAGTTATTATCATTGAAAAGTTTACCGTTCATGGTAAGGTTTATAAGTAAACCGGGAAAACAGTGAGTAAAATGTCTAAAAGTCCATTTCTTCTGGTTGAAATCAAACTTAAGGAAGAAAATAACCATAACCATGCAGGCCTGTGGTGTTCTTCCCAGGAGATGGTATGAACTATTTATGGCCATTTGCTAATGAAATCTTATAAGCCCCCTAGCAGTCAAAAAATCTGGAAGTGGGAGTTGAAAAGTCTAGGTAATATTCATAACTTGGAGACTACATGGCTAAATACATTTGTGGCTTCTAAAAGCGCTGCCTCTCAACTAACACATTTTACACTTATTCACTGAGCTTATGCAACCCCATACAGACGTTTTCAAATGAAAATGACCTCTGACCCTGCATGTAACATCTGTAAACCTGGCACACCTTACACCAGTATGCAGATGTTCTGGGACTGTCCCATCATTGTAACTTCGGTGTTATCTAAATTGACTGATTCACAGTTAGTAGCTGAACGTTGTTTATTTTTACTAAATGATGACTCATTGATTCATCTCTCATTGACTCAGCGTAGAACTCTACTTCCTGGCCTAACAGTCAATTTTGCAGCTATGAATATCACCAGATACATCTGGCCTGCTCTTGGCTCTGCATGTTTAGGGATATTGTTCATTTAAAGTGGTCCACAGTCAGGTTGAATGGGGCGAGACCAGCAGAGTGGAGGGGTAGAGTGCAGTCTCTGCTGACTTGGCTGACCTCGTTAAGGCATGACTGGTGTTGTGTTGTTTATTTGTTGTTGTTTTTGTGCAAGCTTTCATTTTTTATATATATATCGTTTTTGTATTATGGTTGTTTTTCTGTATGTTTCTTATATATATAAAAATAATAACTGATCACAAAAAAAGTGTACGTTATGGACACATTCTACATGTTCTCAATTTATATGTATATACAGTATATTTCAAATTACAATTTTAATAATAAAATTGATAATTTGGTAGATAGTATGGTGGGCAAGTTGTCCACAGGGGAAAAATCTGGCTCTGGTGTTTATATAAAAACGGTCAGTTTTACAAATATCTATGGTCATATTGTGAATGATTTTGGAACCACAGGCATGCTGCTATTCTTCATGGTGATTCATAAGAAGCAAGGTCATTCAAACATACTGATGCCCAGTGAAAACGCAACAATGTAAGTTTTACATCAATAGCTCATTGGGCACATACATAAATAAATAAATATTAAAAGTAGGCTACAAGAGTAATGACATTGGCAGCAAATGCAGCTTATAGGATGGAAATAGAAAGAAAGTGTTACAGCAATCAGCCTTTTGGTGCGTTCCCCTTTAAGAGAGGCGGGCTGTGTGCGTGTGTCAGTCAGCTGCGTGTAGCCGTGACGTTTCAATACACCAGTCAAGAAAGCTTTTTTTTTGTGCAATGTGTTTATATGATGGAGCGCACGCTTGCAGATATTGGCAGCGTGTTGTTGTAGCTTTTAAATGCATTTGAATTAAACAAAGCAAGCTACATAAATGCAATGCTTACCGGCCGTTTGTTTAAAATAGCCGAAGCAATATTCAAACCGCTTATCGGCAGTTAGCAATATCATGAAAGAGCTCAAAGTACCGTGATCGAGATATTAAGAAAGCAGAACCAGGGAGGCAGGGACTTCTAGAATTAAGAAAGAAGCCTAAAGTATTGCATACTGTTTGGTAAAATTGTATATGTATCTATCTCTTAGAGACTGGCCCCTACGGCAATACAGAAAGGGTTTTCTAGAGCAGTTTGAGTCAGCCATTTTTGCTTTTTGAAATAATGTGATAATGAAATAATATAATAAAATAATAATGTTCCAACAATGTGAGTGTCAAACCCATGATAAATATGCTGTACCTGGTTAAGATAAACTGCTTTCCATTTATGGCTGCCTGGATCTCTTTTGACAGGTAAATCAATTAAAGCTTACAATAAGTCTGATCAGTTAAAAGCTTACATTGTTGGAAACAGGATTACTTTATTGATAATAAATTTACATAGAAACCAAAGTTTGCTGTTCTATCAATTATTTATTGTCAAGATGTATGTTAACCTTGCTACATTGATTCATTCTAAGAAAATACCATTAGTCAGCGTACAAAAGTTTTTAAGGATAAAGTATGCAATATTTATGACAATTTTTTTTCCCAGAATCAGTTTTTTTTATGTATTATAAGCACACATGTGTATCTGCTATCCATTTTGAGTGATGGGGCTCTGATGTCATTTCTTGTCACAATGGCCACTTTGGGGGCTCATAACTCAGTAACCAATTATTAAGCTGCTGACACTGCATACTGTACATGGGCTTTGTTGTTGTTAAATAACCTGGAGAACCTCAGAAAAGGCAATAACTACAGCGTTTCAGTTCTTAGAAGCACAGATTGCCATTTGTATTGCTGTCCTTGCATTTATTCTACGTTCGACTCCAGCAACCATGATTTCGTGATTTCCATTACATGAGAGTAGATGTTCATGCTGATATTGGACTCAGCTTTCGCGAAGATAAGCATCAACTAAGACATAGCTTCTTTTACTCTAAACTAATGTGATGCACCTGCGTTTCCTTCGATCTGATGATGCAGATATCCTTCTGTCTGGTGTTGATGGCTGAACTGCAATGCTGGCTCCAGGGATTGGCTTATTTTGCCTCCCCAGTGCATCAGCACACACAACAGCTGCGATGATGGCTCCAGGGATCAACTACAGTGCGGCCTCTGAGCTGAGTAGGGTACTTCTCTGGGGTCTACAAGTGGGCACCTTCCATCCTTGGTGTTTCGCCCATGACATAAGATAGGTAATATGCGGTGTGCAGTGAGTATCATAAAGATATAATTTTAATGATGAGTGCTCGTTTTTTTGTTTCATGGGCACCCCTCTATATTAATTAGAGCTAGTATTTTGTTTCTTCTGTTCAGTAAATTCATAGGACAGCTCACTCCAATTGAACAACAAGAAGTGCAGTCTGAATGAAAGCTAATTTGTTCAGATCACGGTAATACATATTTTTTATTTAGGGGACATGTCAAAAATTATATATAAAAAAAATAAAGACTCCATTCAATGTTGAGTACATAGAAACAATAAGCATATAGTATTTAGATTTCTAGGAAGAACCGCACTGCCTTGTTAACTGCTGGTATGTCACGTATATCCGCTCAGTTATAGTTAGCTGTAATGGAGAGCTGTCACATATAACCGTTCAGTTATAGTTAGCTGTAATGGAGAGCTGGACCACAGCCCACCGTCTAGCAGCATTTTCTTTCACATGCAAGAGATAACAGGAAGTGAAGTTGTCAGGTTCAGCTGAGTTCACAGCGGAAATTCTAGGTAAACCCAACGACTACAGTAGAATTATTTAACTATTTTTGTCCAAGACATGATATAACACAGTTCTACTATGGATAAATGTTTTGCATTACCTAAAATTTTAGGATTGAGACCATTAAAAAAAAAAAAAAAAGTATTGAACATACTTGAGATCTTTTATTTAACATCATGTAATCAAAGAAACTACAAAATGATATTGCACAAGTTTACTGAAAGCCATAATAGTAGTACAGTATTTCATGTTAGATTTCAAAATGTCACTTTTTTTGACAGTTTTACTTTAGTATATGGAAAACTACAAAGCAGTATGTAATCCAATATGTTGACCTGACACTGTTCAGCTTCATTCGACTTTATGACGCCAAATTAGTTTATTCTATAGGGTGATGCAAAACCATAGGTTTTGAGGTCTCACAGCTTCCTTTTTACTGAATTTTACACCAGGCAGCAAGACGTGTTGCTTATGGTTAATCATACTGAAGTTTCAGTTTTGATTTTTTTTTTTTTTTTTTGTGAACTGCAGTGTAACTTCCTTGTTGTAGAATCGAATTCAATGAGTTCACTCATAGTTGAAATTTATCTTGAACTCAGACTTGTTAATCCCCATCCTTTATAACTTTTTACTTCTAGAATACAAGATGGAATGGTAGATATGCCAATGAAAATAAGAAATGAGTCTGTAATTAATGTAGAGACCCCTTGTAACAGGGTGATTTGTTACGTGTGGGGGTTATCACTGAATAATACTGAGGCAGACACAGAGCCATTGAGTGTTGACACGCCACACAGGTGAGCAAATTTAATAACACAAGTGATGACACTAGGGTACCAGCAATGATAGCCCTAGTGTTACATTTAATAAAGAAAACAAAACAAAACAAAGCTAAAAATAAAAGTTTATCACACAAGGTGAGCGCTAGTCCCACTAAAAGGAACGTCCCGCTCCAGGAACCTACTACTCTACACTGTGGGATCAGCATCCCCTAAACTGAACTACTTCTGGGATCACGGCAACCCGCCATCCTCACAGCGACTCCTGTCTCTTCAAACGGCTGGGCAATGCCTTCACGAGCAACATCTTGCAGCTAAAGGGTTCTGTAGTAGTTAATACTGCGGAGTGGACGTTCTCCTCCTCGCTGTCAACAAGCGCAAGCTTTCGCTCAGCATCCGTCTGTGTAGCAATGGCCGTGCAGATGTTTGCCAAGCTCCACGCAGCCTCGCCGAGCACGCCCCCCCAACCAATCAGGACCTCCCGATTAGTTCCGCGCCGGGCGAGCCTAACTGGTCAATTGGTTGCCTAGCAACACATCTCCTGTTCTGCGTCCCAGCTGCACACATTAGTGCAGGAACCAGCGACAGGGCTCTCCCTGTCACTCCCCCCATGAAATGAATGGCAATACAACGGCAATACAAGGCAATACAATACAACTTTGGCAGAAGGATTTATGTAGAATTAAGCACCTCTTACTCATTTATCAAATAAGCCGATGAATGTTCAGCAGTCAATCGAATGCCTACATTCCATAAGAAGGGGTCATACTTACTACAAGGTGCTATAGTTCTGCTGTTTACCTAGTTGACATGGCGACAGTCTAAAAACCATGTCTGCTCTTTAAATAAGTCCACTGTTCCAGCCCTAGCAGCAAACAAATTCTTCATATTTGGCACAGGGAAAATATATTTTCAGATATTTTACAGGAGGTTGTTCGAGCTGTTTCAGCTGAAAATTAACCCTAAATTACGAAACAAGCTAACTAATCTTGTTTCAGATGCTGATAATATCTTTAAAATCTAATGACACAACAAAGTAAAAGTAAATATGGAATTAAGGTGGCCATAAATGACACTGGAATACAATTAAAAGGTTTTACTTGATCTGACTTTAGGTTTAGTTTAGGTTATGTTCTGATATAAAGATTACTTCATAATTTTACTAACAATTAAAATAATAATAATAATAATAATAATAATAATAATAATAATATTTGAAACAAATAAGAAAAAAGTGAAATAATAAAGCCAGAGTGGATTACTCTGGAGTGAAATGATAAAGTAGGAATGGATTACCCAGCAGTGAAATGATAAAGCAGGAATGGATTACCCAGCAGTGAAATGATAAAGCAGGAATGGATTACCCAGGAGTGAAATAAAGCAGGAATGGATTACTCAGGTAGGTACAGTAGGAATGGATGGACCAACTATTTATTTTGAGGTTTACGGCCTCATTTAAATTTGGAGTTAGCGCACACATAAAGTAGTGAGCCTAACGTGCACGATAAATCAAAATTTACTGCCCCATTTACTAACAGAGAACGCACTAATTTACGTGCACCGTATTTGGTTAGTTTACATACCATACCGTGTGCACTACATGTATTATGAGCGATAAATTAAGATACTTGATAAAGTCAGAGACTTACCCGTGACCACCGTGATATTAAAAGCCCCAGCAGTCCAGGCGTATCTTTTGGTCAGTAGCTTATTGTAAAGGTGGAGGTGGCTTACATTGATAGAAAATGAGCGATCAACAGACACTGCACTCATTATACATCTTTTTAAATTTTTCTTTTACTGTTTTCCACTGTAATAAAATACTCTTCTATTTCCCATTATATTCAGTTAAGATTTAGGTTTTTTTTGTCTGTGTTCTGGGAAAGCTGCTTCTAGTTATATCTGCCTATTTCTGTACTATAAAATACATTAAGTAATATGTTGATTAATGGATTGAAACCGTGCCTGCATACTTATTGATGACTACGAATCGTGCAGTGGGGGTAATTTGTTTTGAGCAATATATTTGCCTATTACGATATATATATATATATATATATATATATATATATATATATATATATATATATATATATATATATATATATATATACATACATACATACATACATTCAGCAAGATGTATTTATTTTGCATTAGTGAACCAGAGAATCAAACAAACAAATCTGTTGTAGTGATTCATTAAACTGAATAAATCAAACAAATTGAGTCAGTAAAAAGACCTGCTCTGCACATCACTAGTATTCAGGCCAGAAAAAATAGGGTGCCTATCAGTGGTTAAAGTGTGGGTCCCATACACACTAATGCATGCATTAAAATGAATCCTTTAGTAAATACAGTGTGAATGAAGCTCATCTCATTATTCTGAGCTGGATGCTGATGTAAATACATTATCATTCTGATTACCATAGCATGGCACAATAAAATCAGTGTGCACAATAATATGCCCACTATTTTGCACGATAATTAATAAAATTGCAACAGTAAATATGGAAATCATTAACATGCACAGTAATTGCAATTATCATACAGCATAAGTTTACCGCCTTTTCGTAAATGAGGCCATTTCGTTCATTCACTTTGTGCCCACAGGGCCAGCACAGGTAGTGTAAACTGCTTTACAAAAATCTAGCTGTGGTTTATACCAGTGGGGTTTTAACCTGATCTTTTTTTTTTTAAATTTCCTTTTATTATTATTACAACATGAACAGCTATTGTGTGTGTGTGTGAGAAAAGATCACTGCACTGACATAACTGACTTTTTAAGCTGAAGCTGCCCCATAGGACCACTTCCAGCACTTCCAGAAACAACATGTTTCTTTGATAACAGTTTGAATGGGGATGCATCTCGGTGCTTAACATATAGTCATCTTGTGCAGGTTTGGCAAAAGCGAAGCAAAGCAAAGCTGAGGAGCTCAAAATGTGCAAATGATGGCTCTTTTCCAATAAGAGACACCCTACACATGACATATTAACCTATTATAAATCACACAAGTAAAGATTTGTGCTCAGGAACAGCTTTAAAATGAAACATATCTAATATTTTTGTAACACATTACAGTCGTGAAATGGTTCAGACCAAAATCAATTGTCACAGTTCCTGAATAACATGTGCAGACCTGCAGGTGCTGTGACATGGTGAGACTATTTATTAAAAACAAGTGTAGCTGGAGAAATGGGTGGTTTTAAGTTTGTAGTGATTGTGGTAATATTTTCTTCTGAGAAACTAATGTGAAGTTTACCAAAAACAAAAAGAGTGGTTAATAAAGGTGCCATTTTTTTTTTAATTTATTTTTTTATTATTAATTTTTGTAAATACTTCACTGCTATTGGTTGATTTCTGAGATGTGGCTTATAATACTGGTAAAATTCCTTTCCAAAGCAAACTAATTTAAAAAATGATTCAGCTGCTTTTTGGATTTGTACATTGTTCATCTGTGATTGGTAAGGTGTATAAAAATTATCATATATAAATCAAACCTTTAGGCAAGAGGGATTACCTTCTGCATGTCAAAATATGAGACCCAACAACACAGAACTGTTATGGGAGTAAAACCAGTGTTTGGCAAATACTGCATTTATAAGCCAGCCAACAGCAAAAAACTGGCTGTGATGACATTACTGTAGCAACAAAAACTAGACTAGATCGACTCTGAACCAAAAGGTGAAGCCAGTCACAAGTGCCACTTTCAAACGTTTTTTTATTTCAGCACAGACTCGTCATTATCAGGTTGTAGGCATAGAGCCCCACCTCTATGAAATGTGAAATACTTTCCCAGTTTTCACATCTGAGGGCACTGAAGCCAAATTGAAGAGAGGCAGATAGAGAGTGTAAAGCGTGTTAGTATTAACCATCAGATAAAAGGAGTCCCGGCTGCCTTATGATTAAATAACAACATTCTGCACATTCTTTTGTGATGAGAAAGTTGCCACACTTTGGCCCAAGAACGGCAGCTATTTTACACTTGAAGCACCACTGACCAAGCATGTCCTTGCCTTTCCAACTGCCACAAATGCGGGGCTTGAAAATCTAAAAAGTCTCTTTTAAAAACAAATGCCATGCCTGTTATCTACAGCTATTGCCAAAAAGTTTTGCATCACCTAGAATTTTAGGATTGAGACATAATTAAAAAAAATAAATAAAATAAAATACATGAACATAATTTAGATCTTTTATTTAACATCATTTTTTTTTTTTTTTTAATTATGTCTCAATCCTAATATTCTAGGTTATGAAAACTTTTGGCCAGAGCTGTAGAGCGTAGGAAGGTTTCTGGAAGCTGGCCAGAGAGTTCAGTGACCATATCTGTATAAAGCCTCAGGTATAAAACGTGGGCCAGGTTTTGGAAGTTGGGAGAACAGTTCTCACCCATGCTTTAGCTACACTGTTCATGGGAGTGTGGGTGGAGGTGTGTGGATAAGGAGGAGAGCTCATTATCGGAATGCTTGGTTACTCCAAACAAAGAGTTGTACAGGTTTAGTTCTAGAACAAACCTGAAGGGCTGATTTCAGAAATACAGAATAACAAACTACCTGGAAGAGGAAACCAAGCTGTGCTCAGCCCAAATTAAGAAAAGATGATGCCATTAGGCCTTACTAATCTACTTGTAATATCTATGTTCAATTCAATACATACCGCTCTGATTGAATCCTGGGTGTTTTAAAAACGTTTCTAAATTCAACCCTTATTCTGTACTCATTTTTATCTGAATGGAGTGATTTACAACGGCATGAGTAGGTTTTGGGCACACCATCTGTTTTAAAAGGTTAGGGGAGTTGATAAAGATATAATAAAAAAAATAAAAAAAACATTTTCTGTTCTCAGGCACCATATTAAAAGCATATAAAGGAAAGACTTAATTGCTGTGACATTAGTTTAACACATGTAATACTTCTGTGAAACCCATGCTCTCAATAATATTAACTTGACCTTTATAACCCAAAACCAAAACCTCTTTTTTCCTTAGTCAGCTACATTCCTTGAAATAGCAAAACATTGAGATTGAATCTGTGTGCGGTAGAGTTGCTGGGTTTCAACTCTATCCAAATGTGGTCCATTATTTAATACCTTGCTATTTGCAATATCTACACAGGCATAGGTGATGGACATAGCAACTACTGTAGGATCCAAGTCGAACGTGAAACTCTGTTGGACAGCAACAATACAACGTGACCTACACAGAGGTAAGATATATGAAGTAACAATTGAGCTGAGGAATAAACAGTATACAGTTAACAGCTATGCACAGCTTAAAGGAATGTTACTTGGGGCCTCACTTAGTGAACAAAGAGAGCTCAGTTTGGCTCTTTTTCCCTAGTGCTACCACATCCGCACATCATTCGTTTTTTTTTTCTTCCAGTACAGGCAAAGCTTTAATATCCAGATGCCAACCCCCCTCCCAATCAGTCCCTTGCAGCTTGGAGCCCTGCCAAGCCCCATCAACAACTAATACAGATGAACAAAAATACAGCACTGGCAAAGTCTCGCAGGAAATACTAACAAAAAAAATGCAGTGCAACTTTAATGTGTAATGTTTGACCATTCTGTTTCTCCTGAGGCCACCCTCCTGCAATTTATACAAGCATACTTCATTTGGAGAATGCAATCAATCTCTGCCATCCCATAATACGCCACACAACCACCCTCCATATTTTATTTTGATCCTGTCGCCTATTTCTTCTAAAAGCAAAGCATGGCAGGATTCCAGAAGAATTCCATTTAATTACATAAATTATAAGCAAATGTTATGCAAGATACGACAAACCTTTTTGGCATTAAAAAAAAACAAAAAAAAAAAACACATATATAATGAATTACTTTATACAACAGGTTTTTTTAGGAGTTTTTATTTTCTGGCAGTGGATGCAAGATATAATCTCATTGATTTATCTAGTCTCAAAATCGCTGCATGATACATTTGCAAGACAAAAATGGTGGCGATGTAGGGCCAAGACCCATAAAAAGATGGACAACAAGTTAATGCAATTCGTCTCTTTTGTAAAAAGAAAAACAAAAAAAAAACACAATATGAAGGTCATTTTTATATCTATCTCTATATATATATATATAATTTGAAAAAAAACCTGGTCTCCCCTATATTACACATACAGTATGTAAACAAACACGCTATCATTGGTTTTGTAATCCAAGATTAGTGATGAGCAGAGTCTGTGAAACCAGCCTATATCTATGCTATGTTAATACAGTACTAAAAACAATGACTTTGGTTTGTAAAGTAAGGCATTACTAGTGAATGAATGTATCCAAAGGTTAAAGCTTCACTGATGCTGTGGACAGAACCTGCTGAGGATGCACAGCTATAGACAGGAACAATGGGAACTGTCAAATTTCTTTCTATGTTTGTTTTTGGCCCTAATAATATAATAACATGACAAAACTGGATCATATAAATTGACTAATTTAACTATAGCACTAGAAGGGATAAAAGTGCCGAACCTTTGCACACTCAAGAAAATTCGATCTATTTTTTATGAAGATATACATTGCAAATTAGCTTCTATTTTTTGCAGAACTGAAAAATATCGGCAATATTGTGTCACAGAACAACACCCCCCACCCCCACCACCTCTGCTCTTATTTAAGCATTCTATTATTCTATTTTACATTTAGTGGCATAAACTAGTTTTGTGTATATTGATCACTTACAAGCTTTGCACTGTTTAACAAGGTCAGACTGTTTATTCTAGCCTGCATTCTTTCCTACTCTAAAAGGTGCTTTAAAATGCCACATTCCGGTGCTGATGCCAGTGACTCATTGAAGCATAGTTTCTCACAAGAACAGATACAGTACTTCAACTGCTGTAGTGCTTTCCAACATTATTATTAATACTGTGAGGTAAAACAACCCCGTCTCACGAGAGAAACGTTAACAGATTAACGTTTCTGCATTCCTGCTTTCTGGGGGGAAAAAATGTCACGTGGGTACTCGATTCAACAGAGACAGTCAGTAGCTTAAAAAACAAACGAGCTAAATGGTCCGTGTCTATTCTGTGTAGTCTGAAATTTGAATGTCCATTGTATAGGCAGGGACGGGACGTTGAAAAGAATTGTGGTAAATGTCATTTTAAAACCTTGAAATATACCTTTGCTTCCATGACTCGATCCCACATATCCCACAATTCTTTTCAATGTCCTTTCCCTGCCTATTGGCTGAGCGCCACAGAGCAAGCAGGGGCGGCACATTCAAATTTCAAATTACACAGATAGACACGGACCATTTTAGCTTATTTAAACTACTGACTGTCTCTGTTGAACCGAATACTGTTTTGTTTTTAGCCATATTTTCATCTGCAGATGCGCTCTGGATGCACGTACAGTGCTGACATGTCATTTCCTAAAATTATACTAAGCAAGGTTTTGGGTAAATGTATAAAGAGAAAAGGCAGTGTATATTTCAGCACTGGTACAGCAAGACCATGTACGGAATTAAAACAAATGGACTATAGAATAGCAAATTGTTTTGTAACAATTTAATTGGTTTAAAAGCAAGCAAGATTATCCATAAACTAATGTTGACAGAAAATAAACATAAAAAGAGAATTTTGACAAAAGCCGCAGCGAAGCACTGTACTTGAAAGTGAAAACGTTACCCCAGAAAGCAGAAATGCAGAAAAAGGAATCTGTTAACGTTTCTCTGGTGAGACTGGGTTGGATAAAATGATTATGAAATTAAAGGGCACGTTTTTACAGGTGTATAGTTCTCATGTTATAATGGGTAAAAGCACAACCATTTTCCAAATCTGGTCAGCCCTGTCCACATAACACTTGACCTATTACTCTTATTTATTTTTAGCAAACAAAAAAGTTAGTTAATTAGAAAAGAAGTAATGTATCTAACAAAATAATTAACTTTTACCTAGTCTAGTACCTATTTATTTTGCAGTATCAGTATCACAGAGAAGGGAACTACACAACAGGTAACATTTATGAAATTATTTTGTTAGCTACAAACACTTTAAGCACCAAGTCTGCCTAGTTATGCACCTGACTGCGCAATTAAAAGGACACATGCTCAACAGGGATTGTATACAACAGACATGGTTTGGGGACTACATGAGACAGATACTGTTCACAAACAGTTTCTAGTTTTAGTTTTCATTTTCACATTGAAAAATAATTTCTGCGTTCATTTGTTAGTTTTAGTTTATTCTTCATGGGACATAATTTAATCATGTGTTGAAAATGATAAGTGACACTCCCATTTCAGCAAGGCAAGATGAGTAGGGTGGCCAGAAACAGTTGGCGGTTGACTCATTTCAATCCTCCAAAATGTTTAGATTATATGTTTTTTCCCTCTTATTAGCTTTTTAGAAATTAGTCAGCTCACTGAATAGACAGTGTTACGACTTCACTCTTTTATTTGTGTGTGTGTGTGTGTGTGTGTGTGTGTGTGTGTGTGTGTGTATATATATATATATATATATATATATATATATATAATTTACTTGTCGCCAATGGTTTTTACCCTAGTTTTCTCCTCAATTTGGAATGCCCAATTATTATTTTTATCCCAGTTCACCGCTGTAACCCCTCTGTGACTCAGGGAACGGAGGCTGAAACACAGGTCCTCTGAAACGTCTTCCTGCCTATCCATCATTTTTCACATTGCGGATCCAGCAGATGTATAGCGCTGGAGGACAACACAGATCTGAATGGCTCCACTGCAGGCCCGTAGGCACCCTATCAGCCACAGGGGTCACTGGTGCGCAGTGAACCATGGATTGCCCTGCCAACCTAAGCCCTATATATAGAAATATATGAGGAGAACTACTCAAAACCTTTGAAAAAATGATTTACCAAGAGTAAGGGAATTTATAATGGGAAAATTTTCGATGTTCTCAACTAGTACCAGTTACTTATTCTAATATATTTTTATTGCATCTCAACTTGAAAAAACAAGCGTTACGAAACAAGCCCGCACCCCTCAACTGTTCCTTACCTAAACACCTTTCGGTTTAACATGAATCCATATTACAAGGCTGCAAAAATAAAAATGAGCTTCATTGATTTTGTTTTGACAGTATTCAAGCACAGCTAATGCTTATTCGGGGAACTATGCAGTTACATGTGAACACACAGCCTATTCAGCATCTACCCAAATACAGATTCCTGCAAGACAATCTGACATTAGAAAGAACCGAAAAGCCTGTCTCACCTGAAGAGACCCTGACTTATATTCCTTCCTCTCAGCCAGGGCCACTCTCTTCCCTCTCTCTCCCTCCCCTCCTCGCCCTTGTCATGCTCACAGCCGCAGCTATCGTTCTCACTTTACAAAATGCATTGCTTGCAGTCATCTTTGGCTGCATGTGATTTTAGTTTTTCATGGTCACCCTAAGGGACAGAAGGATCTTTTCACAGCAACAACCTGCCACACTCATGACACACTGGCAGGAACTCATGGCCAGTCATAGCTCTCAGAAACCACTGTCTGCAAGGAGCTTTTGCTTTGATATCCCAGGTCTTCCCGATTCAAGCAAGTGAGAAAGAAATCAGGTTTTCAGAAGAAGACCCTCTTGCAAAGCTTTTTGTCCCTTATAAATGGCCCCTTTGTCCTGAGAGAATGTGAGAGCAGCTTTTTAAATACTTAAAAGAGATTCTTCTAACTTATCTAGTAACATGTGGTTATATCACGGAAATAGGTCTACAATACAAAGTCCATACAGTCATCACCCCCACTACCACCAGTTATCATTTAAAACTTGCCCACATTCCAGCTACCCAAAACTACATTAACTCACTTTCAAGTAAATGAAATACAAGGGGAGACAAAGTGGGCAAATAATTTGTTTGACCACCTCAACCTAATTATTTTGTATCATTTTTAAGAGTAAGTTGTTTGACAGTTTTAACTCTAATCCACCTCATACTGTACAGTACAGTTAACAGTTTAATTAACAATAGGACTGTAAGGAAAACCTATTTCTAAAAGATCTACAAGCTGTGCTTCACAAGCAAGAACCTATTTAATATCAATTGAATTGTCTTCTGTTTTAATGTCATTGGAACCAGAAACCGGGCATATAGCAATGTGCTTTTGGTTTGTGACTTTCATTTTATGACCACAGGTTTTCACAATCTGTTTGAGCCACAAGGAAGAACATTTATATCCAAAATTAACAATAATGTAACAACAACACATCATCTAAGCGTTAGGGCATATTTCATACACAGAAAGGAGCGACCATATCATTAAGCAGACTAGTCTAGCCTGTACAAACATATTAACCATATACTACAACCTCTAACGATCCAATGAACAAAAAATATGCATCAATCTGTGAACATCTGATACAAAAATTACAACATAAGCACTAAAGACTGCACCAGAGTCTGCCTAACTGCTAGATAACGGGTCTGACTATTAATTAAGTTCCCATGGACTTTTTCATTGTACCACACACTATAAAAACAGAGGAAACAGGGATTTCATCAACAAGAGCAGAGCAGAAAAAAAGGACCATTCTCTAAAGTACATATGAAACACTATAACAAATGCATGCATCCACTGAAACCTTCCACCTACTCACCACTGAGGTAAGTGCCATCTGAAAGCTGTAGATTCTTGCCAAGCCGAAGTCAGCTAGTTTGATCTGACCAGTGCCAGTGACGAGGATGTTCTGAGGCTTGAGATCCCGGTGAACGACTCGGTGGGAGTGAAGGAAATCCAGACCCTGCAGCAGCTGGAACATCATATCCTGAACAAGCAAGCAAAGTGTATAGAAATTAGTCAACAGTCATTTTATATCAGCCACAAGCAGTGCTAAGACCAGCAGGTTTTTTTTTTCATGTTTGAAATATGGTCATTTTGATACAGTCTTTTAGAAATTCTGCTATATGAACAAATATGAACTTGCATTACATTTCACACACTGTTTGTTTGAATATTCATTTGTGCCAGCACTATAACCCCCCCCACACACACACACACACAAAATGGTGTGGAATTTGATTTATACCAAACCTACAAACAAAAGCAACGCTTGTAAGAAATAATCAATAAGCATTTTTTTTTTTTGAGTTTCAATCAAGTTTCCTATTTGTTTGTTTTTTGTTTTTTCTGTGCTGTGCACTAGATGGCTCTGCGCTAATATAAAGACACTATGGCTGATCAAGCTACATTTCATAAAGTACGTCTATGGCAGAGAGCACTTCCTGTCCCCTAACACCAAACAAATAAAAATAAATAAACAGAGCCATAATACTTACAGTAGGTACCACTAAAATTTTTTGTACTGAGGAGCTAATTAATCTTTAACTGCACCATCCTGTATTGTAAAAAATATGCTGTTTTACAGCATATGAGTACCCTTCAATTGTAAACCCTCTGAAGTGGAGTGGGACAGCATATGAGTACCCTTCAATTGTAAACCCTCTGAAGTGGAGTGGGACAGCATATGAGTACCCTTCAATTGTAAACCCTCTGAAGTGGAGTGGGACAGCATATGAGTACCCTTCAATTGTAAACCCTCTGAAGTGGTGGGACAGGGACTGGGCTACAGTAAGCACAAGAGCTATTAGAGAAGCTCAAAGGCTAGAATTGCTGCATCTAAAGGCCTAACTAAAATGCAGTCTTTCCACTTGTGTCATGATTGTGGCGAGAATTCTAACTGAAGACTTTCCATCATCTAAGCAGACTTTTCAGACATGCACTCAAATGCACGGGTTACACTCCTGGTTTCACAAATATGGAAAATATAAATCACACAGTGTTAAAAAATGAAGATTCATGGACAAACAAAAACAAACGGTGGCGAATAAAACTAAATGTTTTAAAAGATATTCTCATTTGATAAACTAAGCACATTCATTCAAGGGACACAACAGTAAACTACAAACTCTGAGTACAATTCTGTCGCCCAGAGCGTCTACAGTAGTTTTCTTTTTTAAGCCTGAGTATTTTCATTGTGTTCTTAAAAATAATCCGACAGCAGACTCGAACAGTTTAATAATGCTAAGTATAAAATTAATTTGACAGAACTCATTAGTTAAAGCCTTATGAATAGGGCCCATAATCTCAGTGTCAGGTATTATTTCTATAATAATGATTATCTGATGAGACTGTTTAAAAGTAAGTACAACAGATCATTGGCACAAACATTATTCTCAGTCATAAATCACTATGCAACTTAGTTTAGCGATGTTACTTTTCTATATTATGATTAATTGTGTTGTTAAACTGGTTTTAATTCCAACACAGTTTGAAGTGACTGTGGCTTACAAAATGTTTCCAAAATATTCCAAACCCAGCCATTTACTATATACAGTAGGTCACAAATGTGAAGTTTTGAAAGTAACCTTTTTTTTTTTTGTAGCAAACGTGTAATTTATTTAAAACATGGTATCTGGTACTACACTAGATTAAAGAAACTTCAGTTTGCAGGCATTGTTTCCATAGTTTACCTACATTTTTTGTTTGCTATTTCATCTTCAAGTTGTCCTCAATGTCAGGCATGCTTTTCAGCTAGATGCTTGACCCAGAAGACACAGTGAGGTGAAATAAAGGTCAGCAACAGATTTCCTGGAAAGCATTCCTTATCAGTCATGTTTTAAAATGAACATACTTGTTTGCTATACCACGTGTTTCTATCAAAATTGCATATATTAGACTTTTATAGTGAATAGAAGTGCAAAATGATTAAAAGGTATGAATTTGTTTTGATAGCTATATTAATGGTGCTGGTGCTTTTGGCCTGGGGTGATTTATTATTTCCCTTATTATCATCACCAATTCCAGAAATACAACAAGAGATGTCTACCCCCAAAACAGCAGGTTTAAATTACCTAGGTAGTGCAAGTATAAAGACGACCTGATAGTAACACATGTAAAACAGAGAACTTCCTTTAATCTAATATGACACCATATACCATATTCATACTTGCCAACATTTGGAAACTGTTCAGCAAGATGCTCATCCCCTGGGGGGGGGGTTATACGCATCATACACATGGGAGGAGTCACACGCAAAAAGCATTCTATCATATAATAATAGACGTATCCCCTCAACTGAACACCACACGACCAGAAAAAAATGGCCAAACAGAGGGATAGGGTAAATCTCATTTACTCGTGTAACAGATGAAACACACGGGAAAATCCATGCCCAGTTTAGCATGGAATCCCGCATTTCACGTGCAAATGTTAATTAACGTGTTTATAAATATTGTAAGGGAGCACAAGCCTCCTCAGATCGCTGCTGTCCAATTGAAACTGGAGGCTGAGGTAACCTTCACAGTTGCCAAGCCCGCTTATAATAAGTGGAATTGGGCTTGTTTTTTGAGAGTCGCTGGTCGTAATTTGCATTAACACCCACTCTAACATGGGTTGCGCTTGTTTTGGGCTTACTGTGAAAGGCAGTGCAGCTTTTTTTTCTCGCGAGACTGAAACCTTCCTTTTCTGTCTCAGGCAGCCACTGATTCCTGAACACCTCATTTTGTTGTTGACAAGAGTTTGTGCAGGATACAGCAAGCAGTGGCAATTTTGGGAACGAATTAATGCACTTCAGTCTGTTTCATCAGTATCTGCCACTTCCCTTTCAAGTGCCCACTACCCGTATTTGCCCAAGCATGGTGTTGAATGCTTCCTCAGCAACTGTCAGCCATCTGGATGGGTAGGGTTTCTAAGCCAGTAGTATACGCAGCATCACCTGATCCCTTGTATGCTGTACTGCCTGAATGAAGAGATGCTGTATTGCCTGAATGAAACGACTCCACCGCATTTCAGCCATAGTGATCTGCAATGACTGTTGGTCAGTTTCATTTTATACCTCCAAGTTTATTTTTAATTAATGAGTCATAAATTAGTTGGAACAGTATTCACTACTAACGACATTTGAAAAAATCTGGGCAAGAGCAGTAAAACACATTATTAACCACCCAGGCACAAGGTATTTTACTTTATTATAGCAGCATAAATTCACTTGTGTACCAGTTCTCTGTGCATGGAAACCACATTGTCACAAAATGTCACTAGTAATCTTCAAAAACAGCATGAGTACTTTACACATAGCTCATTTACATATCAACACCCACCTTTCCCATTCATTTGCATGACGTCGGGTGAAAAGCCAGTTTTACTCGTGTAAAAACTGAGCGAATGGAAACCCAAAACAGCATTTTACACAAGACATTTTTCTTGAGTAAAAGTCTGGAGTTAAAAAAAAAAAACTTGCATGGAAACCACATGACAGACACAATGAAGCTTTCTTACCATTGTATGCCGGTAAGTTATTGATCAGCAGGTGTATGGTTGTCACTAAATCTACTGTACAGAATAAATTAATTTTTTTCTATGTGTAGATATCCAGACTTTCTTCCTATGCATCGGGATGCGGGACATTTGCTAGGAAATCGGGACTGTCCTGACCATATAGGGACTGTTGGCATGTATGCATATTTTTTTTCAAAATAAATATACACGTTTTCTGCAGTAAGAGACCTAGATAGGGTATGAAAGTCCACAACAGTATATATTTATTGAATTATTTCACTATATAACCTATAGATATATAAACCTGTAATAGTTAAATAGTGTGATGACAATGCTAGTAAAAGTACTGTATTATGTTTGGTTGATGCAGTTTTACTGTATATGGCTATATTGGGTCGTCACACGAGTAACACCATCTGTAAACAAAGAACTGGGCCCTACTGAGTGGCTAGGACTACAGAAAGTGAAGGGTTAATGTTTTTAAAGTTGTCAGTTTAAGAAATTTAACCTGTAAAGTAGTAACCTTTACAGGTTAAATTGTCAATGTAGATGTTGGGCTCTATGTACGAATATTGCTTACGTGTTTGTAAATACTGTGGATTCACAGCCTCCGTCCTTGGTAGAATTTTTGCGTGCAATGTACTAAACAATCACGGCAAGTTTACAAACAGCAAAAATTACTGCTCATTATACAGGAGAGATCAGAATTTCCATCTCATTATAAATAGATTCGCAACACCGAAAGTCAAGAGTTAGAACAGGCAAAGATAAATGAGTGGCATAGTGAACAGAAAGAAGTAGCAGACTCAACCATGGCACCAGCCAAAATGAAAATGAAAAAGGAAATATTATTTAACACTTTGAATGGCCACAAAACATTAAGAAACAATTATGTAGCAAGATGGATCAATTTGATTAATAACTCGATTTAGTTAATATTCAAACATATTAATATCTTCAAATTAGTCACACAACGTATTAATCAAATGCATCAATTGGCTTTTTAAATTAATGTTATCAAGTACAAGTCTATATATATAATATATATATATATATATATATATATATATATATATATATATATATATATATATATAAAACACATGTGCATCTCAAAACATAGTCCCTGAGTCTATGTATATTTTAGATGTGTAAAGGAAAAAAGTACAGCACATACAGTAGGCTATGCAAGTAAATACTTTTCATTGTATTTCATTTGTCTATGCACTACATAATTAATTACTGAAAAGAAAATATTTCATTTTGTTTAATTAAAGAACTCTGCAGTGATTTGTCCTTTTGCTTCCTTTCATTAATTAAGCACCTTAACGGGGCTCCTGAGTGGCGCATCCAGTAAAGGTGCCAGGATGCACCCTATAGCCTGGACGTCGCCAGTTTGAATCTGGGCTATTCCACAGCCGACTGCAAACGGGAGTTCCCAGGAGGCGGCGCTCAATTGGCTGAGCATCGCCGGGGAGGGGGGGCTCACCGCGCACCAGCGACCCCTGTAGTCTGGCCGGGCGCCTGCGGGCTTGCCTGTTAGCTGACTGGGAGCTGCGTTGTCCTCCGATGCTGTAGGTGGCTGCAATCCGCAGTGTGTAAAGAAGCGGTCAGCTGACGGCACATGCTTTGGAGGACAGCGTGTGTTCGTCTTTGCCGCTCTCGAGTCAGCACAGGGGTGGTAGCAGTGAGCTGAGTCTAAATAATAACTGGGCATTTCAAATAGGGAGAAAATAACAAAAAGTAATTGGCAACGACTAAATTTAAAATAAATAAATAAAGCACCTTAACATATAAAATAGACCAAAACAAAATGGATTTATTGTCATTTAATATAGACTATTAATAAATTTATTGTTTTGCTTTCTTTTATATTTGGAGGTGCTTTATTTTAAAGTAATTAAAAGCCTGGAAAAGTTTAAACAGGAAGTTTCAAATACAAACAGCTAGTTGAATCTACGCCAGTGAGAGGCATGCATAAAATAACAGGCACAAACTGAAGTCGTAAAATCAGGGAACAATGATAATACATCAAGGATAAGCGCGAAACTTCGATATTATCATGAGAGTTGCACATTAGCATACGAAAGTAGTTTGAAACAAACAGTCGAAACTAAACTACTGCAGCAGGGATGAAACTAAGTTACAGGAGTGAAAATGACTTTATTACATTGCGGCCAGGTCTACGAAGTCACAAAAACCTATAAAAAGCCAAGAGACGAAAAAATAAAATCAATGATACACAAGCCCTAAGTCTGCGTGCTTGCTGTCCTATACGTTCAATCTATATATTAAAATGTAGTATAGCAAACAAAGTAAAAAAAAAAAAAAAAAAAAAAAGGCCCTTCTCGTTATGTTAAATTTAACAGCACGAGGCGGGCTTTACCAGACAGTGAACCCCTTTTCTCCGGGTTCTATTGCTTAATTAAGGTTAGCCTTAGTGGTTTGTACAGTGCCAAGTATACTGCATACTGTCTGGATAACACGTTTCATAAACATCAAAGATACTAACAACCAAAGCGTTTTGAGGTAAATTGGTAGCCAGTAAAACAAAATACTAGAGTTTCACAAATCACTGATAACACTTAGCAGGCTGATAGCTAGCAAGCTGTCTTATTTTACCTGGATTTTTTTTTTTTATGGAAGTGAATTGGATTTAGCAGACTGGTACCAAGAACTGCTTTGTTCCCAAAATCAATTACGATTTGTGGGGACTGAGAAAACTAAATGTATTATTACATCACAACATAACTCGACTGGAATTACAGCAATTACCTTGTCAGCCCAACTGATCCAACTTCCACCCTTATTAAAGTTAATATTAGCATTATCTTACAGCTGTCACAATTCTTCACATTTGCACCACCCTCAACCATCTGTAACTGCCTGTAGGTTCTCAGGTTAATAAACTAAAGCATTGACAGATTTTTTTTTCATAATTATGGTTATGAAGAGCACTCTTCCAAGCTGTGAAGAGAACAGAATGATACCGACATCAGCTTTGTACCCTACAGATTTGTGTGTGTCTGTGTGTGTGTGCGTGCGTGCGTGCGTGCGTGGTGGGTGTGTTTGTGTGTCTGCGTGCGTCCGTGCGTGCGCTCGTGTGTGGCGGAGTGTCCCACCCCTTTGTGTTTATTAGTCATTTATGTTGTATGTAGTGTGTTAATGTTGGTGTTTATGTATAAAATACACGGGATATAAATATGGTGTTTAAAATGTATGTTTGTATTTAGGCAAGAGGATTGCACAGCACTTCACATGCAGGTAAAATGTAATAATATGTGAGCACGGGGAATTACACTTTTATTAATTCACGTGCAGTTGTACCGAGACTCCAATTGAATGATTGATTAGCAATCGAGTCTCAGTACAGCTGCATAAAAGCAGCATGTTTTCACTCACTCGGGGTTGTGTGTTCGGAAGTGGAGAATGGGTGAGAGAGGAGAGTTTAGTTAAAATAACAACTGCTACAGCGTGCTTGAAGTGCCAGCGCAGTATTTGTTTGTTGGGTTCGTCCATGTCTGTTTGTTTGGCCAACGCGTCCTTTATTTTCAGTGTTGTGTTTTTTGTTTAAATCATTTGTTTGTTTATTATTTAATAAAACGCTGGGTGCTGTAGTGTCTCAGGTTCACCACCATTACGTGTTTTGGTTTCTGGTTCTTCCGGGTCCGACGTCACCACTACAGTCATCCTGCTCACAGTGTGTCTGAGGAAAGAATGCCAAAGTGCTAAGTTCCTTGGCTAACATATTTCCTTTTTTTGTTATTTAGCATGGAATAAAGAGATTCAATAAAACAAAGTCCCTTTATGCTTTGATGGCACTGGACATTATTTTTAATGAGCAAAATTCTGATAAAGGTCAAATGGTTCCCCAAAATACTTTTGACCGACTTGCTCATTATACCATTAAGGGGTCTAAGGTGACCGGTAACACAGTGATAGTTCTGAGTAAGGGGCAAAAAGTTAAATCCAGGCCATACCAAACAGATTTACAGACAACCCTCTGTTACTTTATTTTATCCACATGCCATTTGCCACGGTTCCAATACAACAGGAAGCTGTTTGACTGAAAGGAGAAAAGAACTGTGTCCTTCTAAAGCTAAAGTATGGCAGATGTTGATAGCTGACACTGTTACTTGCAGGAAAGAGATGTTTCTGTGAGGCCCAGTAGTGGGCCTCTACTTCCCTGCAGCTGTCTGTGGGTAGCAGCTAAATGTATCCACTCGTTGAACCTAAGGGATAGCGTCTGGAGGGGTCCAAGCACCACAAGTTATCTTTACATTATTTTACTTTTTTTAAACGGTAATTTCCTCTGGTGCAACTTGCATGAGAACTCATGACAAGAAGAAATGAGTCGTTGGTGGTGAGGGGGAGGCTGGGGTGCAGTGTTTGATACGAGGGCACCGCTTTGCAGTTGCTGCTTCAATTACTTTGACACCGGCTGCAGCCAGCCTATCCAGCCACCCTGCCAAGACTTCACAAGAAACATGGCGAGGGGCCCGCAGTTCCATTCACTAACAAGCCAGCTGGTCAGTGCTTAAAAAATCGAAAACAATACAGTGCACACTCATCCAGAAAACATTTGCGGATGCCGCTCTGAACTGACTGGCGACATTTCTACAATGCAAAGACAGACAGCCTTAGGAAATGTGTTAGAATGGGTCCCTGTGTGTGATGGTAAGGTAGCCTGATCTATAACAAGGCCTCTTAATGTCAGTCCACTCATTAGCTGGCACAGAAGTGCTAGTTATTTTTAGTAGTCGCCTACTGCTAACTTAGCCTCACAATGCATTTTGTTCTTTTCTATTTTGTTTCTGACTTCCTGTGGCCTCTTTAGGCTAGTTCGCCTCCCTTTTTTTTATTCCACTGGCTACTTCTGACTGCTTTACAGTTTCATTAAAGGCCTTTACCACACTGCTCAATACCTGGCTCCTAGCACATCAAGTCTGCATTGTTTTTTGGTTTTCATTTTTAAACCCAGAATAACCTTGTGAACACAACCTCAGGCCAATGTATACGTTCTAAGTTTTTAGCGCAAACTAATGTACTATGACAATGATGGTACTATTTTAATCCAACCCTCTGCAATAAAACAAAGCCTTCCTGGTAACAGAGTCTAAGGGACATCACATATCAGATCAACTTTTTGTAAACATGTAAAATGGAAATGTGAAAAAGATTGTGAAACGGTCAATGGTTACTGAACACCACCTTTACAGAGAGAAGCAGTTCAGCAGCTAATTTTAACTGGACAAAGAAAATCATAAACTTCCGTTGTGTACCAAGCATTAGGAAAATAATTCAAAGTGTCCTATGAAGCCTGAAATTCTAAAGTTTCATGACCTCAATATGGCAGGCATATTAGGTCAGTTTAATGGAATAATCTGAAGTTACTACCTTGAGGCCGCTTCATGTTTTTAGGGATGCGGTTTTATCTTGTTAGCTACACCTCTGTCATTGTTATAATATATTAAAATCATGTTTATGTTATTTCTTTCTATTACCTTAACCTAACAGTATTACTTTAACCTCATCGTTATTAGCTGTCACTACTGGGAAACTGGTTAATATGTTTCCTATGTTGCTTTGATAGTCGTCATTGTTGTAGCACCATTTTCACGCTTTGACGGAATTTGGCTTTGAATGGCGGCAAATCTACAGCCACCATCATTTCAGTTATAGTGTGAACAGAAAGGGTAGGGCGTTTATACCAAAATAGCAAATGATCCTTCAGTATGTAGTTTCACTTGTAAAATGACAAGTTTTACTCTTGAAGCAGAGCACGGTCTTTGATTGAAAGAACAACATAATGATTTTCAGATGTGCACATTTACAGTTACAATACGTAGCAATACTAGTATATGTAGCAATACTAAAATAAACTAGTAAAATTATTTGACAAGTGCTTTGACTTTAAATAAAAATATACAAAGGTACACTTTAAATCATGTACAGTAAAGATGACTTGAAGATAAATCAAATCTTCAACATGTTCCTGTAACTTTGTTGTTAATATGTGCATATACTGTACAACTTCAAATTATTTGAAGAATCATGTGTACCTACATAGAGAGTAGTAAATATAGTGTGCATTTACCTACAGCAAGTAAATGTCTTTAGTCACACATATTCAGTATTTCCAGTTCATTTACTTTATTTTTGTCTGGCATCACATGCATGCATACAGAAAGTTAACCTCAAAGGGAATAATCAAACAAACAAATACATCTGTTGTACTCCAATATTTGGACTTGCTGTCAAATATGAAAAAGAAATTAAAGCCCGAATGGTATGGTTTAGGCTTACCTTTCTACTCTAAATACATAGCATTCAATGTAATAAGTGCACTGATCCAAGGTACCTTGATGGTTTCAGGAGGCACACCCGGCTGTGGAGCTTTTTCCAAATAGGTGGTCAAATCTTGATCGACGTGCTCGAACACAAGGGTCAGCTTGGTCTCTCTGTCTGTTCTTGACACTGTGCATACATCAAACAACCTGAGGGAAAAAAGAAGGAGGAAAATCAGGAGGGGGCTTAACCAGTAAGAAGCAACATATGCTGAAAACTTTGTTTGAAGAAACAGCAAGAACAAAGTATGTTAAACAACACCTTGCCACACGTGTAAATGCAACATTTCATCATGTGACCAAGTGGTTCATATGTTATTGGTATTTGTTTATTATTATTTTAGGTGCCAAATATTATGTATGTAGTTATGTACACAGTTTAATACCAGTGCTACTTTCTGTTACAATTATCTTGCGGGTAACATTAATATTTAGAATACAAGATTTCAGCAGGTATATCATTTACTATACTATATATATTATATTATTATTAAGACTCTAGGGGCCAAAAATTGTGTACGAGACACATATGAATGAAAACATTAAAGTCTAATTAATTTATAAGTGAATAAAAGGTGACTGATGCTAAACACTGTTCTTTTTTGACAGCTGTGGTTAAAATTATGTGACTTTGAATTCCTGGAATTACCTAAACCTTCTCATATTCTACCCAGTAAAACATTCACATGTCAACCTTTTCTTGGAATAACATAGGTTAGTAATGGCAAACTAGCAATATAATCTTCAAAAAATATTTATATGGGGAACAAGTGGATTAATGCACTATTTTTCACGTTTGTGATTTTGCAGATGGCACTGCCTCAAAATGATTAGCACTGACCAATCTATGAAAAGTAGCAGACAGGAAGAATTAACAAATCAGAAACAACTTTAATAGTTGCTGGCCCTGTGCTTGCATTTTCTGTGATTTTGATAAACAGATATAGATATTTAAAAATATTTACATTGATTCACAGGACCACCTTTAATAAAACTCTATTGAGTGTACCACCTATAAAGACACTGTATCCTTGATAGCCATGCAGCAGTGAAAGGGTTAATTCTTACTGTACAACACTGGTAATGGACCTTAAGTAAGTTAATTAAAGAATACAGCTGGGTCAGATTTTCTTCAACTGACCCCATGAGTGGGTAAGCATGTCTACATGGGAGTTGGTTTTATTCCTTAATAAGTTCACTTATAAATCAAAAAGACTGTTGAATAGTCAAGACTAATGTGAACTAACTGTAGTATATATTTCCATCAACCCTCAGAGACATTATACATATCAATGGTTATAGCATTTTGCAAGAGAGGTAAACTTAATAGACTTTGTCACTGTGCAACACAAAGCTTTTGCCAAGGTGTACATAAGTTTGGATCTTAGTAATGCCCTTCGGATCACCCTGTCCTGACACTGTTTCTTAGGAAAGAATACCAATGCTCTTCTGAACTGAGACATAGCAATACTTATTTCCTCTGTGAGAGCAGTTAAGAACTGGACCCTGTGCCACTCCCTCCTCGATAGCTAATTTAAGCCAAAAACTTCTCAACTCCCACTGCCAAATGGAAATGAAAACTCTGTTAGTCTAGCAATGACTGAGGTGGTTTCTCTAATCATATTAAACAGCCAAACGCTCATTCAAAGGTAATTGTCTACTCTGCAGCTGTATGCTAACAACCACGTCAAAATATCAACATGAAGCAGCTCTATTCTTACGGTAAAGGGAAGAGCCCAAATCTGAGAACAATTTCAAAGCACAGAAACCACCAGGATACTTTCAAGAAATAATCAAATGCTGAATGGACAGTTTTTTTTTTATTTCTTTTAAATGTAAACAAAATGTAACTTCCCCCATATTGCTGAATTTTCTGGGGAAATTCCCTGAGCAGACACCAATAACTAAATGACCTTGACTCATTTGGTTTCTAAGTGTGGATAGAAGAAATGAGTACATCTCTTAAGTGTTTCTCATCAAAGTATAATCAGACATTTGCATTTGGCATTTCACTTCCTGACTCAAAACAGGCCATTCTCAAGGAACTAAAAATATAACGGCATGCACAAAAGAACAGGTGTCACTGACCACTGAAACTCATGGGGCAAAACTAGTATTTTGGCCGGGGGTCATGGGGTTACAAAGCTATGGGGTTGTACATGCTCTCCCTTACAACAATGTACCATTGAGTACCATAGAAGTTTACCATTTGTATACCATTGCTCGCCTTGTCTTCTCCCTTCCCAGTTTCTTCTACGCTACACTGCTGCTTCGCTCTCTGCCCTGGCTCCCTATCACTGCTCACATCCAATTAAAAACTCTTGTATTCGCCTATCGCTGTCTTGACCATTTTGCTCCCTCCTATTTCTCCCTACACCCCTTCTCACCCCCTCCGCTCCTCCACCTCTAGCAGACAAGCTGTACCCTCCCCCTCAACTGCCCGCTCCTTCTCCACCCTAGCCCCTCAGTGGTGGAACGACCTGCTCAGTCCCTGACCACCTTACGACGGCTCCTCAAGACACACCTGTTCAGACAGCATCTCTAACCACTACAACTCTCGACCATGCTGGACTATACGGCACCCACTTGTACCAGTACTTGCATCAGCTTGCACTTGTACTGAACTGCTCCATACCTTCTACATTCAACTATTGCTCCTAACTATAACTACTTACTAAATCTTGTATTTGATTTTAGTCTTAGTCTTATATGTAGTCACATTTTCTGTAACTGCTCTTATCAGAAATCATTCTCAAATAGTTTCTATACGGTTTAACTGCACTTAGTCGAATTTGCTCTTACTTGTAAGTTACTGTATGCTTTATTTTGCTTTTATTTGAATTTATTTTATTGCATATCTGCTCTTACCTGTATTATGATATTATGTAATGTGATACTTTATAATGTGATAACCTGTAATGTGATATTTTATAATGTAATACTTTGTACTGTGATAACTTGTAACAATTTTAAGTTGCCCTGGATAAGGGCGTCTGCTAAGAAATAATAAAAATAATCATTTCAAATGGTGTTTTAGAACACTCTGTATGTTAGCTAATTGTATATTTCAATGGTAAACTGTAAATATGTGCAGCAAACAGCAATATTGAATGAACTTGACATTTTGGAGTTGGTTCTCCTGCAGAAATAATCAACCAATATTTGTAGGCAGAAATACACAACATTTTTATTAATGAATGGAATTTTCGATGGAATTTACAATAAAAAAAAAGCATGTCAGTCTTTAAATAAAAGATAATTTATAAATTGAATATTGTTGACCACATCACTCTTGAAAACTTGAACAACAGAACCAGCTGACATGAGGGAGATATTCAGTCTCAATTCCTCCTCTTCCTTGTTCAGTTTGATGGCTTTGCTGTAAATTAAGGTAAAAATTGTTTTAGAATGTTAAGTCCTGTAAAGGCCTAAACATTTCAGATTATGACATCTAGTACTTATAAATATATTATTATTATTATTTTTTTTTTTATTGTGCCCACTTATTATACCTCAATTTTTCTCCCACTTTGTGATGCCTAGTATACCGCTCTGCTTAATCTCCATGCACACAGCTAACTCCACACTGGCTTTGGAATACTACAGAATAGGGTTGGCTGTGCTCCAGCTATGAAGCCCTTGGTGACTTAGTGGAGCTTGCCAGTTCTGTGAGCTGTGCTCTGGAGCTGGAGCTGGGGATGCTGAAGCACTCTGGAGCATGGAGCCAGAGCTGAGGTTCTGGAGCAGCGCCATTCTTCTCTGTATTTCACATTTTATAGGAATAATGTTTCCTGATTTAGTCTGAACATTCGATTGAACAAAATAAATAAGTATATAAGTCTATGGACAAAACATTAGAATATGCAAATGTAATATTCCTATTGGTATCATATACAAGGAGAATACATTATCCTAATGTAAATAAAAACATTAAAGCTGTTGAAAAAGCTGTTTACATTATAATAATAATAATAATAATAATAATAATAATAATAATAATAATAATAATAATATTATTATTATTATTATTATCAGAGATTGAATTATGCATTTTTAGGAGAATGGGGCAGTGAAAAAAGCAATATTCCTCCTCATCCCAAACTGACCCCTTTCAGGTTGCAACTTAAGCAGCATGAACCTAACGAATATTTTGGTACTTTTAAAATGTAGGGGGGCAATAAATACATTACCGACACAAATTATGGAAACAGAGGTATAAGGTGAAGTTGGGGTGTTAAAGGTAAAACTACAGCAATATGGCCAAAGGTTTTGCATCACCCTATAGAATTAACTAGTTTTGCTTCATAAAATCGAACAATGCTGTATAATGCTATAAAGTTGAATAATGCAGAAAAAATAAGGTTGCGTCAACATATAGGAGGCGAAAATGAAAAGAATATACATACCGCTTTTGTTAGTTTTCCTATTTTAG
This sequence comes from Polyodon spathula, assembly GCF_017654505.1. Lineage (NCBI taxonomy): Eukaryota > Metazoa > Chordata > Actinopteri > Acipenseriformes > Polyodontidae > Polyodon > Polyodon spathula. The sequence continues at coordinate 86,086,238 of NC_054537.1, forward strand.
GTGGAAAATTGGAACTTAATGTCTTTAAATCGATTTCAAACACTATATTAAACAAGACAACACGTGAAACAGTTTGCGTGCAAAATACGACTTAACTAGTTTATTGCACTTTATGACAGAGATGATAAGAAAAATGCTATAAATTGACATATTGTGATAAACTGTTTTGTATACAATCTGTTGAAAACACTTCAATATTGAAAACATCAAACATCTAACGTAATTATATACTAAATTACGTTTTTATATATATATATATATATATATATCGTACATATATATACTATATAATATATAGATATATATATATAATAATATATATATATATCATACTATTCATAGGTGACGCAAAACTATATGGTCATATCCTGTATTTCTAGGTGACGCAAAACTATTGGTCATAGCTGTATATAGCTATTTATTTGTTATAACATTTTTGAAAACTTACCTACTGTGAAGGAACTGGGTTTTCTTGTTTATTAATTTGTGTACCAGTTGGCAAGCTGAAATATGGTTCGCTTTCTTAATTTTCTTTTTTGCTGTAATAAGCATAATACAACAAGTTATAATACAACTACTGGCATGGGCATTTAAATATACATTGAGTACTTAAATATACAATGAATATTAGCACTTTCACATAACCAAACGACTAACCCCCTTCCTTCAGACGCACACACACACACACACACACACACACACACACACACAAACACACACACACGTGTCCCTGCGTAATAAATCTGAGTCATCCTCCAAAAAAAATCTAACAGTAAGCATTTTATTTTTCTCTCTTTAGCTCGGTCTGTGTGGAGAAAATAATTTGGTTATAGCACAAAAAGGATTTATACTCTACTTGAGTTATAGCTGATTTCCGCTACATTGTAGAAATACTACTAATACAAATATTTCACATATCTTTATAAAATCTGTAAATGTGTAGTATAAATATTAAGTATAATAGCACTTACCTTGAACGTTTGGTTTTTTCAAAAACAACTGCCACTGCAGGATCAACTCGGGAGAATATCTCGTGCCATCCAATTTAAATGACTGTATTCCTTCAAATTTAAGACACACCTTTTGAACAATTTTTTGTTTCTCAAAAATATCCTGTGTCTTAAATCCGATGACAGTATAGCGATGGGTGTATTACAATCGGCAACAAAAGGCTCGACTACCCATGTACACAAGCAGCAACGTGACTTACTGCCGAGAAAAGACAAAGACGTCACTGCCTGAATACACAAACAGCAACATAACGTTATTGCCCGATCTCAAATCATCCATGACATATAGGCAGACATTTTCAAAGAAGCCAGTAGCTTCCTGAGGAATTCAAAGAGGAGCTTTTACAATTTCAGCGTTTCTAACAAACAGTACCATCTTGGACAGATTGGAAATGCTGATTAGACCCCAGTATTTTTCAACAGACCAAGCAATACCAAAGTTCACAAACTGGCAAAAAAACAGGTGTGAGTAATCACGACTGGAAATGAGAAGGAGCACCTAACTCTAATGCTCTGTATGATATCAGACAGCCGCAAACTGCCTCCATATGCGTAATTGAGGTTGTATCTTTACAAATGCGTATTTATTTGATGTTTTTTTTTTTTCTCAAATTGAGGGTGGAAAATTTGGGCTGAGTATGGTATCAACTTCTTATACTGAAACAATATTCCGTTATCTGACTACAGATAACACACTATATTAACAATATTTTTCCTGATATGGAAAAACAATTTTTTTTTAAGACTTTGGAAATACCAAATGGAGACTTAAAAACAGGGTAAACAAAGACGTATTGAAATATTGACAATTCATTTTACACATTATAAAAGAAATTCAGGAAAATACAAATATACTGGGGGCCACTTAAAATGTATTATAAAATTTGTATTTGTCCAAAACTTCTATAAAATAACATAGATGTACTCAAAGAATTGTATACAACAAATAACTAATGGTTATTATTCTTCCAACACCATTCACAAACTTTCACAATTCATTGTGAGGATTTACCATTTATACCATCCAAATATTACTGAGACTTAATGGCATGTAAAAAAAGTACCATTAAAGTACAACTGAAATACCACTGTGTATTCTTCTACCATTAAGAACACTGTTTGCTACCATTACTTATCATTGCTTACCATTTAAGGCTAAATGGTCGCCATTAGTATAGTTTTGTATTCTAAACCACTTTCAGAAGCAAATTTGAATGTTACATTTTACCAGATGGATCAGCTTGATAAATCACACATGAGGCTAGTTAGCAAATATTGTTTTTGAAATGCTACTCATCAAACCTTTCACATGTATGCCCAATTCACAACATTTTATAAAACCTCAGTTGCAAAAACCATGTACAATCTCTGCTTAACTCAATCAGATGTGGTACAGTTTTTCTGACACATCAAGGACTTTTCAAGGAACTTCAAGGACCATTTTGACAATTTTCAAAGACCTAATTTAAGAAGTTTTACATAATTTTCATAACTTCACACAGATAAAGTATAACTATTTTCAACTGATAGAGCTTAATGAAATTTTTGCCTGGTAATGCAACTCGTTTTACACAAACACTGTAAACATCAAAATAAATTAACATGTAAAACGCACTATACACATAGAGTCAACAAAGACCAATTACACACAATAACAAGCTTACCACTGACTCGACAACAGCAGAATCAGGTGTAACCACGTAAAAATAAAGCTGTAAATATAATAACACCAATCTAAATTATACTCATTTTTTCGAGTACAGATAAGCTGAGTCAGTTTGGGTACCTATAGATGAGTGTTTCATTCTAAAAGCAGTACAACAATTCAGTATTTTAATTAATGTCACAAGTAATAGTCCAACTATTTTGTGTGTCAATCATTGGCGTCTAACTTTTTTAAAAAGTGAGGGGCAAACTGAAGGACTAACTGCAGAGCATGGAGAGGCAAATTCTAAAACATTACAATTAAGAAGCTCTAAGAAAGCAAGCAGACATAAGAACATAAGAATATAAGAAAGTTTACAAACGAGAGGAGGCCATTCGGCCCATCTTGCTCGTTTGGTTGTTAGTAGCTTATTGATCCCAAAATCTCATCAAGCAGCTTCTTGAAGGATCCCAGGGTGTCAGCTTCAACAACATTACTGGGGAGTTGATTCCAGACCCTCACAATTCTCTGTGTAAAAAAGTGCCTCCTATTTTCTGTTCTGAATGCCCCTTTGTCTAATCTCCATTTGTGACCCCTGGTCCTTGTTTCTTTTTTCAGGCTGAAAAAGTCCCTTGGGTCGACACTGTCAATACCTTTTAGAATTTTGAATGCTTGAATTAGGTCGCCACGTAGTCTTCTTTGTTCAAGACTGAACAGATTCAATTCTTTTAGCCTGTCTGCATATGACATGCCTTTTAAGCCCGGAATACTTCTGGTCGCTCTTCTTTGCACTCTTTCTAGAGCAGCAATATCTTTTTTATAGCGAGGTGACCAGAACTGCACACAATATTCAAGATGAGGTCTTACTAGTGCATTGTACAGTTTTAACATTACTTCCCTTGATTTAAATTCAACACTTTTAACAATGTATCCGAGCATCGTTAGCCTTTTTTATAGCTTCCCCACATTGTCTAGATGAAGACATTTCTGAGTCAACAAAAACTCCTAGGTCTTTTTCATAGATTCCTTCTCCAATTTCAGTATCTCCCATATGATATTTATAACGTACATTTTTATTTCCTGCGTGCAGTACCTTACACTTTTCTCTATTAAATGTCATTTGCCATGTGTCTGCCCAGTTCTGTTGTGAAGTTACAGTTTTAGTAATTGCAAGTCAACAAAATTTGGCAAGTGTTTCAGCATAAAATGTACAATATGTACTTACTGAGCACGCATTAGATACAAATCCATGCAAGTAGCACCACATGGCACAACAACTACTAATGTCATCTCTGCACAGTGCTGCACCTAGACTTCTCACATGTACAGAGTACAGTGTGTAGTGTACAGTACAGTGCCTATAGGAAGTATTCACCCCACTTGGATGTTTTCACAGTTTGTTGTCTTACAACCTGAAATCTTGATGGATTTAAATGGGATTTTTTTTTCCTATTATTTATACAACCTACTCAACACTTTCAATGTGTGAAAAAATGGGGGGTGAAAAAACAAATCAATTAAAAATAAAAAAACCCTGAAAAGTCTTCATTAGATATGTATTCACCCACTTTACTATGACACTCCTAAATAAGCTCGGTACGACCAGTTGCCTTCAGAATTCAAACAATAAGTTAAATGGAGTCCATCTATGTGCTATAAAAGTGGTTCACATAATTTCAGATTAAATACACATGTCTCAATAAGGTCCCACAGTTGGGTAGTGCATTCAAAGCAAAGATACTTCCATGAAGATCACGGAGCTTTCAAAACAACTCCGGGATAAAGTTGTGGAAAGGCACAGATCAGGGGAGGGGTATAAAAAGATTTCAAAGGCAGTGAATATCCCTTAGAGCATAGTCAAGTCGATCAATAAAGAAGTGGAAGGTATACAGCACCACCCAGAATCTGCTTAGAACAGGCTGTCCTCCCAAACTGAGCAGTCAGATAAGAAAATGTAACTATTGGGTCAAAATGCAAAGCGTTATGTCTGCCGCAAACCCAACACAGCACATCACCCAGGTAACACCATCCCTACTGTGAAGCATGGTGGTGGCAGCATCATGCTATGGGGATGCTTTTCATTGGCAGTGACTGGGAAGCTTGTCAGGATAGACGGCAAAATGGATGGAGCTAAATACAGGCAAATCCTTGAGGAAAACCAGCTTAGCTTGTTTGAACAACCAATCTGAAAATTGAAATTTGGAGCCGGGACTGAGATGTCTCATTTAAGCGATAGAGCCTGTCGATGCGGGCTCTACCGTGTGGTAGATGACCTTGACTGGAGTTATGCGTCCCGAGCCGTAGGCGAGAGAGCTAACGAAAGTCAAGGTCACCTACCACACGGTAGAGCTCACATCGAGAAGTCTCTATTGCTATTAGAAAACAATTTATTTCTTTATTTTCTCTTTAAAAAAACACAAAACTTTAAAACCTATATTTACCTTGAACTTCTGATATTTTGCCAGGTAACCTTCCGCTGAAGCAAATAGTCCCTAACAGGGTATGAATAGAAAAACGACATACACTTAGAGCAAACAGTTTTTATTATTTTTATGACATTGCCAGATAAATTAACTGTAGGATTGTTGAATAGTCTGTGTAGCATAGAGTCGGACATGAAACTTCTTGTTGGAGGTGGGGCGTCATTCAAGCTGGAAGGGAGTGGATTGGCTTGTGCGTCAAGAGCTGAAACAGGTTTCACAGTTTGACTGGCTGGTTTTAGAGCGACAGTGCTGTTTGATTCCCTGCTTTCAACAGGGTTTATTAATAATAATAATAATAATAATAATAATAATAATAATAATAATAATAGATTATTATTATTATTATTATTATTATTATTATTAGAATGACAGTATTATTAATAACGTTCAGTGCTTTTTGTTTAGTTTTTTTTTTTTGGTCCTGCAGTTAAGAATGGAAATCTTATGTGTGCGTATGGAAATGTGTTTACCAGTGTTGCCAAACACAACGAAAATACAAAGTATTTATTTAAAAAATGAATAGGGTCCCAGATGCGTTAATATCCTACTTTAGAGCACTGATGTGCAGTGGAGGCTTTGTAGTAAATATACCTAGTTTCAGTATTTTGATAAAGAATAAACATAATTATGTTATTTTTTTTATAACTTTGAAAGCAAAAAAATGTTAAATGTACTATAACGCTGATAATAAACCACTTTATTCTTTAGTGCACTAAGATGGATGTTAAAACATTTGCGAATTATTACATTTCAACTAGATGTACAATAATATTGTTACGCAATACATAATTAAAAAAAAAAAAAAAAAAACATATTACACAACTGCAAACAGTTGTCATAGAATCAGAAACCATATGAGCAACATTTTATTTCAAGCTGTCGCTCCTATAATAAATATATCTAAAAGTTGGGAAGCTAGCAATGAGCTACTGAAAATACTTTACCATAATGACCTTCTACTCTCTCTGTATGGAGCCAGAAATTTGATCACTTTCCTGACTGCCCGGACCGCTCTTGCCCTGTCACGCTTCTTTCTCTGATATGTGTCTCCAAGTTAGGCTATTGTTTCTTTACTTCCTCGACTACAATTTAAATAAAAAGTATATGCTTGTAATAACCTATACTGCACAAAATCCAGGTGTTTATGTATGCTATCAGTTCATAATTTCATGTTTTATAATACATATCATTCATGCCTAAGTCTGCGACAATATCTTTTTTTTTTCCAGTCTTTGTTGGATTTATCATCAAGTAATTTTTGTTTGGCAACACACACAATTAGTTTTTCCATTTTGTTCAGGGAACTGCAAGAAATAATGTGTCTTCCTCGTCGTTTTTCATTGATCAATGTAATTTTTAACGCACGTCAAAGCGGATTAAATTGAACTTGTTTCGATTCCAAAATTGCCGCATCACCTTGTACGACTATTATGGACTCAGTGTGCAAGGTGCAGTAGGGATTGCACATGATCATTTTTCTGTTTAGACGCACGTTAAATTAGGATGCGTTATCGGATTCAGTGTGCAATGGCCTTTAGACTGGAGTTTGATCAGGAACAGGCGTGTTTTTTTTTTAAACTATATAAGTCAACAGCCAAACTGGTACAGTTTGAAGGATAATTTAGCAGAAAACATATTGTTACAAAAAATGTACAAGAACACATTTTTGGATTGTACCGTAATAAAGAAACAATAATGACTCAATAGGGATCAGTTGAATCAGTGGTGTAGTGCTATATAAAAAAAGTGGGTAAACTCCCCTGTTTGATGGACTTGAACAGATCGATTGGACAGATAAACATGAACAGATACATTGTTCATGACCCTGCAGCAACATGAACCTCCTAACTTCCTTATTTAAAACAAATAAATAACCGTCTGGTTCTCTCTTGCCTTTTTTTCAATGCATTCATTAATAGTGAATTAAAAAAAAAAAAAAAAAAAACTCAACTAACTACCTAGCATATATTTAATTAATCATTTTTTGTAGTCTCCCAAACTGTCCAGCATCTTCTGTTGCAGTCACACCGCTGTTGTAAATAGTGCAGTGCGGACTATGGATCAAACCAATGTTCTTTTAGGGTGCGTTTTATTGTGTTTATTTATTTATTTATTATCAATGGTGTACATCTGGCGTCTTCTGAATGATTTTTCCGGATTTTTTTTACATTTTAACCCGTTTAAAGGCAAAACCATTACAAACCATAGAATAAAAAGTGTGTATACACTGAGAAAAAAAGTAGAGGGGCAAAACATAGTGCACTCCGTTTATAAGAATCACATCTGTCCCGGATGATTTGATTCTTATAAACGGTTGATTCTTAAAAGCAGACCGATATGATTGCAATAAGCAAAAGCGTGCCTCCACACATCAGCAGTTTAAATATAGTATACAAATTTCAATGGTGCTCAATCACTGAGGACAGTGCATTAAAACAAGTTCTAGTGGGTAAGCAGTATACTTGAGAAGCGATTGCCTCGTGAGGGTGCTAGTTTAACTGCCGTGCGGTGTTATGTATAATGGCCTTTGAAATGACATTACAGTATGGTATTTTACTGTCACGACTACCACTGCATTTAAGCATCTGTGGCTTGCTTATTTTCAGCTGCGATGCAAACCTCACAGTTTTTCACTAAGCAGAGATGTAAAGTTCTGCAACCCCCCCCTGCCTCCTCACTGCCTCCTCTGTGTCCTACGGGTTAGGCGCCTATGGTCTCAACCAAGTTACAGTTCAACAGGAGAGAAAAAAAAAAAAAAAAAAACTAAAAAGTTCACAACAATCAAGTACGTGTGAAAACATTTTAGTTTTCCACAACAAGAGGCCATTTTGATGGAATTCCATCTACAGATGGAAAACTTTCACCCATGAGATTTGGTAATAGTTTTCATTATGAGTCAACTGACACTTGACACTTTTAATCAATCGACACTTTTAATAAAGATATCCCATACCTTAATTTAAAGCTTTTGAGTTCAATCACACTACTGAAAAAGCACCTTGCATGAGAAACCAACATGTCCAGCCCCAAACATTCAGAACGCAATATGTTTGAGTCTTAACTGTTGTCACCCACCTCTCTAAAGTGCTTTTCATTGGTTTCTATAATACAACTTATATAAGGTTTTCCCCTCATACACTTATGCTCACCAGCTTGCGATATTAAATCATCACCAGATTGTGTGAGACTACACTGATAAGTAGATACAATGAACGACACATCTCAAGAACTCTGACCACTTTAAACCCACACAAGTAATGCTAGCAATGGGCTGCAGTAAGACTTCCACTGGAAATATCACATTTATGCCATTGATAAGGATTTTAAAACTAGGCAACATGTTTCTTGTTTCTGCTGTTGCACCTGTAAAAAGCATGTTTACTGATGCTATTCCACCTTCTTAATAACCCTGGACCTATTAGTGCGCCTTATTCAAAGAAGTGTACACAAGTCACCTGGATTGGACTATGAGAATAATACAGTACATAGTAACAAAATCAGATGTGTTCACATAAATAAGAATAGTCCTATCAGACCTTATCTGTTATCAGTTTGATGTTTTCATTCTGAGGGAAAACTATCTCAGGCCAAGAATGAAAGTACCCCCAATCAACAAGTACATACATCAGTATTTGTATTTACCTCCCCAAATATTCTGTACATAGGCTTTATCTTAAATTCATATTTATCATACAGTAAATATAAAACAACTATAAAAAAATAAAACAACAACAAACGTGTTATGACACACAGTCACATTGAAGCCTAAAGTAAACTATGACAGTTGAATATTGGAAACCCGTCCCCTCCCGTTATTGATCCCTCTCACCTGACAACGTTGGGGTGTTCAAATGACTCCAACTGTTTCAGTACTGCCACCTCGCGGATGGTAGAGAGAGGCATCCCCTCTTCTCCTGTTTGAACCCGGACCCTTTTGAGGGCTACAAAGCGACCCCCATTCTTCAAATCCCGTGCTTTATACACCTTCCCATAAGCTCCTTCGCCGATCTCAGCAACCGGTTCGTACTGTTGAGTCGAGCTTTCTTTATCCATCTTTAGAACGAGTTGTAGAAAGAATCAGCGTCCCAGGCAGGCGGGCAACAGCAGTTATTATAAAGACATCAGTTGGGCAGGTGAAGCATTTTCACGTCTATTAAAAGATACATGAACAAAAAAAAAAAAAAAAAAAAAAAAACATCAAGAAAAGAAATAAATAAAAACTAAAACAAATAAAAGAAAACATGAGCCAATCAAGTGTATATTGTTAACGGATGTCTACCTACCACCCCTTTTCTCTCGATTTTATTAAGAACATTATATTATTAATATATCTTATATATACAACTTTATACTGAAGTTACGACCTCAATAACATGCAGGTTTAAAATACTTACATTAAATAAACACGAAGAAAATATATGCAAATGTTAATGCTAAATTAACAATGCGTTTCTCCGAGTGTTGCAACATGCGACTATTTAAAAGTCTTCGCTATACACGTGGTGGTAGTCAAGAAAGCTATTGTCTGTCACTGATCGATCTGAGCATCTTCACCAAGTCACACGGTGATGATGACATGTATATACATCTGTTATAATATTTAACTATATAATTTTACACATTATTAGTATCAAATGTGTACAGTAATAATACGAATTGTGCAATTCCATTGGTTTTGGAAATAAATATAACTCTTAAATACAATTATTTATAATTTGTTAAACAAGTATTAAAATATAGGTGAAATACAAAACAAAGGGGAAATAATTGCTAAATTTAAAAAAAAAAAAAAGCAACGTGCATATTATATATGTTAAAATCAAAACTGTCAAAATAAATGAGCATATAAATTAAATCACCTACAATAGCCGTTTTAAAATCACAAACTGTCGCACGAAGATTGTATCTGTGCCCTCTTCCAATTACCAGATCGACATAATTTCAAATCGACAATTCCAAAGTGGAATGCAACGTCACTCCGGTGCACCTCTTCCTTCGCAAACGGAACTTTGCAAACAGTTCACTGATCATATACTGTCCTCAGCCTGGGCCACACAGTTAGAGGCGCAGAGTACTCTCGGGCCCCCATTCTCCAGCAGCAGCAACAACAGCTTCAGCAGGAATTTAGGCAGATCAGCACAAAAATGGGGATTCGCTTCCCACACACACACACACACACACACAACAAAAACAGTGCAAGTGCAAAAGTTATTTTTGGAGATCAAAGCGTATAGATTAGCTCCTAAGCTACCAAGTTGTATTTCTCTTTACGGAACTTTTTTTTTTTTTTTTTTTTTAGTTCTAACCCAGAATATTTTAATGCTGGTATGTGGGTTGCGATTCCTTTATTCCTCCGTTTTTTCCCTTTCCCACGCTGGCTGGCTATGCCGTGACCCCCTTAGGAGAAGTTTGACACTGTGCAGTAACATTTCCGCATTCCTTAGTGACTACAAAGGAAAACCGCCTCCTTGCTTCTCTGCTGGGTTAGCATTCTTGTGTGTGTGTGTGTGTCTGTGTGTCAATGTCAAAGCATTGGCTCACCATGGACAAAAAAGGCTGCAGCGGCCAGTGGGTTTCTTAGCAGACGCACTGGCCGATGCTCCAAACTAATGATAACAATGGTGAATTAGAAACGAGACCAGCTGAAGGGGCCAGGTTCAAGGCAATGCATTTATTTATAGGAGTTGGTGTCAGGAGATATTTAATTCAACTGAAGTTTATAGCAACATTACCAATGCCCTTGTAATGTAAACTGCTTTATAATGCTAGACTTGCATTATTTCAAGCTATTATAACCAGATGCCTTGTTGAAAATCACTCCGTTACCTGGATACTGCATGCTAGCTTAGAAAAATCATATAACAAAACCACGTTCGCGGTAAAACGTCTGTAAAGCATCCCACAAAACAGACTGGAACCGTTTATTGTGAACTTTTCCTAAAACACACTGTCATTAATAAATACACAAACAAAAAATACAATGCAGCTCACTTGAACTGCAATAGAAGCATTAAAAAAGTTTATCAGCTGCCCCATCTGAATGGCTTTTATTCTCCACCTATTCTTTTTTTTTTTTTTTTTTTTTTTTTTACTCAAGCAAACGGGTAAGATTATTTGCTAATTACAAAGTATCAATAGTCGCTTCTCTGATCACGAAAACCGTTAACCACATTAAAATAAATTATAAGTATGCATACATACCACATTTGTTTATTTTCAGCAACATTTATTTCCAAACGTTGTGGCAGGTCTCTCAGACCTAGAGGTGCTCTTTTCTAGAATGCTGTTAAAGCCACCTCTTTCTGCTTTCTTGAAATTATGTCTACTATCCCTATTTCTTAGAAAAACCCAACTCCAAATACAGTTGAGAGTGACACACACACACACACACACACAAACTTACTTACTTTTTTTTTTTTTTTTTTTTTTGTACCCAGAATACTACGCGACGCATAAATAGAAAGTTTCCGGTTCTATAAGATCACAGTTTAGCTATATCAAAAGCAAAATATCCAAATTAAGCATACATTCAAATATGCAAATAATGGAATACGCCGGAGTGGAATCAGGTGAATTTTCAGCCTGTTAAATTAAGACAAAAAACTGTCTTAATGCTGGGTTATTGAGAGGAAATTACTGCAGCCCTAAGGGGCCAAAACAGGGACATGAATATCAACATTGAAACTTAAAGGCGACTCACTGAAGGGAGCTTTGAGTTTTCTGGGGTTTATTTTAAGAGGCGCAAGCTATCTTTTAATGTAAAGACAGGTCTGATCCATACTTCCCTCTGTTCTCTGACCAGGTTGACGTAGTCTGCTAATATAAACTGGGTAACTTCTTACATTGTTTACAACCAGCTCTTTCATGCATTAGTTATATATATATATATATATATATATATATATTATATATATATATATATATATTTTAACTGTTGGTACAACCTTTTTGAAAAACAAACAAACTTGCAAACAAGATCATCTGTAGACATATGTTTTTCTTTCTTTTAATTTTTTTTTTTTTTTTTTTTTTTTACATATTAGTACATTAAGTAGGACTCTGGGTCTCATTGTTAAACTTGTAAGAAAATAAGATAGCAAAGTTAAAATTGTGCATCAGACTTCTGGGAATAAGGTGAACTGAGCTTTTGCTGTGTTACTTTAAAGTTGAAACTGTACAGCTGCTACCAAGACAGAATGACTCTACAAATAAGAACAATGTTTTAACATGTCGGTTTTAGACAGACTCCTTGGAATCAAATGTAAAATAAGACTTTGTTGCTTTTACAGCTTTAAATGGTAGGAGTACAAGCAATTTGGTCAAGGTATGTTTTTTTTTTTTTTTTTAAAGTCACTGGCTAAAGTGCTAATGCCTAATGTGACTGTGCAGATTATAAACACAAGTTAAAAGAAGAGAAAATACCCACTACATTTTAAATGCTTGTTAATTAACCAGTGCATGTTATTTGTTTTATGTGTTGCAGGAATTTTATTATTATTATTATTATTATTATTATTATTATTATTATTACAGTGGATTTAATGATAGAGCATTTGGTCTTTATTGTTGGAAGAAAAACCTTATTTCTTATTTGTGTTAACTGATTAAATACTGGGTGTTTTAAATGTATTACTCTACACGTTTTGATGTGTAAAAGGTTTATATTTGTACATAAAAATGAATTGTTAAAAATGTTAAATATTCACAATAAAGGAGTCGCTGTGTATGTGTTATGTGGTAACTGCCAGATACGAATATCGTTTAAATATAAGTTTGTTATTAAACATACTAAAATAATATCAAGGGGTCAGCAACACTAGGAATGCAACTGTTTTACTACATTAGTCTGGTTTGTGATTTTTACAAATGTGGGAGCATTATTATTATTATTATTATTATTTATTATCACCCCCCCCCCCCCCCCACCCCAACCACACCCCCCCCCCCCCCCACACACAACCCCCCCCCCCCCCCCCCACCCCCACACACCCCCCCCCCCCCCCCCCCCCCCCCCCCCCCCCCCCCCCTATTATCCCCCCCCCCCCCCCCCCCCCCCCCCCCATTATTATTATTTATTTTAAAATTTTGTTTTTAAATTATTCAATAGTTGTTAATGTTTGTGTATTTGATTTAATGAATTCTTGTTTGTGCATGTCACTGAATGCTAGATGGATAGTGTTTGTATTGTATGCCTGCTGCACATTAGAACTGGAATATAGAAAACAAGATAATACATTGAACACGTTTTGTAATGGCATGTTCTACTGTCCTTACCTTTTCTTTGTTAATATGTTCTTTTATGTGAATATGGTATTATTATGTGGCAAATGGTTGGACTCAAATAATATATTATAATACCCATGACTTTTGTTATAACATTCAAACCTGTAAAGGAAGTAATCATAAATATATGAAATCTTTGAAAGCAAATCCCATGCTGTTTCCCATGACTTTTCTATTTTTTATATATTTGGTTCCCAAATAGTTTTTTAAATCAGAAAAAGAAAATGATTGGATTGCATAATTTCAGAAAAGTATGTTTCAAATGTAAATTGTTTATGGTAAAATTAATTGTCAGCATTTAACATAAATAAATTTTAAAAAGTGTTATACATGAATGATTTTGTGTGCATGCTAAATAATGTTTTAAATGTTACAGTGCAGATCTTGCGATTCTGGGAACAAACAGGTCTAAATATAATGTTATTAGGGCAGCAGAAAGTGCAGTCTATCAGTGACACAACTTCTAATTGGGATATCTGCCAGCAAGTAGCGTTTAGGGGGGTTTCCTTGACATTTTAAAGCTTGTTATCTTTGTGTACACCAGTACATTACACTGAAAGTAACCCTAAAACCAAGTAAACAGAAAGTAGGAAAAAAAGAAACACTAAATTACTTTATAAGAGTTCCAGGAATGGATCTTCAAAACAGCAATGCCATTTCCACCCATTGTAACACTATCTTACTGCTTTAGTGAGAGCCGAGAGACACTTTAGTTATTAACAGGAAATGACAAAACAAAACGATGATAAACACCAAACTCGATTAACTGCAAAGAACAGTTAATAATACACTCTAGCTGAACAAGTTTATTGAAGGAACAGTATTGTAATATAGAAGTGACTGCCCCTTTTTCCATGAAAGATTATCAGCTACTTTTCATTGCTTGCTTCAAGATAAATTCCATTAATCTGAACCGTTTTTTGTAACTGAAGCATACCTTTTAAATTCATTCTTTTGTTTTACAAAAACGACTGGCATGGTGGTTATTCTTTAGAGATGTTGGGGGTTCAGTAGTTCATTGTGTGTCTGTTTTGTCTAAATTATTTTTCAATTTTGAATCCACTCTCTACAAATCTAAAAAGATTATTAACGCTTCATTACTTAATTACAGTATTCTGTGTATTAATGTATTTCGAATAAACATAAACAAATGTAATTCTGATGACTAAAGGTTATAGTTTAATCCCATATTGTATTATTCATTCGGTTCTAAAAACAAAACTATGTATCATACATAATGTAGATTTTAATTTTTTTTTAATGTTTATTATATTGTAATCAGCTGATGTTCCAATTCAGAATGCACATGGTTGTTATTAAGATATCTTTCTCCACTTGATGAAAAAATAACTATTGGTTGATCTTCAAGTAAAAAGAAAAGCGTTGATAGGCTAGGGGTTTTTAAAAAAAAGGTAATTCAAGAGAGCCTAGGTCCACTCATCTGGTGCAAGTGGGTTTAAAAAAAAAAACCTGACAAACAACGTTTATATGATCTAATTAAGCAATCTATATGTATTTTTAAAGCTGAATAATTAAGTTCTTAATATTAGGTTAATATGCTGTTGCAAACTAAAGAAAGATGGATACTGGGATGTTTCAGTCCTTATATCAGAAGCAATATAAAGGGAACACTATTGTTGTAGATAGAAGAACTTTCTGTATTCAAGAAGCAACTCATACTCGTCAGTCAGAAACGGTTTCTATATCCCTGTTTGTAACAGTGCATTTGCTTCAGATAATTAACAGAAACCTACCTGTACAATGTTACTATTATTTTGTTATGTCATTATAATTTTAACATTCTAAATAAAACTGGTTAAGTGTATTTTAAGTGTGAAACATATGTTTGAGTCATGTTCTGTGGGTGTGATTATGAAGGATGTTTTACTGTAACTCTTCAACTGTGGGACTTTTTAGTTATGTCTGCGGCACATTCATGTGTAATATTTATAATTTTGTTTTGAGATGTTTTGGTTTATACAGGAGGTGTACAGTAGAAATGAAACTGTTCATATTTTTTCTTCCCAGCCACTTTCACTTGATGACATTATATATATATCACCCATAACTACAAACATTAACATTTGGATTCAACTGTAATAATGTTGCCTCTGTCTTTATAGCTAATTTTGAAAAGGGCAAAATAACAAAATAAACAACAAATGTGATAAAGATAACTAATAGGTTTTTGGCATCGTATTCAGCACTCACATAAATACTACCACACTGTTATTATACAGATACATTCTATAAGAATAAACCATAAAAACATTTGTCAAATGCCAGTGCCTTCAAATGCACTGTATATGTCAATGTACATGAACTCTGGAAATACCCCATATCTGATCCCTGTCCTTTAAAAAGTTGATGAAATGTCATTTTATTTCACTTTTTACATTTCCATTACTTTTTGTAGTGTTCGAAATCGTTTGAGTCGTTGTGGGTTCTGTTTATCCAGTTCCGAGGAATCATTTTTCTGCCTATACCTGGTTTTAAACTTTCTTTAAGCTTGTCTGGAGAATCCTAAGGGCCGGGACTGAACAGCTTTCCTCATTCTATTCAAATCATGTGAGAATCTGACCTTTCAACTCTGCTACCTACTCTGGGTAGGGCCAGGAGAGAATTTTGTAACATGATTTGTATGGAATGAGGAAGTCTGTTTAGTCCAAGCAAGTTAAAAAAACAAACAAAAAAAAACAGGTAATGATAGATACATTTAAGTTTATCATGTTTAAATCGTTTTTAAAGGATGTCCCTTTCTGTGAAATCCATAAAAAATTATTACAATTTCTGTGAAAAGGTTTAATACTTCACAGTGTGTAAAGTATTATAAAATAAATACAAGTAAGATATGCAAATGTTCATACGTCGGTTTTCTTTACTGATTCGAGGGAGACAGTCTTTTGATTGACGGGTTATCATAGGAGTCCAGTTCAAAATGAGAAACAGAAGTATACAAACGACGACGTCGTCACAGAGTGACTCCCCTCCCCCCCCTTACCCCCCCTGCCCCCTGCCCCCTGAAAGTAGTAGGTTAAAAACCCCGAAACGGGAGTATACCCTTCATCATCTAGATTTAGATAAACGATCGGATTTCGTCTTTGCTGCCTAAAAGCAGAAAGATATATATATATATAGATATATATATATATATATATATATATGTATATATATATATATATAATACAAGGTATATAAAAAATACACATTATGTGATTCAGTGGCAAGAGTATTATGTCACAATTGTGCCATATTTTCAATGTAATACACTTACTGTATGTTAAAATATTTGTCTGCTTGAGTAAGAAGTTTATTTAGTTTTACTCAGATTCTATTTAATTGATTATTTAACAATTTAAAAGCTGCAGACCTGCATACAGGTTTAGGAAAAATGACTTTACTAAAAACCACAGAACATTCTAGAAGTATATGAAAGATAATTCCACTTACTGTGGGTGCATCTATGCGCATTTAATATTAATCTTTAGGCTGAGACATTGAAACGATTGTATTAGTTACCATAGGCTTTGGATTTGACAGATTATGAAACCATTTTTTGAAGTATGTGATTTTGCAGAAGCAACAGTATTTTTTGAAACCTGAATAACTCACGAAAATGAACACATGGCATAAGCACATATTAAAAGATGGATATGTTATTTATAATGTTTAAAACTGGGCACTGCACTATTTGTATGCCATGTATAGCATGGGCTTTGTATTTCATATAAGAATATTAGAATACTTGCTACTTGGTTGACACCCCATGCCAACCAAATAGCAGGTATTTGATGTTAATCCCCCAAATTCTCTGTCCAGAGTCCTGAAATGTGCAATCAACCAAATTTCAGGTGGTAAGGCATTTTTTCCTCTGCAGTTTGTATCTGTCAGGAAAGCAATGTTGACCAAATATAAAAAGCAGCAGATCATATTGAAGGTGGATATATGTATTGTTATGCATGATGATCACTATCAGGTTTGAAAAAAGGCTGCAGGAGCAATGTATGCTATGGCACTACTGTGCGAATATTACTGGTACTTGACCATAACAAAGACTGTTCATAAAGAACTCTCTCTGTAAGTGACATAGCTTTTGGAATAGCTGGCAGTAGGTTGGATCCTTGGTTGATGTTTATTAGGTTACAGTGGTTAACTTGTTGTTCACTTTCATTCTCAATAGATGTCTTCAATTGGAAGTGCTGAAAGAAACACGATGATGTATATTTAACTGATGTACATGAATGCAGATCTAAACGCTGTGGTTATTTAAATCATCAATAGAAGGGGAGTTTGCGAAAACGAATATCTCTAACAGTGTCTGTGAATCTCTCAGGTATATTTTTGTCTTGATAAGTAAGTCAAATGGTAGCTACCATATATTTGTATATATATATATATATATATATATATATATATATATATATATATATATATATATATATATATTATTTTTTATTTAAACTTTGTTTATTGGATTTTACAATTTAAACAGGGTAAAACAAAACACAATTCAACAGAGATTTGCATGGAAATTATATTAATAATTACAGTTGTTATAAAACAGGAAAAAAAAAAGAGGACAGAAGAGAAAGAGAGCAAGAGAGAAAAAGGATTGGTAATATTTTAATATTGAATGGGTGGGGGTACTTAGATCTGTCCTGTGTTTAGATCAATTAATGAGACCCCGCTATCCATCGCTACACTAGGTTAACAAAACTGCACATTTGAAATGTAGCGAATGGAAGTACACTGCAATTTAAATCATTATTTGGATAGCTGCAACTACTTTAGGGTGCTAACAAACTACCTGACTACCTTCCCAGCAGTTCCTTGCAGTTGTCTTTTAGCACTAAAAGTAGAATGATATGGATCAATTAAGCAGTCACCTACAGCAACCCCTTTTCAATACATGATTAATTATCCAGATTGACCAATTACTTAGGGTACAATTTTAGTAGTTCTTAATGTAAAAGGTATTATTGCAATCCTTTGGCATGAAGATATCGAATGTATTTTCGATATTGTGTTCCTTTTCTGAGGAAAAGTTTTTTTTTCTTCTTTGTTCTCTTTGTGGTTGTAGTGAGAATGTTTCCTGGCAGGTTATAACAGACTGTTTTTTTTTAACAGGGAACTTGCAGGTTTGTGCATTTGCTGACATACATTATAATGTGTTGTTTGTTTAAACCATGTATGCCAGTTCCAAATAGCACTCCTTTTAAGCACAAAAACAATCAATTGTTGCCAGGCTTCTCTGTATTCTAGTTTCCTGGTTAAATAACATACAACTGAATTTCCTTGTAGGTCTCAACTTACTATTTGAAATGTTTGCATTGTGTACATTCATACAAGGATTTTTGATTTTTTTTCTCTCCCACAATAATGGTTAATATGCAAATCCAGCACAAGATGGAATTTTGTTTTGCACACCAGCTGCTTGGAGACTTGATGACTCCTGGAGCTGTGTGACATCACTGTAGCCACACCTGAGTCAGAATAGACCCGAACACACAACCTTATGATGACTGGAAATACCATGACATCGTTAACTATGTCAGCCTGAAATCTGTTCAACGGGCACTTTTAATAGAAACACATGAATGACGAATAGGTAAGCAGATGAAGTTGACAGTAATCATTTAACAGAGGACAAAACTGAAGATGAAGGAGGTGCTATTTGCACATTTTCATAAAACATCAGAAAGCGCAAGAAAAAGAGCAATCAGTTGTATTAGCCATGACTTGGTCTCTAACTTTGCTGGTTGCTAGTTGATTTTAGATTCAAGATATTGCAATAATTCGACAGGCACTGTGTGCATGTCTGTAATACGGTACTGACACAGGATAGGCAGGAATCACACATGGTGTAGTTAAAAGTCTATGACAGGCTTTACAGTGGAGACACAGCACTTACAGACAAGGTTTTGGTTGAAGGAACTCCGTCACCTTTAGCACTTTCAGCAGCACATTGAGCTAGTCTTAATGGTGCCTAAATAGTCTACTACCCTCGTGAGTGGACAAGCTTCTTCCTGCAGGTACAAAGATGGTAATTTAACATTAATTCCAACTGTCAATTGACATATGCGTTTAGATCTTAACATTCTGCTTGCATACTCAGAACTAAAAACAGACTCAGTGTTTTTTAATCAAGGCACATGTCTTTGACTGGGTATGCACAAAAAAACCATTTTGATTTTATTGTGTAATATTGTTTTATTCTAAAATGAATATAATAATTAAAAACTTCTTTAAACTATTTTCTTTTCAGGAGCAGAAGCGGATTTACTTGGTCATTTGGTCAATTGAAATGAACTTATGAATTTAGTCCTGTTGTGTACAGTACAAAGTTGGGTACTGCGTAGTATGGTACAATCTGTGGATCATCTCCAGTTCTGTACTGAATTGCAACAAAGTGATACAGGGAACAAATTTGGGATCAGCTGATCAACCTCAGGGTTGAACTGATCACGTCTACTTTGTATCTGAAAATGCCAGTGAGTGGGGGAGTAGACAGGAGAATAAGAAGAGTGATGCATTCTTGCACTGCATATTTCATCTAAAGTTTTAAAGCTGTAAGTATTTTCTACATTTTCCTTCATTTTATAACCCCCAGAAATCATATTTGCGAATGATTACATTTTAAAATAAAATATACTTTATAAGATGCAATTAAATGACACTTTCAATATTGAAGAGAGGGAGATATATGTCAGGTAAATGTACCTATAACACTCAATATTCAATACCTGTTTGTAAATTAAAGAAGTTCTCAGGAATTAGAGAAACTGTTCCACCACACATACATTTGTCTAATTTTCTAACTATGTTTCTATTTAGTAAAAAATCAATCAAATCTATTTAGATGAAGTGTACCCTTCAATCATGTACTGTCACATGGTTTTAAATCTTGTTTTAAGTATCAGCAGTTACAGATTAAATTGATGATGATGTACTGTTTTTTAATTTACACGCTCAGAATTATGTTTAACTCAGGACTCTTTTATATGAGAAATTACCACTTTGTTAAATATGTTGCATTAACAAGTTAGTACAGCACTTAGTTAAAGAATCACTAGACTAACTTAGGATGCTAACAAATCTAGGGGCGACAGCATCATCCCCAGTTAGTATGCTACTGTTAGTTCGTTGCAATTGACTGATAACTGTTAAATAGACCATAAACAACATTAACATATGACAATGGTACCTTTTAAAGTTCAAGCTTTAACAGATGGCAGTTAGGGAAAGTCAGAGGCACTTATAAACAAAGCTAAGTGGGACAGCACCAACCTGATATGTAATGATTGCAATAAAGTGCTTTGTGGCAGGTGTTGTAACATACCCTGGAGGGCTTCTATACCTAGAGGTGGCTTTTTCCCAGAAATTAACTGTTGAAAAAAAAATTGTCAGCTGTTCACAATGTTTTTTTTTTATTATTATGAAAGCTAGTACCAAACATCCTAAAAGACAAAGGCAGGTGTTCACTCTCCTTGTGAACCCATTATAAATTCTCTATATCCTCTGTTCTTCCAGGTCATACACAATGCACATGTATATTTCGAATGGATTATTACATGCTTCTCCTGCACTGCATGTTTCAAATGACCACAGAGTCTAGTCCTTTCACATTCATGTTGTACTGAAGCCACAGAACACTACCTTGGGGGTTGATAGATAGAGAGAGAGAGAGATCGGGATCATTAATACTTTTGTGTTTCCAGTCCGTCCATTGTAATAATTGAAGCACTAAAGGCTTTGTTTTATTTTTTCTATAATGCCCCAGGTGCTCGGATCACAACCCAACTGCCCCAGCTTGTTATTTTTAAGTGGGCTCAGCAAATCAGGAAGCTACTTTCTAAGTATCAGTTCTACATTTTAACTGATCAATTAACCCTGATCTCAAATTGTAGTGCATTTATATATACAACATCATTTGTAGAACAACATGGTTAACCCCATGTCCTAAAAATACAGTCCACGGCAAACAGATTTCCTTATGGTAATTTCAATAGGAGTTCCCATGGTGTATTAGACATAGAGTGGAGCATATTGACATTGATCTTTATCTTTACTCTCCCTGGCGATTTTGGGTTTCTCAATCTTGGCTACCGTTTTATTAGTAAGGGTCCAGAGCCTAAGTCTAGTAAAGTATTCCCCGTACAGGCCCCTAGACAAGACTCTTTCTGTTGTATATTGCCATGGAAACCTTGGAAACCAAGGCACAAACTAGAATAAATACATAAAACCTGCACTCTTTGGAGGAAGGAGCACCTGCTTCCCCTGCGGATGTAGGGGGTACACTATACATTTATAACTCACGGATAATAAAAGTTTTTGTGGTTCAGGGAGGGTTTTTTTTCCGTTACATAAACTGTTTTTTTTTTTTTTTAATTTAAAAAAAAAAAAAAAAAAAAACGAAAAAAAAAAAAAAGAAATAATAAAACTGTCAAAGCACAGTTCCCATCAGACATACTGCACACCGTGGTGGAATAAAAATAAAAAAACCTGGGAAAGGTTGTGGGTGGTACGTTTTTTTCTTTCATATTATCAGCTACTCAAATCTTTGTTTCTTCCTGTTTCCCACACTCTTATCATAATTGACTGTAAAGGATCACAAAGTAGAATCAGAATGGGGAAATTGCTCAGAACTTTCATTTACACAAATTGCTTCTGCAAACTCTGAGTTTCATAGAGGCCTGTGAGGTTACTTTGAGGCTGTGTTCCGCAATGTCCTATTATAAGTAGGCCTGCTGAAGACCTTATTCTAGGGGTATAGGACTTGGTTATTCATCCATTGAGCAGTATACTGTATGTCACCATTAACCACTACTACTGCACAAGAATATTATAAGCAATATATACATTTTGGTGTCAGATGTCATCAACATCTTTAAAATTGTGTTGATCTTCCCGGTGGTTTAAAATTCTAACACAATTTTGACAAACTGAATCCAAGAATTGTAAACTTGGTTGCTTTTCTGGAAGGAGAATCCGCCCATAACCAAGACATCATCTTCAAGTGCATAAAAGCTCTGTGTACTATTCTTGTCGCTTCTTTTTGTTTCGGCTGCTCAGTCAAGCGCTGGGATGCCGAAACGGGAGTTGACCGCTTAGAGCCTGGAGGAAGGGCTGCCCTCAGCCACGGATTTCCTGAGGTTTCCCCCTAAAAAAATTAAAAATATGTGAGTAGGGGTTTTTCCTTACCTGAGTGCTGAGCGGTTCATATTTAGTTCTGTGGGGTGCGTGGTCAGGTATTAATATATTAATTTAAAATAAATTACCCAGTAAACATCACCTGACTGCAATTATTTTGTACAATTTCGTATGCACACAATATTATTTAGTTATTAGGGTTCCAAGCCGAAGTTGCTGCGATAAATTTTACTATCAAAATGGCTGCCACCAAATTTGCCAAAACGGGCCCAAACTTCAAACTGCTTCTTTTTCAAAACTGGTGTGGGTAAACCAATAGGGTCACATGACGCATTTCTAAAAACCTTCCAAAATCTGCGGTCAAATGTAAAACTAGCTTAAAACTCCTAACAAAGTGCAGAGATTAACATTTACTATTGAATACATATAGCAAACCGTATGTACGCTATCCAAAAATGACCTTGCCTGTGACCTTTGACCTCCCTAAGGTCAAATGTAAAACTAACTTATAACTCCCTACAGTGCACATAGAATTGTGGTTACTATACAACACATTTAGGAACCCATATATGCTCTATTCAAAAACTAACTTGATTGTGACCTTTGACCTATCCTTAGGGTTAAATGTAAAATTAGCTTATGACGCCTTACAGTGTGTAGATACGGTCATGGTTGCTATGGTGTTTAAAGTTATAAAGCATCATGAGATAATTAACTAACGTACTATTTTGAATTGAAACAGCTCCATAAAACTGGTCTGTTGCTGACACTCGTGCTGCAATGATACAGCTTGCCAACATTTCCAACTGGTACTGAGTCTGGAAGCCGTAAAACTGCCTGGCAGTTCTAGTTTTATTATTATGTTTGCTATTTTATTATTATTGCGTACATCCGAAAAAGTCACAAAATAATACTAACAGTTCTTTCATTTACCACACAGTGGGGTGATGTTTGGCAAATCCTTATTGAGTGCGTCACCTTTTGTGAAATATATTAATTTAAAATAAATTACTCAAAAAGCATTACCCGACTGCAATTGGTAAATGACAGAACTATCAGCATTTAGTTTTTTTAATATAATTTGAGATGTACGCAATAATAACAAAAACTGAGAAATAATGTCATAATTTGTTAATCTTTTTATTCTTTATTCAGTAATTAGGTTAAAAGAAAAAAATATATCATGTTTCAATCTTTAGCAGCCCTCATCAGCACACAGCTGATTTTCTTAAGGGTATTTAATTTCCTTATGTTTCTCCCCTGCTGCTCTATTGTGCTCTATATTGGTGTAATGGAATTTTAATGGAATTATCAATCATTGGTTGAATTGATAAAAAAAAAAAAAAGTTAGCTAACTATTTCCAGTGGTTCCATTTGTAATCACATTAAATTGCTTACAATTCTCAGAACACTTCTTAGAATGAAAAACAAATAAGGTAGCCACAGCTGTTTAATCTTAAGGCCACCACTCACCACTACTGCTACAAATCCTCTTGATTCAGTGGGACCTACATGTTCATACGGATGCTATTTACACCCAGATGAGCACAGTGGGGGGTCTCATATAGAGTGACATGATAACATTTTCACTGGGAGACAAACAATAAACATACTGTGTTGTCCAGCTGCCTGTGAGACAAGCAGGGTTCTACTTTTGAGCCATGAGTCAAGTTAAAAGTCTGTATGTTCCATTCTTATTTCTTTTTGTTGTCAGTATCCTGGAACTAGAGGTAGGCGAGCAAAATGACCTCTACTCACACTCTATACAGGATTCAAATATTTGTTTATCAATCATTGCTCATCCGAATACATAATGTTTTCAGCCATTAGGCAGGATGATGTGTCATATGCATTCACCCACAGTATGGATAGTTCTATTTGGGATTCTATACATTGCTTGCAAACAACACAAGCACACATGATGCAGATGGAGGCTGCCATGGAACTCACTTTGCAATCAATTCTACCTGTTTTTGAAGAGCCTAATTTCCCCTCATATGATATACTTTTTAATACCAAGCAACTCTCTAACTGCCCCCACTGTAATGCATTTGTTACACAATATGTTGTCAGTCTGTGGCAGGTTGAAAACCCTGCCAGTTCACAGGCGTGGGTGTGTGTGGGGAATATTGTGGTGGCAAGAAGGGGGTTAAATTCCTCCCTGCAGATACACGCGGGAATGTGGCTGGAGGCGTACATTGAATACTGATTAATTAGGCTGCAGTCACAGGGTATAAAAAAGATATTAATGGCGTTGGGTATAGGGTTAATGTTGGAGAAGGTGAGAGGAGAATTAAGGTTTGCTGGTATTGTATGATGGTGCTGTTTCGTTGGAAGTGGCGGCTCAGCTTGAAACCACGGGGTATAGTTAAGGGTTGTCTTGTTTTATTTAACTGTTTGTTTTGGCCGCCATGCATCTGTAGTTGTGTTTGTTATTTTATTATTATTATTATTATTATTATTATTATTATTAATAATGTTATTATTATTAATGTGCACATTAGTGCCTAAGCATGCAGCTTCTGTCTCTGAGTCTCCTTCCTGCCAGTTACCAGCCTTGGCTGTGATGCTATGCTTACCACAGGGTCTTAGGACTTTGACTTGGATAGATTGTCTGCTAAAGAGAGAGATAAAGGGCCAAAACCAAATTGAATTGTGTTGCTGGAAAGGTGCGATGGAGTAAAAAGTGCTTTTAATTGATGTTAAAATCCAGACACTGTAATTTACAGTTAACATCATTACTAGTCTTTGGACCATATTTTAAATAATATGTACTTAGTTTACAGCATTATTTTTCTGAAAACCAGGGGGTAAATCAATAAAATAATAATACATGTAAAGAATCATGTTTGGAAAATAGCCAGGCAATAAACATGGCAGATGTTACTTTATTGTTTATTTCAGCAATAAAACACTTAATTAGTGTTCCTGAAGATTGTCTTTATTAAAAGAACGTATAGTACTGTAGAGTAGATTTCCAAACAATTGATAACCTTGATTCTTTAGAATGTCATCATTATTATGTAGTCCCTCATGCCCACGCACCAGACACCAATAAAATCCAATGGAAACCCCCTTACTTGCTGAACACCTGCTTGTTTTATTAGACTGTTAGGAACCCAAATGGTCCATGTTGAAACCTCCTATAGACCAGGCAATTTTTCTTGTTGTTCAAGATTCATTTTTTTTTTTAAATCAAAACAAATATAAAACAAAAACCTCAGCTGCACCTTGTAGCTTCTAAGGTGTGCTACAAGCAGAAACTAACACCCAGCCTCAAGCTGTGCCAGCCTTTAAGTCATTTTTTAAACCAATGAACTGCCATACCCTCCAACAATGGCAGCGTTTACATGTACAAGTGTCACAGAGACGGCCGAAGTGGGCGGCGTCAGAGCCAGGAAAAGTAATGAAATACACAAAACACAGGACGGATGAAATGAAGTGATGAAGACGCCTGTTGGCGCCGGTTTAATACAAAATAAAAGGTTTAACAAACACGAAAAACACAGGACACGGCACTCTACGCCAAAATAAATAGACAAACAAAAACAGACTAAACTTAACAAAACGGTGCACGGACAGACACTGACAAACACGGTGAGCGGATACTTTCTCCTCTTATTATTATTATTATTATTACTACTACTACTACTACTGCTGCTGCTGCTTATTTCCTCCGTCTCCAATCCCGTTCTCCGCTCACCGAACACCCAACCACCAGTATGTGACAACGTGCATCTATATATACTATTGTGCTGGGATTCAATTACCAATTAATTATTCACTTGAATCCCAGCACGTGAATTAATAAAGTGCAATTCCCCGTGCTCACATATTACTACATTTTACTTGCACGTGAAGTGCTGTGCAATCCTCGTGCCTAAATACACATATACATTTTTAAACACTCGTGTTACACAGACCCGTTTATATCCCGTGTACCAATGTCTATACACCAACATTTAAACACACCACACGCAACATATAACAGATAATATACACAGGGGCGGGCACTTTGTTACATATACCCCCTCCTGTGCAAAGCACACATGGCCTCAATGGCCACCTCCCCCCTTAAAAGCCCAAAAGTCCCGCCCAAAGTCCTTGGCCAGGACCAGAGGCTTCCAGGGGCCCACAGGTCGTAATGCTGTCAGCAGGGTAGCATTCTCCTGCCAGGGTAGTCCTAGCAGCGGAAAGGCTGCTTGGGGTGTGGTCTCCTGACCTTCCCCCTCCTTCGGCGCCGGCAGCTCCCCTTGGTGGGGCTTCAACCACCGTTCTTCCTGCAGGGAAGAAACTGCAGAGGGAGCAGGTCTCCGGACCTCCCCCACGATCTCCGGCGGAGAAACTGCTGCTGGGGTTGGCGGTCTCCAGACCTCCTCCCCCTCCTCCGGCAGCGAAACTGCTGCTGGGGTTGGCGGTCTCCAGACCTCCTCCCCCTCCTCCGGCAGCGAAACTGCTGCTGGGGTTGGCGGTCTCCAGACCTCCTCCCCCTCCTCCGGCAGCGAAACTGCTGCTGGGGTTGGCGGTCTCCAGACCTCCTCCCCCTCCTCCGGCAGCGAAACTGCTGCTGGGGTTGGCGGTCTCCAGACCTCCTCCCCCTCCTCTGGCAGCGAAACTGCTGCTGGGGTTGGCGGTCTCCAGACCTCCTCCCCCTCCTCCGGCAGCGAAACTGCTGCTGGGGTTGGCGGTCTCCAGACCTCCTCCCCCTCCTCCGGCAGCGAAACTGCTGCTGGGGTTGGCGGTCTCCAGACCTCCTCCCCCTTCTTCGTGGCCGGCAGCTCCCCTTCGTGGGGTTCCGGCCACAGTACTTCCGGCTGTGATGCGGAGCGGCGGGCAACCCCAGGCGATGCAGAGCGGCGGGCAACCCCAGGCGATGCAGAGCGGCGGGCAACCCCAGGCGATGCAGAGCGGCGGGCAACCCCAGGCGATGCAGAGCGGCGGGCAACCCCAGGCGATGCAGAGCGGCGGGCAACCCCAGGCGATGCAGAGCGGCGGGCAACCCCAGGCGATGCAGAGCGGCGGGCAACCCCAGGCGATGCAGAGCGGCGGGCAACCCCAGGCGATGCAGAGCGGCGGGCAACCCCAGGCGATGCAGAGCGGCGGGCAACCCCAGGCGATGCAGAGCGGCGGGCAACCCCAGGCGATGCAGAGGCATCCTTGGGCGAAGCGAGGCTGGCATCCTTGGGCGAAGCGAGGCTGGCATCCTTGGGCGAAGCGAGGCTGGCATCCTTGGGCGAAGCGAGGCTGGCATCCTTGGGCGAAGCGAGGCTGGCATCCTTGGGCGAAGCGAGGCTGGCATCCTTGGGCGAAGCGAGGCTGGCATCCTTGGGCGAAGCGAGGCTGGCATCCTTGGGCGAAGCGAGGCTGGCATCCTTGGGCGAAGCGAGGCTGGCAGTCAGGACAAGCTGGGGTGCGGGTGTTGGCCCTCTTTTCGGCCACTGCAGCCGGGAGGTTCTTCCCCGTGCTTCCCTCAGCAGCCTATGCAAGGGCTGCTGAGGACCGCCAGCATCTAGTCCTGGCCCTTGTGGTGCAGGGAGAGGCAGCTCCTGCTCCTCTCCCCCTGATGGAGGTGGAGGCAGAGGAAGCTCCAGCTCCTCTCCTCGTGATGGTGGGGGAAGTGATACCAGCAGGCATTCACCCTCTGCTGGTGGGGGAAGTGATACCAGCAGGCATTCACCCTCTGCTGGTGGGGGAAGTGATACCAGCAGGCATTCACCCTCTGCTGGTGGGGGAAGTGATACCAGCAGGCATTCACCCTCTGCTGGTGGACAGGGACCCAGCAGGCATTCACCCTCTGCTGGTGGACAGGGACCCAGCAGGCATTCACCCTCTGCTGGTGGACAGGGACCCAGCAGGCATTCACCCTCTGCTGGTGGGGGAAGTGATACCAGCAGGCATTCACCCTCTGCTGGTGGGGAAGTGATACCAGCAGGCATTCACCCTCTGCTGGTGGACAGGGACCCAGCAGGCATTCACCCTCTGCTGGTGGACAGGGACCCAGCAGGCATTCACCCTCTGCTGCCGGTGGAGGTGGCGGAGGCAGAGGCAGCTCCTGCTGCTCTGCCCCTGCCGGTGGAGGTGGCGGAGGCAGAGGCAGCTCCTGCTGCTCTGCCCCTGCCGGTGGAGGTGGCGGAGGCAGAGGCAGCTCCTGCTGCTCTGCTCCTGCCGGTGGAGGTGGCGGAGGCAGAGGCAGCTCCTGCTGCTCTGCTCCTGCCGGTGGAGGTGGCGGAGGCAGAGGCAGCTCCTGCTGCTCTGCTCCTGCCGGTGGAGGTGGCGGAGGCAGAGGCAGCTCCTGCTGCTCTGCGCCTGCCGGTGGAGGTGGCGGAGGCAGAGGCAGCTCCTGCTGCTCTGCTCCTGCCGGTGGAGGTGGCGGAGGCAGAGGCAGCTCCTGCTGCTCTGCGCCTGCCGGTGGAGGTGGCGGAGGCAGAGGCAGCTCCTGCTGCTCTGCGCCTGCCGGTGGAGGTGGCGGAGGCAGAGGCAGCTCCTGCTGCTCTGCGCCTGCCGGTGGAGGTGGCGGAGGCAGAGGCAGCTCCTGCTGCTGCTCTCCCCCTGCCGGTGGAGGTGGCGGAGGCAGAGGCAGCTCCTGCTGCTCTGCGCCTGCCGGTGGAGGTGGCGGAGGCAGAGGCAGCTCCTGCTGCTCTGCGCCTGCCGGTGGAGGTAGGAGCGGCGTGTAGTCTCCTGGTGGTGGAGGTGGGAGCGGTGTGTAGTCTCCCCTTGAAACAGGGGACTGGTGCGGCTCTCCCTCACTTGCAGGGGACTGGTGCGGCTGTGGAGACAGCGGTGGGACCTCTGCCTTCCTCTTCCCTTTTCCCCTTCTCTGCCACCTCCTCACCTTCCTCTCCTGCGGCAGTTCCTCCTCTCCCTCCTGGTAGGGGCAGCGGAAGGGACAATTGGCAAAGAGATGGTCCTGGTTGCAGAGGAGGCACCCCGGCAAGGACTGGTTACATCGCCGGGGATGTCTGGCCCTTAGGCGGCACTCCTCCTCCCTGTCCCTCACCTCTTTATCGTCTTTCCTGCTTCTCCCCATTTCTTTCTTTTTTTTTTTTTTTTGTAATCCAAAGACGCCCCTTTTTTTTTTTTTTTTTTTTTTTTTTTTTTTTTTTCTCCCCCACACAAAAAAAAAAACCTCTCCTGGTCTGACGCTTGGAGGCGCTGTTAAATCCCACGCAGGACACCACGTGTCACAGAGACGGCCGAAGTGGGCGGCGTCAGAACCAGGAAAAGGAATGAAATACACAAAACACAGGACGGATGAAATGAAGTGATGAAGACGCCTGTTGGCGCCGGTTTAATACAAAATAAAAGGTTTACAAACACGAAAAACACAGGACACGGCACTCTACGCCAAAATAAATAGACAAACAAAAACAGACTAAACTTAACAAAACGGTGCACGGACAGACACTGACAAACACGGTGAGCGGATACTTTCTCCTCTTATTATTATTATTACTACTACTGCTGCTGCTGCTGCTGCTGCTGCTGCTGCTGCTGCTGCTGCTGCTTATTTCCTCCGTCTCCAATCCCGTTCTCCGCTCACCGAACACCCAACCACCAGTATGTGACAACGTGCATCTATATATACTATTGTGCTGGGATTCAATTACCAATTAATTATTCACTTGAATCCCAGCACGTGAATTAATAAAGTGCAATTCCCCGTGCTCACATATTACTACATTTTACTTGCACGTGAAGTGCTGTGCAATCCTCGTGCCTAAATACACATATACATTTTTAAACACTCGTGTTACAGACCCGTTTATATCCCGTGTACCAATGTCTATACACCAACATTTAAACACACCACACGCAACACATAACAGATAATACACAGGGGCGGGCACTTTGTTACAACAAGTCATAACAGTTTTCCTCACAACCTGTTTGCCATACTTTTCAGGAAATGTGTTGCCATGCATTTCTGATTTAGGGAGAGAAATCAGCCATACCAATGCAGATTACTCAATTCATAACTATTTAGGGGAGGGGATATTTAAATGTCTGTGTCTGATTACTAAGTAGGAAAAGAACGGCTCTGAAAAAATCATGAGGAGAGCTTCAAGCATTACCATGAAGATAAAAACATTTAACAAGGGAAATTAGAAAACGATTGAGTGCGAACAGCCAATCAGCTTTCAGATCTAGCGGGCTTCTATTTTGCATAGATGCCCGCTGGAACGTTGAAATGCTTAACTGTGAATTAAATTTTAAATCAATCCGTGCATAAAGACATTCTAATCTACGATTTCCATTACATTAGAGTAGATGTTGAACTTCGTGATGATTTGATAAGCACCAACTAAGACGTAGCTTTGTAGCAAACTAGTGTAATCCATCTGCATCTCCATCCATTTGCGTTGTTTTCCATCTGATGATGTAACTATCCTTCTGTCTGGTGTTGATTGCTGAAGTGTAATGCTGGCTCCAGGGATCAGCCCATTTTACCTCCCCAGCGCATCAGCACACACAACGGCTACGATGCTGGCTCTGGGGATCAACCCAGTGCGGTCTACCTAGCGCATCAGCATGACAACCGTCTGGATTGAGTTAAGTAGAGTACATCTTCAAGTGGGCACCTTCCATCCTCTGTGTTTCGTTAACTAGCCCACAACACCTCGAGAGGGCTCAACAGTGATTCGAACGAACACACAACCCCAAGTTAGTGCTTCGTGCATCTATATATACAATTGTGCTGGGATTCAATTACCAATTAATTATTCACTTGAACTAATCTGTGTCAATACCCACTTAAATATACACGTGGCGTGAGTTGTGCCATCCTCGTGTCTAAATACAAATTACACCTTATAACACTCTGGGCCATAACCCATATTTATATCCTGTGTATTTTATACATAAACACCAACATTAACACTCCGCCACACTTGCACATAACAAAAAAACTCTAATACATTTTTCCCCCTTAAACTCTCTCAGATTTTAATCCCTAGTACCCCGCTCTACCTGTAATAAAATGTTAAGTAATTTTCACCTGAGACAATTCTGTTGGTATTCTTCTGAGCAGTACCGGAAGTTGAGTGCATGGTGCTGAGTGGTACTGTTCTGAAATGGACTGTTTACTATCTGGCTGCACATGCACTGCAGTTACCATGGGGACGTGACTCTCTCACCCTCATGCCTCTAGCGGCCCGGCAGTGGCGTGCAGAAGAATAAATGCAGTATAAATAAGAGGCTTCAGATGAGGCTTAGTGCTGGTATGATCAGCACAGTCATTGTCAGCCTACTTGGGTTAAGAACATAAGAAAGTTTACAAACAAGAGGAAGGCATTCAGCCCATCTTGCTCGTTTGGCTGTTAGTAGCTTATTGATCCCAGAATCTCATCAAGCAGATTCTTGAAGGATCCCAGGGTGTCAGCTTCAACAACATTACTGGGGAGTTGGTTCCAGAGCCTCATGATTCTCTATGTAAAAAAGTGCCTCCTATTTTCTATTCTGAATGCCCCTTTGTCTAATCTCCATTTGTGACCCCTGGTCCTTGTTTCTTTTTTCAGGTCGAAAAAGTTCCTTGGGTCGACATTGTAAATACCTTTTAGAATTTTGGACGCTTGAATTAGGTCGCCGTGTAGTCTTCTTTGTTCAAGACTGAATAGATTCAATTCTTTTAGCCTGTCTGAATATGACATGCCTTTTAAACCCGGAATAATTCTGGTCACTCTTCTTTGCACTCTTTCTAAAGCAGCAATATCCTTTTTGTAGCGAGTGACCAGAACTGAACACAAAATTCAAGATGAGGTCTTACTAATGCATTGTACAGTTTTAACATTACTTCCCTTGATTTAAATTCAACACTTTTCACAATATATCCGAGCATCTTGTTGGCCTTTTTTATAGCTTCCCCACATTGTCTAGATGAAGACATTTCTGAGTCAACAAAAACTCCTAGGTTTTTTTCATAGATTCCTTCTTCAATTTCAGTATCTTTAGAATTTAGAATATAATTTAGAAAATTTGACCTCTGTGTTACCTGTGGTTGCAAATCCAGTAATTTCAGCTGATTTGTCTATGTAATAAGTACTGTTGTTTCATGCCTTGTCATTACAGATTCTGTCCCTTGGGTGAAATGAGGTTAACCCCGAATGCAGACGAGCCTTGCTCTTCTGCATAGTGGTTAAGATGCTTGCTGTGTTATACCTACACCATGTTCTATATAGTTTATCAATAAAAAGATACATTGTGATGCCAGCATTGAAAGGTTTTAATACACAGATACAACTGTAAACCTCAAAATGCTACCTGATGTTGTATATTCTCAGCACACACTGTGTAATAGCAAATGGAGAGCATGCCCAGTGGTTGGCAGTTCATAACAATAGCAACACGACTGTTCCTTGCATTCCTATGCTGTATATATAGTATCTTGTGCGCACGTCTTACTATAGGTATCTCGTGGCCATGAGATGTTAAGATGTGTACACAAGGTATATATTTTTTCTCTCATGTTCCTTCCCAGGCTCAATACATTCCATTGGGTGACTTTTTTTGTTTTAATCTCCAGTGTAAATAACTTTCCCTTGAAGAAGTTCCAGTGGTGCAAATTTCTGAGAGACTGCTGGGCCTCAAATTATCAATCGCTGTTAAACTAAACTAACAAAATATCTGGACAAATTGGGGTCCCCATGATGAGCAGCACAATTTCTGCTTTTGATAGGTCCATAATTTAATATATGCTGCCATTCAATTATTTCCAGCAAATCGCTCTAAAGATGTTGCTAGAAGCCAAACAGAGAAGGAGGTGGTGCCTGCACAGTGTAGCAAGCCTGCTGGTCTGTCAACTTTACGTTCTTTAAAAAACCAAAAAGAATCACAAGGTCAGTTGCTAATATTTATTTAATTAAATCTATAAAGATATATTTGAATAAAACATATATCTCAAGGCATAAGTATATATCGCTGTTAGAAAAGAATCTGTGTTCAGTGAGGTAGGTTGTTGTATGAATAGAACTAGTTACCACACTCATTACTTAGACAAAATGTCATGTTTTTTTACTATAATAATAATAATAATAATACTACTACTACTACTACTACTACTACTAATAATAATAATAATAATAATAATAATAATAATAATAATAATAATAATAATAATAATAATAATAATAATAATAATAATAATAAATAAACTTTAATTTATATAGCTCCTTTAAAAGCAATATCTCTTACAAACAAACAAAACAGAAAATAAAAAGTAAAAAAAAAATGCCTTTCTATAAAAGTATGTCTTGAAGCTAGATTTAAAAGCATTAAGAGGGCAGAATCCCTTATCTCTTTAGGAATGGTGTTCCAAAGTTTTGGGACATAACAACAAAAAGCCCTGTCACCCATAGAATGCAGGGGAACAGAGGGAACACATAACAATCCAAGATCAGTTGAGCGAAGGTTGCGTGAAGGGGTGTACACTGATAAGAGATCAGATAAATACTGTGGAGCCAAACCATGTAAAGCCTTAAAAGTAAGAAGTAAAATTTTAAAATCAACACGAAACTTGACAGGCAACCAGTGCAGGGACTCTAGAACAGGAGTGATATGATCCTTTGCAAGTGGTATTGTCAGGGTACGAGCTGCTGAGCTCTAAACATGTTGTAATTTGGACAGTGTGCTTTTGGAGATGCCTGCAAGCAGAGTGTTACAATAATCAATCCTCTAAAACACAAATGCATTAACCAGCTTTTCAGCTACAGAAGCAGAAAGCATAGGTCATACCCTAGCAATGACTCAAAGGTGGAAAAATTATTCCTTAACAGTATTCTGCACATGAGGTTCAAAAGTTAATCCAAGATCAAAAATCATTCGAAGAACAAGATCATTAAGAGATTCAGAGGTAAGCAGTGTGAAACAAGAAAGAGAGGACCCAGCAAAACCAGGCAAACTAAAAGACTGTACAGAAGCGAATGTGCTGGCGAATGCTATCAATCTTGGTTTTAAAATATTCTAATAAACTGTTACATAACTGACGCGAAGCTGGTAAAGTAATGGAACAGTTAGGACTAAAATAAAGTCTGGTTTGTTTTCATTCTGTAGAAATACGATGCCAATGCCGTCAGAGACCTTTAGTTCATGATACTTGTGGGATTACTTTTACAAGCATTCTGCCACCAAACAGATAAAAATAAATACAAATGGGCTGTGCTAGAAAATGAACTGCTTCAAAAAGTTCTACGCACTCAAAAATTACAGAAATGTTTGATAGTTGAGCGGGAAACCGAACAAAAATATAAAACAATAAATCAGTAAATGAATTCTGTACAGGGAAATTACTGACTATATACACACATAGATATATATATATATATATATAATATATATATATATATATATACCAAAACATAATTTGGTTTTGTATTAAACAAATAGAATCACGAAATAGATCATTGTGGTAGATAAATATGTAGTATTTTTTTCTTGGTTTTTAGTACTTTCAATGTGATTCTATATAGGTATATTTGAAAAAAAAAGTTTGACTATGTTGAAATGTTGTTTTTACTAAAGAAAATTGTTAGCCTAATGTCACTAATGTTCTCTTCATTTCTTCACAAAGATGGCTGACTGAAATGAGACAATTTTGCAAGAGAAGTGTGTGACTTGACTCTACAAACATTTAAAATAAGCACCAGTTATCAGAAACTTCGATTCGGAGTGTACCGTCAAAACTGATGTGTAGGGAATCAGACATTAATTTTTTTGGTTCATAGTGACTATTCAATGGAAAGACTAATTTGATTTCCTCATAGAAAATAGATTGCTTCATTGGTGTCCAGGCACCAAAATTAGACCGGTCGGGCGCAATACAAGCATTTTCACAACAAATGGGTAAAGATTCTTATATTCTGCCTATAGAAGTACCAGAAAGCTCGACCACACCACTGAATATAATTTGCTTTGGCCTATCCAACCTCCAAAGATGTATTTTTTAAAAGTCTGGAAACAAAACTACCCCAGCTGGCTGGCTGGATAGTTTGGGGACTGAAGGAAAAGCAGCCAAAATAGTTTTAGCTTTATTAGTCTGGCAGCTAATGAAACGTCTATATAACTCACCACATATCTGGAAAAATGTTACTTTATATTACATCATCTAAGTAAAGCCTTGGCTTCTTTTGACTTGTATAGTTTTCAGCAACAAACTTTTCTTTCAGTACAGCTCTTAAATGCTCAATATGCTGTCTGTCTCACTGGAACCGAACCCCAACCCCCCCTGCCCCATTAGGCTCAACTGCTGAGGGCGAGTGGGGTTAAGAAAATGTCTCAACATCTGCATATGTCTGGAATTATTCTTACAAAACTTGTGATTTCTTACAATACAAAACACATATATTAGGCCTGTCAAATAATCGAAGTTAACTTCTATGATTAATACGTTATGTTTTTCGCACTCCTGTCTTGTCCCTCTTACATACCATAATTCATTTCCTGCTGCACCATTTTAGCGCATGTCAGGATTGAATGAGTGAATTTAAAATTAGTCACGGAACTACAATATGAAGCAAAGCACTCAAACTGAAGGACTTGGGAATGGGACTTTTTTTGCTTTCTGATTGTTCATTGGATAGAATGAGGATTACTTGTATCTACTGTCAAAGTGAGTTCCACTATCACAGAAGTGCATCTAGTCTGCTGTGCCACCTGCATGCTAAACATGCTTTCACTTCTCAGAATACACTCTAGTAGTTTTTTCTATGTTCTCCAGGGGCATCGTGTGACATATGAATAATACAATTTCAATCTTTTTGGATTATGATACTGACTTTAAAGTTAGGGCTAAATTAAAGGTTTGGGGTAAAATTGAGGTATACAATTTTGGTTATATGATGATGCTCCAGACAAAAAGCACCTGCGATGGCAACAGGCTGGTAGCAGAGCCAGAATAAAAAGTTATAGTTTAATGAAGTAGATTGTAGTTAGCGTGATCTCCCTTCGGAATTGAAACAGTATTCCAACAGGTAATATAATCTGAATTAAAGGTGGCAGGCATTTGATTTGCAAAAGTTTATTTTGTAACCAGAAAATCTATTGTATTTTTAATTCCTTTTATGAGCAGCAGAGGTAGATTTCTCAGAACTCGTCAAATAAAGTGAAATCTTACATTCACAGCCTCTGACAAGAAAGCCGTCATTAGATCTTAACAATTCTGCAAGGGGTTCGAATGCTAGGGCAAAGAGAATTTGGGATAGGAGCATCCCTGTCTGGTGCTTCTACTAAGTGAGAATTTTTCCATAAGATAATGTAAATACCTGAGCCTGTGGACCAGGGTACATGGACTTAATCCTGTTTATAAAATTTGAATCTAGATTAAAAATAAATCCCTATTTCACTTTGCCAAAGGCCTTCTCAGCTTCAGGTGATACCACCATTGCAGCAGTTTTCTGTTTTCTTAATCAGTTTTGGTAAAAGGCTCTCCATCTTCCGGGCCATTCATTAGCAATAATTTTATAATAATTTTATAATAATTTTTCATAAGCAAACATTAAGCAAAGAAATAGGTCTAACAAGTGGATCTTTATCTTTATCTTTATCTTTCTTTTTTAAAAGACTGATGGCAACAGACCTTAAAGAGTCAGGTAGGGACCTCTTTTCACAGTCCTTGAGCATGGGCATAATCTGTGGCATCAGTACTGGCCAAAAGTATTTCTAAAATTAAATTGGTATTTGTTAGAAGGCATGGCTTTAATGGCTGCCAAATCTTCTTCAGGTGAAAAAGGGGGTAGTAAGATATTTACAATACGAATCTGACATTTTTGAAAGAGAAATGCCATCAAAATAGGATTGTATCTCTTTATGTGAATAGCTACATCGAGATTGTTAAATATCTTAACAGGAATTATGAATAGGAATTAAGGTGTTATTGATTAAAGTTGGGTCACATGTAATTGTGCTACCTGGGGTCGTTTCTTTTTAAACTTTGGCAATTGGATTTCCACATTTTATCAGGATTATCTTATAATATTGGGTTTTTCAAAACATTAACATGGATTGGGAATTACTGTGATTCAGATTTCGCTTTGGTAATCTGATCACACTTTTAATCACAAATAAATGTAATTGGGTGTTTCAGAATTTAAAGAGGCGATCAGGATAATTTTGATACTACTGCAAAGGTGGATTTCACTTTTAAATATTCATCAAACATAGATATTTTGTTTGAATTGTGGTAGAAAACACACACACAATATGTGAAAATAGAGTATTATAATATAGGTTTCAATATTTATTTCAGCTTTGTAACAATGCTGGCAAATTACCAACATGTGTCCGATTAAGGAAAAAATGAATTTAGTGATATAGCTTTTTATCAAGTTTTTTTTTTATTTAGTTAGTTTTTTAAACTTGTGTGTGTACGCTGTGTTGAAATAAAAACGACACATCTTTAACATGAAATGTCAATGGAGGTTTGTGGCAATGTTGCCCTGCCTCTGTGTGTATTTCTGTGTTGTATGTTCCATGTTGTGTTAATGTTAGTGTATAATCATTGGTACACAGGATGTAATATGGGTTATGACTACATGTTTAAAATGTATATTTGTATTTAGGCACGAGGATTGCACAGCACTTCACGTGCAGGTAAAATGTAGTAATATGTGAGCACAGGGAATTGCACTTTTATTAATTCACGTGCAGTTGTACTGAGACTCCAACTGAATGACTAATTAGCAATCGAGTCTCGGTACAGCTGCATAAAAGTAGCATGTTTTCACTCACTCTGGGTTGTGTGTTTGGTGAGCTGAGAACAGGATTGGAGATGGAGGTAACAGTTAGTATAATAGTTAAATCATAATACAAACTCACAGTGTTCTGTCTGTGTAGTCCGTTTTGTTTGTCTCTTTATTTTGGCTAAAGTGCCATGTCCTATGTCTTGCTTGTCTTTCAACCTTTTATTTTCTGTCTGTTTCATTACTAAATGCTGAGCGAAACCAATCTCTCAGCTTCCCCAAACTCCACCTCTCTGTTGTTTATTTGTTGGTTCCTGGTTCTGGTCTGACGTCACCCACTACAGCCGTCTTGTGACAAGGCTCCTTCTAGAAGTAGTTCTTTACAATGACATCCCTCACTGCACATTCAGCAAGTCCACCCTGTTGTGGTTCTGCTAAGGTGTATCATGGTGTCCTACCTGAGGCTCTGGCAGGTCAACGCTCAAATCCTCCCCTTCAGTGGCTGGTACATTGCGACTGATAGCGATATTGTGCAAAACAATGCAGGCTAGAATAATATTATTATTCATAGGTAATTCATACACAGGTGATTCAGACAAGCTAATAATCATCTTTTAAGCACCTGTGTTTTAAATACCCCTGCACTGCTGTAGTGGGATTGACATAAGGTGTCATTAGCCAGGGTAAAAGTGAAAGGCCTGAGGTTTTTTATATATAAATATAAAAACCATAATAAATAAATGAACTTGTGCATTATTACTCATAATTATCACTGATCTTATTTTTTTTTTAAGTTAAGCTATATCATAAAAATTGGCCTACTTAAAGAAATAGACTATAAACTATTAAGAACTACTTCAAAAAACGGATTTTGTAGTCGTGATTATTTGTAATTTGGATAGGTGTAATCCAGCAGTGATATGTTTTGAAAATAGAAAAAAAAAACTGATCAAAATGATCCAGATAAAAGTAATCTTGATCACAAAATAGAGGATTACAAAATCCTGTTATCCAGATTATAAGTTTTGAAAAACTGCTCCCCAGAGTCCTAATTGATTTTACAAGGCATTCTGCCTATTTCTTTTTTTTAACTGATGAGAAAGTAGTTTGCTAGGTTTGTTACCTACATTTTTGTTTCTTTGTCGTACTTTGAAATATCTTACAATCAGATGTTTAAAATTATGGATGAATTTTTAAGTTTCAACAAAGAAAACTATGATCTGCAAGTTCAAGCTTGATATTGTCTTCCAAGAAAAAAACCTTTTTCAAACTTGATGAAACCTGCCCAGGAAGAAGGCTGAAACTATCAAATGGGTAGATGCACATTCCACTTTATCTCTGACAACTATCTTTCTGCTTTATCCCTGGAAATGAACTACGTTTGGCATATGTTTCCTATACAGGAGCATTTATCCATGCTTCAAGATAAAACAAGTCAGTGTACTAAAGTATCTTCAATTACATCAGCCGAAACAATAATGGTGAGGTGGCAAGATAAGTACCCTAACCAAAAGAACACATAGCATGGCTGAATGTACGGTATTAACTGACTGAGGTGAACCACTAATGGGGCCAGATTTCTAAATCAGTTTAATTAAACTACAGAGGCAAATCTTTTTCTGAATATACAGACATTAACATACTCTAAAAACATGGTACTACCATAAACCCATGCTATATATTTCAGGTTTTATAGTTAAGAAAAGCTTGTAACATGTTTTTAATTTAATTTACATCAATACTAAGGAAGTCAAAGAAAAATACATCCAACTAAAATGGCAGACTGTTGTGTGGGCAAACAATATAACTTGGGTATCTTTGTACAACCTATTTCCAAATAAGAAAGCACAACTATTTAACTAGTTATAATATGGTTGTCAAAGTGACACAGTGCTGAAAGGGTTAAGTGAAGCGGTGTGAGAAGAGGTAGACCATACAATATGTTCTACATAAAAAGAAATAGATTTTTTTGTAACCTAAAAAAAAAAAAACATTTATACTTATTTTCCCTCCATTTCCGTGTTCTTGTCATATACATAAATACAAGGAGATGTATGGATTATCCTGGCTCGACCATACAATATGTTCTACATAAAAATAAATAGATTTTTTTGTAACCTAAAAAAAATAAACATTTATACTTATTTTCCCTCCATTTCCGTGTTCTTGTCATAGATGTATGGATTATCCTGGCTCGTTTTTGCACTAAACACGCAGGACTACATGAACTGCACAGACTACCCCCTACATCTGACTGCTGTGTCCTAGCCACAATATATGGTCCAAGTTTTGTAAATGCACTGTGCAAAGCACCCCACAGTTACAGTTACTCATTTTATAATTGCTTGGGTTGCAACATCTGTTTCAAATATATATTTTTTCATCTTCAAATAGATGACATCTAAGCCTTACTTATTTCTGTAACTACTAAATCAGCACAAAACAATTTCATAAAATATAAGTAACAATTTTTTAAAAATGTTTTGGTGTAGTGTAAAGAATGTCTTTAACACAACCAGGCCTGTCCTGTGGTATTCAAATGATGGCCACCCAACCTGAGCTGCGTCGATCACATGCAACATTGCTTTTCCATTCTCCCCCCATCTGGAGGCCACCTCCTGCAATGGATCAGGTGGAACCATAAATTTGACTTTTCAAGAGAATTTAGTGCCTGGATGTTGAACTGTAATTACACTAGTTCTCTTGATCTGTGACTTATAATTACTGGCAGTTACAGTGGCTAGAGTGCCTTAACTTTTCCTAAATATATGAATTAAATATCCAGACGGATTTTGTTAGCCAGAATCTCTAATTATAAAGTTATAAACAGTTCTACCTGGAACTGCTACGTGGGTCAATGTGACACATGCATTACAATACATGTCTTTTTTTTAATATAATGTAAGATATTCTCTTTTTTTGTTAATGCAGCAAACAAGACACGCCTCTTTCTCTCAGCATGTGTGTTTTTTTTTATTTCAAGCCTTTGTTTGTATACTGACTACGAGACAAAGTTTGCTATGATTGAGGATTTTTCAAGATGCAAACTCAGTGAAAGCCTAGTTGCTTATTTTTCAATGAGCCTGGGAGACAACAATCATTTGATTTGTTCTATAAGTGCAACTGGTAATATATCAGAAGAAAATATTTAATCTCGATTTTGATTGGAATACGGCAAGCTGCACTCAGATGCATACAGCAAACTGAAATGACAGGTAGGATAACAACTTATGTGGCAAATATGACACGTATGTTATATATTCTTTTTTATATTACTATTAGAAAAAAAAAACATTTGAGTTTTACATGTTTGTATGTACCAGTTTATGTCATGGGTAGGGTGAGAGCTCTAACCAGTACGTAAAAGAACTTGAATATAAGTAGCCAACTACGCCACTTTGGGTTTCAAAAGGACAAGGACCTTCGTGGCCGAGAGATCTTTCAATTATCCCTACACAGTGATAATCCCGCACACACGACAACGACAGCAAGTTAGTAGGTCAGACTCCTGCAAAGGAATATAAAAGATCGAAGAGACCCGAACGGGGGGGTGGGGGGGTGGTGGTTACGCTCCCTCCCGCCGTCCCTGCCTCAGATCATCGTCCTCCAGGAGACGCTGGGAAAGGTTAAAAAAAAACCTGCAGATTGTCAGCATATAAAAAGAGGAATGTTTTTTTGACAATAAGCTCAACAGGAATTTATTTATTTGTGAATAAAAAAAACAAGAGTTTTGTTCTTTTAAGATGTCTGACCAGAAACAGGAACCAACACAAAATAAACAGAGAGGTGGAGTTTGGTGAAGCTGAGCGATTGCTTTTGCTCAGCATTTAATATGAACAAACAGAAAATAAAAGGTTGCAAAGACAAACAAAAACACAGGACACGGCACTTTCGCCAAAATAAAGAGCCAAACAAAACGGACTACACAGAAAAACACGGTGAGCTGATATTTTAACTATTATTATTATTGTTACCTCCGTCTCCAATCCTGTTCTCTCCTGTTCTCCAAGTGAGTGAAAACATGCTGCTTTTATGCAGCTGTACTGAGACTTGATTGCTAATCAATCATTCAATTTGAGTCTCGGTACAACTGCACGTGAATTAATAAAAGTGCAATTCCCTGTGCTCACATATTATTACATTTTACCTGCACGTGAAGTGCTGTGCAATCCTCGTGCCTAAATACAAATATATCTTTTAAACAAACTTGTGTTCCACAGACCCATTTATATCCCCTGTACCAATGACTATGCACCAACATTAACACACTACACGTAACATACAACACAAATAAATAGCCCAGGGGCGGGGCACTTTGCCACAGTCATCTGTGACATTTACATGTGTTTGCACAACAGTGTTCAATGGAACTGCGTCTGTGTTTACAGTCAGCTGGCAGACATGTGCACTCCTCCATAGAGTACAATGCAGCCATCATACCGGAAGTAGTGTTATATTTTATTTAATGTAGTATTAGAAACAATAATTTTGGTTTTATAGTTTTGTGTGTACATATACCCATTTATGCCTATACATGGGTATATGTACATACCTGTTTCTTTTGAAATGTGTATTTTATTATATTTTTTCACAGTTTGTAGTCGTTCTGTATATGTGCGCATTTTAAAAATATAGCCTTTTATGTTTAATTTTCCCTTTAAATACAATGTTTCTGAATAAACCTTTTCAATTGTATCTGATAGAATGTCTTTCATTTTCTTAACAAAGCATTTTAAAAGGGTATTGGTCAAAATGGCCCGTGTGGAGGTTCTAGGTAGTTCCTTATCCCAACAGGTGGTCTTGTAGGGACTCTGAACCACCTATCCCCTTCGACACTCAGAATGCTACAATATTATACAGCACATTTGAAACTGGAAATTATGAAGACTAATTGACTTACACTAGTGTTTTTAAGGTATTTTGCAAGAGGTATAGTAACTGGAGATATTGAGGATGCCCTTATAATGTTAGTAGGGCAGAAGTCGTATACTCCTCGTTGATCTCAGATCAAAGCGGACGAATCTGAGAATTTCACAGAAGCGATTCCTAGACATTGTCTTGATAAAAAAAATGAAATCTCCCCTGTGTTGACCAGTAGCTCTCCAAGTATTGGCTTTTGCCCAAGTACGCACCATGAACATACAGGATTGCAATAGCCACTTGTAACTCCTCCACAGACAATGTCCAGGAATCATCATTTTTCACCCGATGTGCCTCTGCTACTGTACAGCATTGAATGTGCAGTAGCATTGGTATATTGAGCAATAACAGGAACGCACTGAGTGGGGTATCAGTGTTGCATTTTACGTGCGCTGTTGGACCTGATGTTTCAGTCAAAACCTTTTCAGATGCATGTCTTCACATAGCCTCATGACCGAGATTTATAATGTTCCAAACAGTCCCGTCTTTTCCTTTCTCCAGAAGCCGATTCAGCTGTTGTCATTGTCCATGGTGCTGGTTGGCCAGAAGCTGGCACTTGAGACTCTGCTGCTGCAGACGGCAAAGCCACCCCTGGCACCACAGGTAATTGCCCAAAAGTGGAGCTGGCAATTCTGTTGCAATGCCTTCACTTTCACTCTTGGAACTGCTCATTTCTAGAACCCAAGAACAGTAGTTCTCATCATCACTCATATCCCCTGCATCAGACACATCT
This sequence comes from Polyodon spathula, assembly GCF_017654505.1. Taxonomy (NCBI): domain Eukaryota; kingdom Metazoa; phylum Chordata; class Actinopteri; order Acipenseriformes; family Polyodontidae; genus Polyodon; species Polyodon spathula. Next base: position 86,130,130 of record NC_054537.1, read on the forward strand.
TTAGGCAGAGTATGGAGCATTTCAAGCACCTGTTCTTTTCTCAATCTCCGTCTTTAAGTTATTTTATGTCTATTCTCTGTCACTGTATTTGTAACAATGAATTGTTATGCAAAATAGCTATGTGATGACATCAGATATACTGTACTCTTACAAGTTTTCATGCACTTGCAAGGATTAGAATACATATGTACACACCCCTTTATTGCGAGATTGATTGCAATGCTAAGAACAGGCAAGAATGTCAACAATATTAAAAAAAAAAAAAACATGTATTGTAATACATGGGTCAAATTGACCAGGGTGGTGATTCTAGGTAGAAGTGCTTATAAAATGTTTATTTTTGCAAATCTAGTGATGCAAACGCTGTCAGGATATTTAATTCATATACTGTATTTAGGAAAAGTCAAGAACGGACATGCACATACGATTCACAATGGAAGAGTAATTAAAATTTGTAATCCAAAATGGGTCAAATTGACCTGCATGGTGGTTCTAGTGTTAACAATAGCTGTATGTGTGATCTAAACTATCTAAAATCCTCACCCAGGAGTATGCCATAAGAGATAACAATCAGATTCAGTATGTCAAAACAACAACTACAATGAACACTGCAGTGTCAATGATTTCTCAGATTTTAAATCATTTCCTGAATGTTTGAATGAATGAACAAACTTCAGCTCTCCCATGAGATGACTTTGAAGCCATTAAAATCTACCACACCCACATCACATCCAGGCTATTTCTTTGCTGACTGATGACGGGTCTCCCAGGTGGCAGGGCTCAATTGGCCGAGCGCCGCCCGGTGGCAGGGAGGGCTAGGTCGACCAAGGTGTCCTTGGATCACCGTGCATCAGCGACCCCTATGGTCTGGCCGGGCGCCTGCGGGCTTGCCTGTAAGCTACCCAGAGCTGCGTTGTCCTCCGTGGCCTTAGCTCTTGGTGGATGCATGGTGAGTCTGCAGAATGTAAAGAAGCGGGCAGTTGATGGCACATGCTTCAGTGGACAGCGTGTGTTCATCTTTGCCCCTCCCGAATCAGTGCAGGGGTGGTAGCGGTGGGCTGAGCCTAAAAATAATTGGATATTACTAAATTGGGGAGAAAACAATAAAAATCATTGGTGACCACTAAATTAAAAAAAAAAAAAAAGTGCTTCCTTTTTATGTTTTGAATGCTCCTTTATCTAATCTCCATTTGTGACCCCCGGTCCTTGTTTCTTTTTTCAGGTCAAAAAAGTCCCCTGGGTCGACATTGTCATTACCTTTTAGAATTTTGAATGCTTAAATGAGAGATTGCCGCATAGTCTTCTTTGTTCAAAAATAGATCCAATTCTTTTAGCCTGTCTGCATATGACATGCCTTTTAAACCAGGAATAATTCTGGTTCTTTGCACTCTTTCTAGAGCAGCGATATCCTTTTTGTAGTGAGGTGACCAGAACTGAACACAATATTCTGGATGAGGTCATACTGATGCATTGTACAGTTTTAACATTACTTCCCTTGATTTAAATTCAACACTTTTCACAATATATCCGAGCATCTTGTAGGCCTTTTTTTTTATAGCTTCCCCACATTGTCTACATGAAGACATTTCTGAGTCAATATAAACTCCTAGATCTTTTTCCTTGATTCCTTCTTCAATTTCAGTATTTCCCATATGATATTTTTAATACACATTTTTCTTGCCTGCATGCAGTACCTTACACGTTTCTCTATTAAATGTCATTTGCCATGTGTCTGTTTAGTTCTGATTGCAGTCTAAATGACCTTTGCTGCTGCAACAGTGTTTGCCACTCCTTCTATTTTTGTGTCATCTGCAAATTTAACAAGTTTGCTTGCTATACCAGAATCTAAGTCATTAATGTAGATTAGGAATAGCAGAGGACCAAATACTGCGCCCTGTGGTACTCCAATGGTTATCTCGCTCCATTTTGAGGTGTCTCCTCTAATCAGTACTTTCTGTTTTCTACATGTTAACCACTCCCTAATCCATGTGCATGCATTTCCTTGAATACCAGCTGTGTTCAGTTTGAGAATTAATCTTTCAGAAAGAAGACATCCACTTAGTAGTAAAAATAACAATTTATTGGTTGTGAAAGATATGCCTGATGGCACATGAACAATTGGCAATCAGATATGCCTGACAGGAACATGATACCGGACAGATACATAATACATTCACATTACAATCTGGCCCATGGCCTTATCCATTGGAGCTCGATAGCCGCCCCTGTGCTGGTCGAGCTGAGATGAACGCAATACAGCGATTAGAATGGCTCGGCCAGTGGGCAGGACAAGTGGCACATGGGGCCACCTTCCCTCTAGAGAAGGCACGCTGCAGGGTGGAGGCAGGGAGGAGGAGGCCCAAACAAAGAAACAACAGGGGTTTGTGGGCAGAGAGACCTATTTAACTGGTCAAACTGGTAACATATGTGATTGATGGGTGGAGTCTCCCTTCGGAAAGACAACACGTTTCCACTTTATGTGGGACTTTGTCAAAAGCATTCTGGAAATCTAAATAAATCATGTCATATGCTTTGCAATTATCCATTGTCAATGTTGCATCCTCAAAAAAGTCAAGCAGGTTAGTTAGACACGATTTCCCTTTCCTATAACCATGTTGACTGTCTCCCAGGATACTGTTATGATATAGGTCATTTTTCATTTTGGATCTTATTATAGTTTCTATAAGTTTACATATAATATAAGTCAGGCTTATTGGTCTGTAGTTACCTGGTTTGGTTTTGTCTCCCTTTTTGTGGATTGGTATTGGTCTGAAATTCTCCAGTCTGTTGGTACAACCCTTGTGTCAAGAGACTGTTGCATGATCTTGGTTACCGGTTTGTAAATAACTTCTTTAATTTCTTGAGTACTATTGGGAGGATCTCATCTGGCCCAGGGGATTTGTTTATTTTAAGAGCTCCTAGTCTCTTCAACACTTCTGCCTCAGTTATGCTAAAGTTATTTAAAACTGAATAGGAACAGGTTGACATGTGGGGCTTGTTGTCCATATCCTCCTTTGTAAAAACTTGTGAAAAGTAACCATTTAATATATTTGCTATTTTGTTCTCTTCATCTATGATTTTGCTATTTGTATCTCTTAGACATTATACCTCCTCTTTGAATGTTCTCTTGCTGTTATACTATTGGAAAAACATTTTGGAATTGGTTTTAGCCCCCTTAGCAATGCTCATTTCTATCTCTCTCTCTTGGCCTTTATAACTTCCTTTTTGACTTGTACTTACAGTTTCAAGTACTCTTTCTGTGTACTTTATTCTTGGTCCCTTTTAAACACTCTGTAAAGTGCTCTGCACAGGGTCGGGATCTGCCTCTGCATTGTGTCTTTCACCCTGACCAGCTATTCTGCCAGGGTAAAGTCTTTATGAGGTGAGATGTAATTTGATTGACTCTGATTGGCATTGTTTTAGCAGTGCTGTCCAGAAGCTGACAATGCAGTGAGCTTCATGGCCAGCTCTCTGATGGGACTCTTCTCTGGGCTGAGCTCTTGGCTTGTCAGGGCTTTGTGATGGTAGGATTTTGGATTGCTGTGGTTTAAATGAACCCAGTATTTTAGTGCTCTTTTTTTAAATATTAAGAATCAGTGGGTAGCGGCCTAATTTGGCCCTGCATGCAAGATTCACTGTATTTCTCTTTACTTTTAGTATATTTATACAGAATTCTGCATGCAAGATTTCTGTTGGGTGTTTGTCCCATTTTATGTAGTCCTGGTCTGTGAGTGGACCTAACACTTCACTACCATACAGGGCATGGGCTGAATAACACTTTCAAATATTTTTCACCGTATTCTTCTGGGGGGGTTCATGTTATAAAGCTTCCTGTTAATTGCGTAGAAAGGCTTGCATGCTTTTTCTTTTAATGCATCCACTGCCAGGTTAAAGCTCCCTGATGCACTGATGGTCAGACCCCTGTAGGTGTAACTGGTGCTGTGCTCCAGTGTCTCTCACTCCCAGTCCTTTCAACCAACTCTTCCCCCCGCCATGGACAACACTCATCGAAACAAGTTGAAAGCACAATCTTTTGGCTGTGTGCTACAGCCAAGTAAGTGGAGTCTCTGGTTTCTTTCTTGCTCCTCTTAGTCCTGCTTCTCTATGGCTCTTTTTTGCAAGCCAAGCTTCTGATTGGTGGCAATTCTCCCATCTCTGACGTCCCTGAACACCTGCTGCAATTTAGCCTTTGACTCTGGGACACTGAACCTTCTTGAACAGATATAGTATGACTAGATTTCCAAATATATATTAACTAAAAGGTGTCCATGAATTAATATATATACACATACACACACACACACACACACACACACACAGACATGCACATACAGCGCTAAAGTGTATAATACCATATGCATTATGGGTATTTTAGGGGAGGTGATACCTTAATCTGTTCCTTTGATGTGGCTACTGAAAGAACATGTTTTGGAAATGGATGTAATTAATTATCGTGAGTGTTTCGTGTTTTGTTTGTATGACGTGCTAACTGTTTGTCATTTGTCTTTGTTAGACGGTTAAGCACTAGCCAGGAGCTGTTGCTACAAGCCAGAACTAAACCCGGACTACACTGCACCACTGTTTCACAAACTGTTTGTCTTTCACCACACCTGTACAACAGCATTCACTATTGGGAGAAGTGACCATGTCTGTCTTGTGTGTTAATTATTAGTCTCTTATTGTTTTGGGACTGAAACCCTTGTTTTGCATGGAGCAATATACATTGCTGTGTAGTGCCCGTGCTTATTATTAAAGTGTTGTTGACATGCAGCCCAGCCAAATAAAGGAGCTGTTTTATTGAACTTCCACTGTCTTGTGTGTTATTCCTGAGCACTGCACAAACTACACCTGCGCACGGAAAGCGACTTTGATACAGGTGTTTTCTAAGTGAAGAAAAAAATCAATTAAACAGTGTTTTCTTTTAAAAAACTAAACATTCAAATGTAAAAGTAATTTATTTCAACAAGTTTGTACATGAATTGGAAAACAAAAAGATTCTATTATAATTCTCTAGTTGCAAAATAGGTAGGCCTACTTATTTAGAGTGCTTGGATTAGGGACATTTGTATAAGGAATTTAAGATTCAGCTTATACTTTCTGTACCACCAAAATTATGAACTAGGAATCTGAGAATTCTTACTCTGCACCAGTAGCTGAAAATTGGGAGTTAGTGAGTTGCTCACTGTGCAACACAACTGCGCTTACAGATCAACCTCGCCAAGTCTGCTCCTAAACATAATCTTCCAATTTAAATGTATGTAAAAGGCCAGGTACTCGGAATGTCTGGCTTCGCAAATTTCAAATTGCCATCGAGTCAGTGCCAACAATTTTACCAACTCTCTCACATTTCACATGGCAAAAGAGAAAGTATCTTTCAGAAATGAGAATGTCAGATCCACCGGCAAAATCCTGGAATCGATCGGATGTCATCTTCAGTTCTTTCATCCAGGTAAGCTCGTTTTCGAAATCACCACCCCTGCTCAACAACTGGAAATGAGTGAAATCAGAATCTGTCATTTGGTCGATAAGCAAATCCAGTTTTTGTCGAAACTGGTGGACACCGTTGGCCAAATCAGCAACCGTTTTGTTACGTCCTTGCAATGATGAATTCAGTTCCTTCCAGTGTCCTGTGATTCCCTTCAGAAAGCAAAGGTCTCAGCCATGCATCAATTTCCAGCATAGAAAATTTGAAATTTCTGCCTAATCTCTGACGGTGATTGAGTGCTTTTTAGCAAAATTTACAATTTTCTCTACCTTACATGTAGTCTTTCATTTTATCAGATCGACCCATTTGCAGACACAAACTTTCTTGGTGGATAGTGCAATGGAAAGCGTACAGCCGACTGTCTGTTTGCAACAATTCCAGCAGATGCTCTAGCAGCAAAGCTATGAATCTGACAGCTGAGCCAGTCATTGCTGCAGTACCATCAGTTGTGCAAGACGCAAGTCCCAAATCCAGATCGAATCTCAATGCAACTGCAAAAAAGGCGTCCATAATGTCGCAGATATAAGGCAAGCAGTTCTTCTTTTATTTCTCTATCTTTTGTCACATATCTTACCCAGATGCAAAGCTGCGCAATGTCTGTTATGTCGGTTGACTCATCCAAGGCACTGCTGAAAGACAGGCACTCACTGAGTTTTAATTTCAGTTCTGCAATGTTCTGCCATTTCCTTAATTCAGGACACAATTGTTCCTGGACTGATTGGAACATTCCTTGCCAGCTGCCAAGCTGCATCCCTTTCTTAGGAAGATTTTCTGAAAGATGCTTGAGATGCTGAATACCTTCTTCCCTCTCCCAAGATTCCAAGTCACTTTATAACTAAACAGCATCACCAATTCAGAGTCAAGGCCGCCACACAACAGACATGATACGATTTTTTATTGGGTGACAAAGTAGTTTTGCAGCAACATGACCAAACACCATACATGACCATCTTGGGATTTGAACTAGTCTTGGTATACACTCTTGGTATTCTTACTGTTTCAGAACTTTGACAGGATGTTCGAGTGTTGATGTCACAATATTTAAACAAAAACAAATTACTTTTACACAAAACAAAATGGCACGATGGCCACAACAAGCAGACAAAATAATCAACAAAACAAGTACCTTGATGGAGATAATTCAGCACAAGTAGCAATTGTATTTTCTCCAATGAACAACCCAACCCCGTCCAGCAAAAGTTGCTGGCATGGTTTTTATATTGTGGTCAAGGGATTAACTGGCTATCAATTACCTAGTTTATCCCTCGACCACATTCTGCACAGGATTTCTCATACACGTGGTCGACAGCCAATTTATCAATAAATCATTAGCTGCCAACCACGCATTCTTACGAATTTAGCTGGTTGGGGAATGTAACCCCGTCCAAGCTGTCAAACATATAATAATAATAATAATAATAATAATAATAATAATAATAATAATATACAAATTAAACACAGGGGCAAGGTGTACCCCATCACAAGAACTCACAGACATTGGCATATTTTCCTTTAGGGCACTATGTGAGCAAGCTGAGGTGGAATTTGTGTATTGAGGCCAGTATAAAAGCGTGCACTGGGATGCACTTAGAATCCCCCCTGCCTGTGGCAGGGCGGAAGCTGCCAGCCCATACGTTCTAGGTCACCCGCTCCGATCTCAGGATGCTGGGCATCTCACTGTTCCAGATATTTTAAAAAAGAACACAGGTGAGAGAGCATTTGGTTACAGGGCCCCTAAACTGTGGAATGCATTGCCAGCCTCTTGCCAGTGATGTTATGCTTTCACACTCCCCCATGCCCAAAACAGTGAGCTTTAAGCCTGCAGCAAATGTAAAAAAAAAATAAAGAAAACCAAAAACAAATGCTGGTAAATATATTACACATGCCAAATTGAAATTAAATTAAATCAAAAAACATTGTGCTGATTCATAGGGTGTGAAGTATTCTTTAATACCTGAGTGAAGCAATGCTGCCATCGCATGATGAAATGGAGAACAACACTTTTTAATTTTGATTAATTTTCTTTTACATAGAAATCACACAAAAATATGGTGGGGGCATGGTCAGATAGGAAGACTCTTTATTTATTTATTTATTTATTCAACCACATTTTTAGACACCTTGTTTCTTGTCCGCTGCAAATTGGATATGTGGTTTATATTGTGCCCAGGTAATGTGCCTTTATATTGAGACATGCATTACTGACAATGCTTCGCTGTTGACAAGTTGTTTGGTTCGTTTTTTATGTTTATGCATTGTTTATATATTAGCCAAGTTACCAATGCGCAATACAAATAATTCATTGTATAGGTTTTTTTTTTTTTTATGTGGTGCCATATCTAAAAAAAATTGTTTTTTCAAGATTCAACTTAAATCTTGTATTTTTTCCCAGATTTAACTTAAATCTTGTATTTTTTCCCCAGATTTATAAATGTTGTGCTTTTTAGCTAATTATTTAACTAAATATTAAATCTCTTAACAAGATTTAACATTTAGCTAAATATTATAACTATATCTTAATTCTCTTAACTAGATTTAACATTTATCTAAATATTTATCTAAATCTTACATCTCTTAACAAGATTTAACATTGAGCTAATCTGGAGAAATGCAAATATCAGCATTACAAGAGCCAATCAAATTGTGTGAAAGCACAAAGCAGGCGGAGCTTATTTGTATACAAACTCCAGATTTAGCTGGCCAGTTAAATATTTAGCTAAATGCTAAATCTTGTTAAGAAAGTAATATTTAGTTAAATGTTAAATCTTATAATTAGATTTATAAATAATATCTGAATGTACACGTTTAAAATATATATTTATTTATTTTTACCACATTTATAAATCCGAGGGAAAATACAAGATTCAAGTTAAACCTGGGAAAAAATACAAGATTTAAGTTAAATCTGGAAAAAAAGGTGTGTTAGAAATAAGTTTTTTGTATACAATATTAATTTAACCGCATAGTTTGCACTTACTGCAAAATAAGCGGTTAATTTAAAAATCATTCTAGAATTTAAAAACTGTGTTTGGTAAAATTATTCTTATTGTAAATTAAAGGCAAAGAAGTTGATTAAGAAATCAAGTTGATTTCTAGATTTACTTGCTCCTTTTTTTCTCCTCTCCTAGTACAAACTATCTGCTCCCTTCTCTTAGAGATCACCCTGCACCAGCTTTCCATTCTCTTGATTGGCTGCTTTTAGGGAATCTTTCACTGTTTTAGTTTAATTAAATTATTGATCCCTCTATATAAAACAATAGTTACATTACAGTAGCAGAGCTACGCAAAATACTTTAGTTGAAATGGAAATGTTTTAGGGACTTATTGTACTGTATATATTTGTATTTTATAGTGAGTTACACATAGCAATTCATTCTAAAAATCATAATCACAGCATGTAAAAAACAAGTTTGTTCTAAAGTCTAACATAACATACTGCATAACTACAATAATCTATTATTTTACACACACACACACACACACACACACACACACACACACACACACACACACACACTCTAATCAGGGTTTTATTACAATTAGAAATCATTACATTATGCTTTACTTTACTGTACATTTTAGAAACACAATTCTGATGACAGCAAACCTCTAACACTAGGGCAAACAAATTTGCAGCTGATTTAGATTAAAATAAAACTCAGCGCAAATGGGAGCAAACTGCCTTTACTCTGTAATGTGATTCTGGTGACATGCTTTGCCCCATCTTGAACAACCAGGTAGGCTTGCTTGTAAGTAAATAGTAAAAAATAATTCAACTATGAAATCCCTCTGTAAGTCTTTCAAGGTCACTCACAACACACAGCATTTCCCCAGCCAATAAGACAACTTCTCCTTAAAAAAGCTATGCAAAACCAAGCTCTCCTGCAGTGCCTGTTTAACCACCAGATGGAGCCACTACCCATTACATCCAATGGACCATTCCATTAGAACGTCTGAAAACAGGGTCTAATCATTTTCAGTCCTGTTCTTTGCCCCCTGTATACAGAGACAACCTATAAATGATAACCAATGAGTGACATGACCGTATTTGTGACCCTCTGTACTGAAGGGGATACTATCATGACCGACGCGGTAAGTTGACACGAGAATGGAAACCTCTTGGATTGTCGACAGACCCCCACCCCCCCCCCCCCCCCCCCCCCCCCCCCCCCCACCCCCCCCTCCCCTCCCCCCCCCCCCCCCCCCCCCCCCCACCCCAACTAAATTCGATAAGGTTGCCTGCAGAGCCGATGTGTTCATCAACAGACACTGAACACTAAGACAGCACTGTCTGCCTCACCAGCTGTTGTCAATGTATCTTACAGTTTTGTCAGTCTAGGGTACCTTTTCCAGTGTTTCAATGTATACTGCTATACTGCATCAGTGCTGCAATGTTTAACATGAGACTCACTGAATAGGTCCGATGTAGTACTTCTAGTGGAAAACATATTGCCGCTAAATACTATTTGATGTTGGTTTCTGTTGCTTTCTTTGACCTTGGCATAGATGAGAAGGCAGATTCAGGGCTTTCACAGTCTAAATGAATTTGAACATGTACTTAACCGTGTTCAATTTTTTCTCAACTGAATCTCTCTCTTACCACCCCGCCTTGGAGGTCGGGGTTTGCCAGATCTCCCCTCTTCAAGGCACTTCCAACAAGACAGAAGGGGAGCTCCTGGGCCAAACCCGGGTCTCAATCAGACTCTAACAAAGTCAGTGCTCCAGTCTGGTTAATAATGATTTATAAATACATAGACATAAACAGTAGTTGCAGATTATTTGCTAAACCATGGGTTATCCTTTCTATTTAAAAAAAAAAAAAAAAAACATGGTAATTTAATAAAACTATTACAAAACAAGTGAGTCATTTTATTTAACACGTCACTTTTTTTTTTTTTTTTTGTAAAATTAAAATTATTTTTAATATGACCACTGGAAAAGGCATGCCCTTGTGGTGTGCAGGGTGATACAGTCAGGGGACGGCAGGTTTGCATCCAGGCACTGGGAATCTTTGATGGGGATTGCATATATTTGAGATGGCTCACGTTTATTTATATACAGGGAATGGTTGCTCCTCTGTTTTTTGTTTCACTCAGTCCTTCAACTAAACCACAAATCCGCCTTTAGACTGGTGTGTAGTGTAATTGAGGAAAATACAAGACATGGAAAAAGATGAATAATAGTCTGCAATATGACACTTATCATAAGTAATCTATTCTTTTTGTACATTCTTTCCTGTTTCAGTCATAGTTTAGAGCACCCTAGAGGCCAAAACAATTGTGGTATTTCTTAGGTAAGCAAAGAGCAGGGTTTTACAGGGAAACAGGTTAATGGTTTTCCTGTCCTTAGAGAAAATACATGTTTGAGAGCTTTGAGAGAAGCCACAGGGGTTCTTTTACATTCTGACCTTCAGAAAGTCACCACAATGTGACTGTATAAAGGGTTAATTGTATATTTTATACCTGTACCAAGTTCTTTAATCACACTTTAATAACTACCCCTCAGAAAAAATTTAGCCACAGAATAAATGTACGTTTTTATTAATAGTTATTGCCTGTATACATAAGTTCCTATTGATGTATCCTCATTCTTTTGTGCAACCCTTTCTTTATATTTTTAAGTTCAGTTTTTTTTTAATTATCAGCTCTTTATAGCAGACTCGAGATGCGACATGGCATCCATGTAAATAAGGAGTCTGTTTAATTTTGATTTTAGATAAATGCATTGAAGGTTGTGTGGAAGATATATGGTTGACAATATTAAAGCCTGTCACGGATTGGCTTGTGGTGATGTCAGACCAGGAAGTAGAGGTCACAGTGTGATGAGTGAAAGACGCTGCTGTGCAGATTTATTATGAAACAAATAGTTTACACAAAACAGGGCACTCAAAATAAACGTCACGACGGCCAAAAGAAACAGACAAACAAAACACTGACCCCAAACCAGTATTGTGCTGCTCCTTCTACACGAGCAGCAATTCTGTATTCTTTCTTTCTTCCGTCTCTCTCCCGTTCTCCACCCTGAACACACTAACCCTTTGCTCACCTGTGATCTCCCTGTTTGTACACCTGTGGCTGGAGCCTTAATTAATCAATATATCATTTATTCAATTCATGGCTCCAGCCACATTCCCACATGTTTTTACAGGGAGGATTTTAACTGCCTCCCTGTCACCACTATTCCATACACGCACACAAACCCACATCCCTGTGCTCACATATCAATAGACAGTGTACCTCCCTGTGACAAAGTGCCCGCCCCTGTGTGTATTTTCTGATATGTTGCCTGTGGTGTGTTAAATGTAGTGTATAGGCATTGGTACATGGGATATAAACGGGTCTGTGTTTCATGTGTGTTTAAAAATGTATAATTGTATTTAGGCACGGGATTGTACATCACTTCACGTGCATTTAAAGTAGTTAATATGTGAGCACGAGGTTGCACATAATTAATTCACGTGCTGGGATTCAAGTGAATGATTAATTGGTAATTGAATCCCAGCACAACAGTATATATAGATGCACGTTTTACTCACTCGGGCTTGTTGAGTGTTCGGTGAGTAGGGAACGGGAGAGAGAGGAGGAGAAAGAGTAAGAGTAAGAGTTTAAAAGGAAGGAAGAGGGAGTTAAAGGAAGGAGGGGCTATATGGTGCCTCGCCTGTCTGGAGTATGGGCACCTCCCTGACATGTGCCCATATGAAGACCCCCTTTTTGTGCATGCCTTCGATCGGGTGAGGTAGAGACCACGGAGGAGTGGATCCACCTGAAGGCCGTACCATCGCCGCAGGTGGATCAGGAAACCTGCCTCACCTGCCTCAAAGGAGAGGAGTGGTGCTTTGCTGTCGGCGAGGTCGGGCACAAATCACCTGACCGACCCCCTCCATGGCAGGAGATCGAACTGGCCCAGGAGAGGAAGGTGAGGAGGAGGTAGAGAAGGGGAAAGGGGAAGAGGAAGGCAGAGCATCCACCGCCCAAGTCTCCACCAGCAGAGGAAGAATGCCTGCTGGTTTTGCCTCCAGAGGGAGAGGAGCTATCTCCAGCGCCAGAGAGAGAGGAGCCATTGCTGCCGTCTCCAGCGCCAGAGGGAGAGGTCCAACCACTGCCTTCCGAGGCAGAGGGAGAGAAGCAGCAGTCCCCTGCAAGAGGGGGAGACTACATGCTGCTCCCACCTTCGTCGCCAGGAGACCACATGCTGCTCCCACCTCCGTTGCCAGGAGACTACACGCCTCCACCACCTCCATCGGCAGGAGCAAAGCAGCAGGAGCTACCTCTGCCTCAACCACATCACCGGCAGGAGCGGAGCAGCAGGAGCTGCCTCTGCCTCCGCCACCTCCCCCGGCAGGAGCAGAGCAGCAGGAGCTACCTCTGCCTCCACCACGATCACCAGCAGAGGGTGAATGCCTGCTGGGTCCCTGTCCACCAGCAGATGGTGAATGCCTGCTGGGTCCCTGTCCACCAGCAGAGGGTGAATGCCTGCTGGGTCCCTGTCCACCAGCAGAGTGTGAATGCCTGCTGGGTCCATGTCCACCAGCAGAGGGTGAATGCCTGCCTGGTCCCTGTCCACCAGCAGAGGATGAATGCCTGCTGGTATCACTTCCCCCACCCTCATCAGGAGAGGAGCTGGAGCTGCCTCTGCATCCATCACCATCATGGGGAGAGTAGCAGGAGCTGCCTCTCCCTGTACAAGAAATAGTACCTGGACTTGATGCTGGCATTCCTCAGCAATCACTACATAGTCTGCTGAGGGGAGCACAGCGGAAAACAGCCCGGCCGCAGCAGCTACGAAGAGGGCAAGCACCACCGCAGCCACTGCCACAGTGGCCAACACCTGCACCCCAGCTTGTCCTGGCTCCTTGCCTCGCTTTGCCCAAGGATGCCTGCCCCGCATCGCCTGGGGTTGCCCGCCGCTCCGCATCACCTGGGGTTGGTGGAACTGCATCGCCTGGGGTTGCCCGCCGCTCCGCATCACCTGGGGTCGCTGGAACTGCTTCACCTGGGGTTGTCAGCCATTCCGCATCGCCTGGGGATGCCAGCCATTCCGCATCGCCTGGGGTTGCCAGCCATTCCCTGGGGTGCACAGTTGCCTGTCACGTGCGCATCGACCTGGGTGATCCCCAGCCGTCCGCATCACTCCGGCGTAGTGGACCGCCACAAGTCGGGGGAAGTACTGCATTTGCCTGGGGTTGCCAGCCGCTCCGCATCGCCTGGGGTTGCCAGCCGCTCCGCATCGCCTGGGGTTGCCAGCCGCTCCGCTTCGCCTGGGGTTGCCAGCCACCTACCTTTTGGGTGGGAACGTTTGCCTCCCCTGCCGTCGCAATGCCGCCGTGACCGCAATGGACCCCAACGGTTCGGCCAGCCGGCGGTTTTCGCCTGTAGCGGACCTCGCCACGGCGGTAGCGTAGTGTAACCCAAAACTAAGCTTGCCACACCGGACCCCACCCGGCCGCTGTTGCCAACGCCCCACCGAGGGATGGACCCCAGGGACAGTCGGTAAGCGTAGGGACCCCACGGTCGGTACGCCTGGGGTTGCCAGCCATTCCGCATCGCCTGGGGTTGCCAGCCATTCCGCTTCGCCTGGGGATGCCAGCCATTCCGCATCGCCTGGGGTTGCCAGCCGCTCTGCTTCGCCTGGGGTCGCTGATACTGCTTCGCCAGGGGTCACAGTCGTTTCTGCTTGGCCACAGGGGTCAGTGTGGCCAGAGCCCCACCAGAGGGAGCTGCCGGCTATGAAAAAGGGGGGAGAGGTCAGGAGACCACCTTTCCCCGCAGCAACTCGCTGCAGGAGCTCTGGGGGCTGGAGTTCCCCCAGAGGGAGCTGCCGGCAATAAAGGGGGGAGAGGTCAGGAGACTACCTTCCCCCGCAGCAGTTTCGCTGCCGGAGATCATGGGGGAGGTTTGGAGACCACCAACTCCAGCAGCAGTTTCACTGCCAGAGATCGTGGGGGAGGTCAGGAGACCTGCTCCCACTGCAGCACTTTCGCTGCCGGAATTACTGTGGTTGGAGCACCACCAAGGGGAGCTGCCGGCTACAAAGAAGCCTTTCCGCTGCCAGGACTACCCCTAAAATACACCCTGCGGTGGGGGTACCCTGTCACAAAGCCACGAGAATAATCTATTTGTCTCCTGGCTCATATTATATTAAAATTAGTTCAAATGTCCTTAAGCATTTCAATAAGAATTTTAATTTAAGGTTAATTTGTCTGAAAGTTTTTTGGACTTTTGACCATGATCAAACAGTAAAGTACATAGTTAGTCCATAGACAATCCCAAGATAGATAGATAGATACTAGATAGATAGATAGATAGATAGATACTATAGACATCTTGAAAAATGTATTTTTTCCCTGACTCACATGTGTCAGATCCAATGTGATGCTCCCTTCGGAGTCTCCAGCAAATACCCCTGTCCTACTTTGCACACAGGACAGAACCTACGCTGTTTGACCCACCCTGTGCACTCTGCAGCTGCAGTTCTACCAGGTGAGCCACTCCAGTACCCCTGGCAATTTTGCAAGCAAACCGTATTGTAATCGCTAGTATATTGCTATGCCAAACAAAATTCGCTTGACAAGTGTATTGAAATTACTTATATAACACCAAATATAATGCTTCACAAAATCTCACCACCCCATGATTCAGCTGTATAATTCTGGTAGAAACAAGGATTTATTTAGAACATATATGGTTTAAGTTACATTTTGTTTATGTGTTTAACAAGGATAATATAGTCAACTGTATTGTATGTAATGTTGTAGAACAAGTCACTGTACTTTACTTCTAAGCAGGGATACAAAGACAGACATTTTTTATTGACAGAGGGCTTTTCAAAATAAAATAAAGAGTACCATTCATACCAGACTCTGGTGATAAAATATATCAACAACAGAAGAAAAGAAATGTTACCCTCATGAATGAAAAATGTGACTACAGTTTACACAATGGTCCCATCACTGCATAATACCCAGATAACATAAACAAATAAACAGGAAAATATAAAGCCGGCTATTTTGAATGCTGTAGTTCTATGGGTTTAAAAAGCTTTTACATACTGTATAATCTTAAATAAAATGAACTAGAGTAGGACACCAAAACATTACATTTTAAAGTATTACTAACTGGTTACTGAGAATCTTTTATGCTATTGAAAGATGCTCATCTTTACGCTGGGAATCTTATATGATATTGAAAGATGCTGTTATTGTCCAGAGAGCAGTAGCCTGTGTTGTGTGTTGGGCTGTGGGGGGTAGCTGCTTTAATTACTAGGTGTGCTGCTCTTCTCTCTGTGTCACATGGGAGGGCAGGGCTAGATCGACTCATTTCCTTTGCAAATTTAGTTTTCAGTACCTTAATAGTCAAAACAACTAGAGGGTGTTTGGATGGGATGAGATGTATTCATGGATCTCTTTCACAGCACGGTTTATTTTCTCCTATGTGAAACTCTAGTTGTCTTTATAGGTAAGATTATTATTATTATTATTATTATTATTATTATTATTATTATTATTATTATTATTATTATGCTTTTATAATGGTTATACCTAAAGTACATTAAGAACTGACTTTAATATTTAATACAGGACAAATTTGATTCACTAATTACAATTCCATTTAAAATCACAAGGCAATCACTGAGTCTTTCGGGAAATTTATGTGAGCACATATATTGTACTTCTTCTTTATAAATGACATGCACTGTTATCAGCCTAGTCACATTATGCACTTTTGAAAACACAACTTTCAACATCTTTCTTGAAAAAAAGAATATATTCTTCCTTTTATGAAACAACCCACATTTTTAACACACGTAATACTGTAGCTCATGTTGTTAGCTGTACAAGTTGATTACTCCTGCTGTTAAAAAGGATGAACAACAAAACACAGGTGTATTGTTTTATTTTGCCAACAACCAGTCTGTGAGTTTTGAGTCTAAATACTGCAGGCTCACTAGGTTTGTACTAGAGGCAAGTTCTTGAGTATCCCTTGTTTTGTGTAGCCTGCTGCTCATGGAATTCTTGTTCCAAGGACATTCATGTTTTCTTAGCAGTGAATCTCTCTTGTTAGTGTTATATCAAAGTATACTTACTTTGTCATCCTTCAAACACTTGATCATAGAATCATACCACAGTAGGTTATAAAACATTTCAACAAGTTTGTTAGTGCTACTGTGTGTTTTAGGGCGAGTGGTAATAAAATTAATTGACAAACGTTTAGTCTAGAGGTTTTTCTCATTGTCTTCAGATTATTGATATGTTGGACTCATATTCCATATATATGTCACGTGTGGGTATTTAAGTGTTGGAATTGTACTGATACTGATATTAAAGTGCAGACTTGTATTTCTAATTCATTTCTTTAAGGATGTTATTCCTGTGGATTGTTTTCAACCCAACCACAACATCAAACTGAACTGCAACCATGGGATTTATGAATAGAAAATAACTATTTGTACATTTTTTGCAGTTTCATGAACATTACCTGTTAGATTATTATTAATTCCCTTTCCCTAGGCACAAGCTCTGCATTTATTAGAGTGCCTTTTTCTGCCATCCATGGAATTAAAGGGGAGTCTCTTGTCCTATTGGTGGAATACACCTTCCCCACTGAAGGTCGAAATATCCAGGGTAACTGGCAGCTGAGGAGAGCGAACAATACCATGCATCTGGTGACATTCAGAGACAGCTTCCCCATTCATGACATGGCCATGGAATCTATAAACAAATTTTCCCTTCACCCTCCTAATGCATCCCTGTTGATCAATAAACTGGAAGACAGTGAAGATGGTGAATACACAATACAAGTCAATGTAAAATATAAAAACTTCGTCAAGACACAGAATAAAACAATCCAGGTTACTGTTAATGGTGAGTAGCAGAAGAGTACTATTATACCGGGTAGAAATTCTTTGAGTTATTCAAATCTGATAATATAGGTATGATACAAACTTTCTAATTATTGAAGCAAGGAATGGAGTAAAAGAATTACAAGCTAGTAATGTCAGATAATTCCAACTGTTGTTTTTGCCTTCTTATGAATATAGGTTTACTACATCGATATATATCATACCAATATAAAACTGTATCTGTACCTTAATCTCTAGTCCTAAAGCTATATAGTGCAGCGCACAAATACGTAGGAAACAAAAGATTAAGGATGTTTACAGTTCAGAAATGACCTGGTTGCCCTTTCAACCCAACCTGCATTCAAATTGTGCCAGTGTAAGGAATATATATATATATATATATATATATATATATATATATATATATATATATATATATATATATATAGAATCATTTGAAACAGTGAAAACTTTTGTGTACCAAAAGGTGCTAAATCAAAAAGGAAAAGGTAATGTAGGTACATAAAAATACGAATAACTGATTAAAAAATTAGGGACACCTCGGACTACAAGTCCTTTTTCAGCTAGATGGAAATAATATTGGTACAATTTTAATGCAGGTTGGTTTTAAAGAGCAACTAAATCATTATAGCACATTATGAACTTGTGTTTGTTCTGCAGTTCCTGTTTCAAAACCATATGTCCACATGGAGCCAGCCTCTGCAGCAGTGGAAGATGTAGATAATGTGACAATGACCTGCTCTGTTGAATATGGCACAAAGGTAGTGTACCACTGGCTACTTGGAGGAAGCCCCATTCCAGAAAACCCTCGCTATACCTTTTCTGAAGATCACAGTAAACTTGTTATTTCCCTGGCTAAGAAAGGAGACATTGGCAAATACATCTGTGTGGCGAGCAATCTAGTCAGCAAAATGTGGAGTGAACCTACTCAGCTAAATGTTTTCTGTAAGTATTCTGCCAGGAAATTGATTCTAACTTCATTCCGCTTCCTTCTAAGACTATAGAGCATGGGGATATACTTCAGAATAGTGGTACATTAACTGCATGTACTGTAGTTGCTCTGTAGATGAAAAGATCGTTTTGCATGTAGCGTGAGAGCTCAATGGCACAGCATGCTGGGTAACCATCGATCAGCTGTCAGAACATGTGGAGAGCTTTAGCAAGTATAGGCAAGCACAAGACAAGCATCTTAAAAAGCCCCAAAGAGACTTCCCATTTAACTTCCACTACAGTAAGGAACATTATTGGTTGCTTTAAATGTTTAGGGCTTAACATCAGCATATATTTCTGTTGTCAACTTTTCAATGGCAGCTCAAGACTGCAATATACACACACACACAGTAGCATTGTATCTAACTTGCATGCATTCAATTGGTACCTGCAATTATTATATATATATATATATATATATATATATATATATATAAACTTTTTTTCATTTAAATAAACCACATGGATACACAAAAAGGAATGAATATACTCGACAGGCATATTAAAAAAAAACTGCGGTATTAAACCATCCATAGAGCAAGTGCAAATGAAAAAGCCATTTTTTCAGAAAGGAATGAAACAATTTTAACAAGATGAAACTAACAAGAAACTATTTGGATCTGTAATGTGAAAACTCATTCCTACATTGAAGGTTTTATAATAATAATTATGGTTTTCCACTCTCAAAATGTGCCTTTGCACTTGAAAAACATATATATATATATATATATATATATATAATATAATATATATACTATATATATACTATATATGATACTTACTTATAAATATAATAATCTAATTTCATAACTTTAAACACTGGATCATAAATAGTAATCAAACTTTAAAGAAAATAGTTTTTGCTGGACTAAGAAAGTTTGAATTAGATGTAAAAAAAAAAATCAGCAACTCCGTCAAATAGCCTGGGTTCCCACCACACGCGTTTAGCACTAATAAAAAAATGTTATTCCAAATCAATTTTACTTTCTCCGGGTTTTTTCAATATTCCCAAACGTTCCCAAAGAATTATAAGAGTTGCTGTACTGAGCTCTAAATATATTTTGAAAGCATTTTCATGAAGCAAACTATCAACAACCAAAAACATTTAAACAAAAACTAAGTTGATTTTTTTTTACATTTATGTTTATAGTGTAGTTCTGCCAGATGCAGAACCAACACAAATTAATTATGTGAACAGGTATTGCTTCTCCTCATCCTGAGTAAAATATTAATGAGCATGGCCAATGCAATTTGTTGAAGTCTTTTGTTGCAATTTCATCATCCCTGTGCACCATATGCTGCTGCTGCTGCTAATAGGGAACCAGGTTTGATAACTGATCACCCCCCTATGAGTAATCACCATCTGCTTGGAGAAGTGACTATTGAAGTACTGTTCTCTTGCCACTGTTGCATGACAACAGTATAAAATGCACAGGTCTACCACTTCAAATGTTATCTGGAGTATTTATTATAGGTCTGACTGGATAAAATGAGCAACATATAATTTTTAAATTTATTTTACAGACAAAAAAAAAAAAAAAAAAAACGTATCAGTTCCGGGTGTATAGTTAAAAAATCAAACAAACAAACAAAAAAAACCTCCTGTCAATAAAGTTTTACTTCAGTGCTTTTTCAATATTTGTCTTAGAGGCTGGTCTAGCCTAAAAAAAGAAAAAAAATAGGAAAAATAATGATGATTCAGTATATGTTTTATAAATACAAGATTATTGCTGCCGTTGCTTTCTTGTTGTTTTTTAGGAAGGAAGAGTAGGTAAAAATAACTACTGTTTTTTTTTTTTTTTTTTTTTTTACATTTCTGTTTATTTTGCTTTACGATGTTGGCATTCATTGTGGTTCAGGGTGCTGTTGGGCCAATATTGAGTTATTCAGATCATGTGACCCATACACCCATTCGTGGGATGTTAGTCTGATCTCAATAGATCATTGTAGCCCATATTCTATAAAAAAAAAAAAAAAAAAAAAAACAAAAAAACAAAACAAAGAGTGATGATCAATTTATCCAATACTTGAAACACACAGTATGGGGTTAGATTCCCAGTGCTATTCACTCCTAATCACTGTTATTGATTGATCTTCAAATATATATTTTTCTTTTCAGAATACTGTTGCACTCATGACAATTTGAAGTAATTAGCTTTGAGAATCCAATCATCAATGTCAATTACTATTTGTAGATCGCTGATATTGACTTAAAAATAATGATTATAGGGTCCCAATCAAAAAGCTTTAAGTCTGTTTAAGAAAATACAGTTTGTTAAGACTGTTTTGATTGATTACATACATTCACAATATCTTTTAAATGGTATTAGACAAGGTTAAAAGTTTATATTCAGTTTACAAATAACTTTTACTTAAAACAGTTTTGCAAATATGTCTAATTAGGTGATGGATTTGATATTACATAGAATGATTTTATGCTGTAACCAATTCTGTTTACTGTCTATTTACAATGTCTGAATTAAAGTAATAATGCATTTTTTAATGCCACCTTTTTTAGATGGACCTTACCACCTGAAGGTGAATTCGGATATAGGACTGCAAGTTCGTCAGGTTTTTACAGTTAATGCAGGAGAGACTGTCTTGTTCCACTGCTCTGCAGATTCAAATCCACCGAACACCTATGCCTGGATTCATAAAGTGAACAATATGACAAAGGAAATCATGACGGGGCCACGTTTTGTAGTAAATTCAGGTGAAATTACTCTGACAAATGAGTACATGTGCAGTGCCTACAACAACGTCACCAAGAAACAGGATGAAACTCAGTTCACAGTCATAGTAGCCAACTTAGGTAATGGTAAGTCTGCTTTAAGAACTTTATAACACAATTATCAATACAGTGAAAAATATACTGTTGTGGCAGGCTGGCGAGTGGATAGAGGCCCAGAGACAGACTTCAGTTCAAACAAATATACTTTTATTATAAATAAACACAAAATGAAAGGGCACAAGGGCCAAAACAAAGCAATTTAAACACAAAAGATAAAAAGCAAAACTTACAAAAATAACAGTTTCCAGGCTGGGCAATGCCTTCACTGGATTCAAACTTTCTAAACAACCCCCAAAAAAACCAACCTGCTTCCTCAGCTCCCTCTCCCCCAAATGAGAAGCAGAGGCCTCCTTTTAT
Organism: Polyodon spathula; assembly: GCF_017654505.1. NCBI lineage: Eukaryota > Metazoa > Chordata > Actinopteri > Acipenseriformes > Polyodontidae > Polyodon > Polyodon spathula. The sequence continues at coordinate 86,151,612 of NC_054537.1, forward strand.
ATCAGGTGGCTGGGCGCTGATTGATCGTTAATCAACCTAATCAACTAATCAACCCCAGCCACCTGAACATAATAAACCCAGGCAGGTAGGGGAAGAAAACCCCATCCCTGCCAATTTAAAGGGCAGAGCTTTGCTCTGCCACAACTGTATATATGTATATGTGTGTATCCCTTAAGAACAGCTTTCCCTTATAAAGTATACTGTATGTGTGTATCCCTTAAGAACAGCTTTCCCTTATAAAGTATACTGTACCTAGTAAACGCAATGTAATGCGTAATAAACCATAGGGAAAGCAGAGTGGAGTGTTGGAAGGAAGAGAAGAAACCATGACAACTCATGGTAAATCAGTTATTGTTGTGTGCTTTGTTAATCTTATAGAAGCCGTTTAATGTAATTTGGCTGAATAGACAATTGTTCTCTTTAGACTCTTTGATTGTATTAAGGCTATAATTAAACTAGCTTGCTTTACACATATTGTACAATGCACTTGTGTTTTTAAACATGAGCCTGCCAGGGGCTGAGGTCATTATTGCTATTATATTCTAGGTTGCTATGGATCAAAATGCTATATTAAAAAATTGATATCATTGTTATAGTCATGTACACATGTGGGTACTTGCAAATATATTCTTGTAATTCCAGTATATGGATGTGAAAGGCCACCCAAGTCAAGCATTTTGCGAGTTTCAGATATTTAGTACACGTTCTAATTTGAATTACTACACGTATTAATTTGGACCAATCAGATCACCTAATCATAAACATAGTCGCTTGTAATGACTTCGTATTCACAGTGTAATTACAAGAGTAGCCAATCACCTTGGGAATAACATCTATTCAGACATGAAACACAAATATGAGTTATGCAGACTTATGGTTACCAGGCATCTCAGGAAAACTGGGATTGTCCCAGTTTTTAGCCCTGATTTGTTGTCCTGGTCAGAAACATTAAAATTATGAAATTGCCCCGGTTTTTCCACTGTGCTCACAGTTTTTAAAACTAAGCAGTGTGCTCAGTAAGTTAACAGCAGATACATTTTTGGGGTTCTTCCATAGTAATATACATTACCCTACGTGGTTGACCCCCAGTCTTCAGCTAAAAGCAAACCACTGCCATTATATACAGTGGCTTGCAAAAGTATTCAGACCCATGACCAATTTTCTGATATTACTGAATTACAAATGGTACATTGAAATTTTGTTCTGTTCGATATTTTATTTTAAAACACTTAAACCCAAAATCAGTTATTGTAAGGTGACATTGGTTTTATGTTGGGAAATATTTTTAAGAAAAATAAAAAACTCAAATATCTTGCTTGCAAGTATTCAACCCCTGTGCTGTGGAAGCTCCCAGTTTGCGCCGATGAAAGAAATTGCCCTAACGAGGACACAATTACCTTACCAGTGGCCTCCACCTGTGAACCATTAAAGTTGCTGTCACATTTTCTGGATAAAAATGCCACTGTTAAATGATCATTGGTAAGGCTGTGAATCTGAAAGAAAATGAAGACCAAAGAGCATTCTACAAAAAGTTTAGAGATAAAGTAATACAAATGCATAGATTAGGGAAAAGGTACAAAATAATATCCAAGTATTTGGATATCCCAGTGAGCACAGCTGGATCAATAATCAGGAAGTGGAAGCTGCATCACACCACCCAGGCACTGCCAAGAAAAGGCCATCCCTCAAAACTCAGCACTCAATCAAGAAGGAGACTTGTGAAAGAAGCCACAGAGAGGCCAACAATCATTTTGAAGGCGCTACAGAGTTCAATGGCTGGGAGAGGAGTAATGGTACACCAATCAACCATATCAAAAAGTACCATCTGAAAGCACGTCTGGAGTTTGCCAGAAAGCATGAGAGTGACCCAGCTGCGATGTGGGAAAAGGTTTTGTGGTCAGATGAGACCAAAATAGAGCTTTTTGGCCAAAACTCAAAGCGCTATGTGTGGCGCAAACCTAACACTGCCCATGCCTCAAGACACACGATCCCTACAGTGAAGTATGGTGGTGGCAGCATCATGCTGTGGGGATGCTTCTCATCAGCAGGGACTGGGCATCTTGTTACAATTGAAGGAAGAATAGATGGAGCAAAATACAGGAAAATACTGCAAGAATCTGCTTCAGTCCACTAAAAAACTGAAGCTTGTGAGGAAATTCACCTTTCAGCAGGACAATGATCCCAAGCACAAGGCCAAAGCAACATTGGAGTGGCTCAAGAACAAAAAGGTGAATGTCCTACAATGGCCCAGTCAAAGTCCTGATCTCAAGCCCATTGAGAATCTATGGCACTATTTGAAAATTGCGGTCCACAAGCGTCGTCCAACCAACCTGAACAACCTGGAGCAAATCTGCCAAGAAGAATGGGCCAAAATCACTCCGACACTGTGTGCAAAGCTGGTACATACTTACCCCAAAAGACTTAAAGCTGTTATTGCAGCGAAAGGTGGCTCTACCAAATATTAATGTGGGGGGGTTGAATACTTATGCAAGCAAGATATTTGAGTTTTTTATTTTTCTTAAAAATATTTCCCAACATAAAACCAATGTCACCTTACAATAATTGATTTTGAGTTAATGTGTTTTAAAAAAAAATATCGAACAGAATGAAATTTCAATGTACCATTTGTAATTCAGTAATATGAGAGAATTGGTCAGGGGTCTGAATACTTTTGCAAGGCACTGTATATATATATATATATATATATATATATATATATATATATATATATATATATATATAATATATATAGTCATATATCAGTCAGTCAGTCATGACCCTTTAAATATGTAATTGTCTAATGCCTTTGATAAACATTAGATACAAATGTATGCATTTGCAAATTTCATATGCTTAAGCACAGAATTATTTGAATTGCTCCTAAGGCCACATTAGAATGGAAATGGCTCAGTTTTGTGATAAGTGTGACAGGCTTGCAATGCACAGAATGTTTCCATTACATGTGTTTAGCTAAGTGCCCTATCCTCGGCATCACTGGCTAAGGGCCACGGTGCCCAAGGGCTCAATCCATAAAATATCCCTGTAGTTGCATTCTCCAAAGGCTCCCTTTCCTTTTCATGCCACTCACCCGGTAATTCCACACTCAGGTATAAGGACAAAGCTGACTTTGTTTTTTTAAGCGTTGTTATTTATTTCTCACTGATGTCAGAAGCATACTTTGACACCCACGATCTGCATTCCATGCTACTGACTATGCCAAACAGGTGTGGTAGGAGCAGGGGGCATGTTGAGTAGGGACAGTTGGAATGGCCTTTCAGCAGGGAGATTCCTGTCTTTGGGGCTTCCGAATAGAGTAGTGTTTTCAGCATTGTGGGTTTGTTTTACAGTCCACACTTGTGTAAATATGTTTATGTATAGTGTAAAGAGCACGGGTGGGAGCTTTTCAGAACAACGGCTAACAAGCGCATTTCTGTAAAATAAAGAGTGGAGTTTGATGCTACAGAGATATTTTATCTGTGTCTCTGTTGACACTTATCCAGTTAGCAAGTCACTACAGTACATTTTTATTTAAGTTATATGCTGAATAGCCTACACTATCCTGTGGTCCATTGTTTCATTTCTCCATTTAGTAGCTTATTTATATATTCGTGGGGGTGGACATGCAACATCAGGGGTGCTAATGCTACCGATGTGTGTTGAGCTTTGATTCTGCATTCCATGTGCAGGTTGCATTTGAGCGTAGACTCGTCTGAGAAATATTGGTATGTACGATGCACCTATGATAGCGGCTTGGCAGGATGTTGTTAACAGGGCATTGACGTGGTTTTGTAAGGCACAAACACATTTGTGAATTGAGCAAAAAACTGCTATTTTCCAATTTTGCGCAACTGCTTTATTCTGTTTTGGAAAATGTCAATTTTTGTGCAACAGCACACATTGTTGCAGGCACAAATTGTGCAAGGGAATTGTGCATCTCTTTGAATAGCTGGGCCATTATTTCCTCTCTGTTTTACTGTACTGACCGTGTAGCAAGAGTGATAGCAGCGATTTGTTTTAAAATTATATTTACTTTTCTATGCTTTAGTAACATAGACTACATAAAATAACTTATGGCTCAACATTATTGTCACACAATGACCTAGGTGTCGTTGTCCGTCCATCAGCAGTCCAAAGCACCTTTGACCCTTGTTCCATAATCCAATTTCTGTGTTCTTGTGCATATTTTAGCCTTTTAGCCTTGTTCCCCTTTCTTAACAGATGTATTCTTACTGCAACACATCCTTTAAGTCCTGATTTCAAGAGTGACCTTCGTACTGGATTTGATGGATAACAACATCTGCGCTTTTTGTCAGTTCTGTTGTCAATTCAATGCTTGTCTTCTTTCTATTCCTTAAGGATATTATCTTCAAGTATTGCTCATCCTTTTTAGACAGCTTTTTTGGTTTTCCAGTCCCGGGTTTGTCAATTACAGATGATGTTTCTCTGTCCTTGTTGATTATGCTTTAGATACCACACTTTGAAAATCGAGTGATGCAAGCTATTTCACTCAATGTTTTTCCTTCTTTATGCAAGTCAAGATTGTTATAATAGTAGAAAACACCAGTGGAGGCTTTGAGAAAATTGTTGATACTCATAATGCATCAGAGTAGAAAAATGCAACATGCCTAAGACTTTTGCATAGCAGTGTGTCTCTTTCTCTCTCTCTCTCTCTCTCTCTCTTGCTCTCTCTCTCTCTCTCTCTCTCTCTCTCTCTCTATATATATATATATGTATATACTGGCTACATTGTGATGGATTGCCCTCTGGTCACACGTTTTCCTTCTCCAAATAAACACTTTTAGACCCAGAATGCCAGGACACACTGTAGTGTATTATTTACAACAAAATGAAAATAAACAAAACAAAACCTAACCCGTTCTCGGGCCCTACTAAATAATATATATATATATATATATATATATATATATATATATATATATATAGTATATAATAGACATGACCCTGGGTCTGCTGTAAGCATGCTTTTGAAGGTTCTGTGACCCAGGGTGAAAGATTGAACTGCAGGTGTTCACGGACGTCAGAGACAGGAGAATCTCCACCTATCAGACGCTCGGCTTGCCGTGCGAGCGGACCCAGTTGCAACGTTGTTGTCACAAATCAGGGGATAAGAGATTGCAACAATCAAGGGATCGAGAGTGGGAATGCCTGGGATTGGTGTCTGGTACATCGGGGGCGTGGCCTGGATGGGGGGATTAGTAGTGGGCTGCTGAGACGAACAGTGTGATGTGAGACGAAAGAGAGCTGAAGAAGAAACAACAAAAGAAAGCCAGAGAGAAGCGGGACTAAGAGAACCAAGAAAGAAACCAGAGACTGCACTTAGTTGGCTGTAGCACATGACCAAAACAGTGTGCTTTGGACTTTGTTTTCTTTTATTATTTTGTCACAGTCTGAGTAGCACTACTCTGTGTTCTGGGTTTGCTTCATGAGCTTCAATCTTTTGTTCCATAGAGTTCTTACAGAATTAACAACATGTGCAGCAAACAATTCTACTGTTTGTTTTATTTTCCCATATTCTGTCCGGCTTACATGTGGTACATTTACTGGTAAACAGATATGATAAGGAATATTTGTTATGTAAGGATTGCAGTGTAGCCATTTTTTGGTTTTATTAATCCATAAGATGTGTTGTAATAAAAAAGGCTTTTCGTACAACATTTACATTTTCAGCAGCTGAGCATTTGCCACAGTCCCCAGTATGATGTGTTTACAGATCTTTTGTTAAGTAAACAGGTGGCAGCAGGTGCCTTTTATTGACAGTGTTTTACTGTAATGAGACCAGAAGAAATCACCGTGGTAACAGCCGTCATGACAAATATCTTTTGATTGGGCCTTTCACAGTGGAATAATATGAAAGCCTTACAACAAAAAGATACAGTTTCGATGACAACACTACTGTTATAAAGATTAGGAAAGGGTAAACATTAGCTATGTAATCTATAGCCATTTTCCTTAAATACATGTACCAGCTAACTCAGTTGTATTGGGGATGTAAAGGTCAGCTTCGAATACATTTTATTACACACTATACTTCTTTCTTTCTGTCTTTCTGTCTTTCTGTCTTTCTGTCTTTCTTCTTCTTCTTCTTCTTCTTCTTCTTCTTCTTCTTCTTCTTCTTCTTCTTCTTCTTCTTCTTCTTCGTAGTTATTGTATAAGCTCTTCATGTGCAAACAAACCAGTATTTTTTTGTGTGGGGGTTGACAAGCTATGGTTTGGGCCCAGCCTCCTAATGTCCTTATTATTAAAATAACATTTTGTTGTTGGGGGGGGGGGAAGCACAAGAAACACCCCCCCCGAAGCACAAGAAACACATTTAACAGGATTTACACAAGCTTAGACAGCTGTGGTTGGGGTCCTCCTATCATAATACATGAGTCTATGAAACGTGGAGTATCAGCACCTTTTGCAAAGTCATTAAATGTGTCAATCCAGAAGGAAATAAGTGACAACGAAGGAACAGTCTTGATATTATTGGCAACAGTAAATAACCATAATTTAATGCTGTCAAACTTATATGCGCCGAATGTGGTGCACCCTGGGTTCTTTGCTAATGTAACGGAACTTATTTTGGCATTGGGAGAGCTGCCTGTAGTTATAGGGGGAGACTTGAACCAGATCCAGGACTTGATCAGATAAATCAACACCAAGGAATACTAAGAATCCCAGTAACTGTAAAGCTCTGGCAGAACTAAGTAGAGAGCTCAGCCTGATAGATATATGGCGATTAATACATCCCAAGGAAAGGTATTATACAGTCTATTCCTCAGTGCACAAAGTGTCATTTAGAATTGACTATTTTTTTAATCTCCAAAACTCTACATAATGGATACAGTGAAGAAGCTACAAAAATCACAGAAATAGCGATTAAATACTAGTATATTACAGGACTCGACTCAAACAGCCATACCTCAGAAGGAAATTTAATTATTTATTATATCATTAATAAAGGTTCAGCACAATGCAGCTTAGTGGTATGAGAAGCCTTTAAAGCATATATAAGGGGTGAATTGATTAAATGACATCCACAAATAAAATTAAAAAGATTTAGAAATGGTATGCAAACAAAAGAGAAATTAAGGAATTAGTGGCAACATATGGAAGTGATCCTGCAGAAAAACAAAAGCTAAATTTGAGATTAATTCAATTTATAATAGAAAAGCAGAATATACACTATATAGATTAAAACAAAACCATTACAAATCAGGGGGAAAAGCAAGCAAACTCCTAGCATGCCAATTAAAAAAATATAGAAATTAACTCTTGTATTCCAGCAATTAGAGATGAGACTAGACAGCTATATGTAGACACCAAGTCTATTAATAGCACCTTTAAAGAATACTACCATAAATGATATCAACCAGAATCAAAAGCAGGAACTCTAGATTATAATAACTTATTTTTCCAGATTGAATTACCAAAACCTAATGTAGTACAAAAAGACTTTTTTGAACAAAAAATAAAAGAAGGGGAGGTTACAGAAGTATAAAATCAATGCCAACAGGGAAGGCGCCAGGGGAAGACGGTCTGCCTAATGAATATTACAAGCGTTTCCAAGACTTAACCCTGTCCTATGCAAGCTTTACAGTGAAGCCTGGACTAGAGTGATATTACCCACTAGCATGAATATTGCAATAATAACACTTATACCAAAACCCGAAGGAGACATTATGGAATGCGGAAGTGAAGTAGGATTTTAGGTCAGCCAAATGTTAATGTATAATGAGAATGTAGAAGTACTTATGAAGCCTTTTTATGTTAACCGCTACAGTAGGAAAGGGGTTAGATATTGTGTGCTTAACTGTCTGCATACACCTAGATTAGCACTATTAATCACAGGCTGTCTGCATAGAGCAGAACAGGATAAAATCACGTGACAAGCTGCACTAAGAAACGGGGAGAGTCCACTCCAAGAACAAAGAAAGAACTTTTTAGAACAGCTCGGCCCTGCAGCCGGTGAAGACCAGCCCTTTGCAGCAGAATGGTACCAATCAACGGATGCTAACCTGGACTGGACCTGGACTATAAGACTAAATAAAATTATACATATGTTGGTTAAACCAGACCAAGTAGGCTTTGTCACAGGGCCAATCTGCAAAGGTTAGCACATTTGATATGGGAGGTCAGGGACCTCGATGACCCAGTAGCAGCGATGTCCTTGGATGCAGTAAAGGCGTTCACAGGGTTGAATGGAGTATCTCCATTACATTCTGGACGCCTTTGGATTTGGCCTAATCTTTCAAACTTTGATAAAGGGGCTTTATGGTAACCCATCTGCAGTAGTTTAACAAATGGACTGCTCTCCCCCGCTTTCTTATTAGGTCAGGGCATAATGCAGGAAAGGACATTTCTTTGGTCCCTTTAGCAATCCCCCTCTCCCCCCGCAAATGCATTCTAATCTTGTTATAGCGCGTACTGTTTTAATCTGGGCATAAACAGATGGTATCCAGACTTTGGCAAAAAAAAAAAAAAGGGGGGGGGGGGGGTATACATTTTATTCAAATTTTATACACCAAAGGACATTTTGACACATTTAAATTAGTACAAAATAAGTACAACATTCCTAGGACTGACTTCTGGAAGTACCTGCAGCTACGTCACTGCCTAAGGGGTTTGTTAGGGAGCGGTCGAAAATGCCACAGACTTTATCAGTAGTTAAAGCTTTAAATCAGTGGATGCATAAGTCCCACCAAGCTTCTGGTATATACTGCTTTTTAATAGATAATACAACCCCAACCTGACTGGGACCTGGGTATTAGAGTCAAGAGGACTGGGAAAATCTCCTTGCTAATATGAATAGACCCATGAGAGTAACACATCTTAAATAAATGCAGTTAAAATGCTGCATAGGTTGTCCTGGACTCAATCAGAAATGTATAGAATGGGACTGAGGGACTCACCAACGTGCTGGTACTTATGCTGTAGGACTGGTCACTTGTAACAGTCTTTTGGAGGGAGGTTCTCGAGACTGTCAGCTCTGTGATTGGGCTAAAAGTTAACACTGACCCGGCACTGTGTTTTTTACACAAAGATAATTTTGAAGGAAGGGTGGGGGGTAAAATATTTAATTGGATTCTTATACCACTCCAACCAGTTCAAGTTCAATATAGGACTCACTACTGGTAAACTTAAGATATGGATATAATGATACAGTTGCTCCGAGGGATGGGAGGGTAAAGGTGTTTTATTTATTTAATTTTATTTTATTGCTGTGGGGTTGATGGGGTACAGAAATAAATAGAAAATATTTATGTGTACAGAAATAAAAAAAAAGATGATTACAAAACAAAAAAACATTTTGTTTATTATATATACTGTAAGTTTTATCTGTTCCAAAACAGCAAACAAACATAGTTTCAGACTGATTCCGAGAGTATACATCCAGAACCAAATTACATTGGAGAAGTACCCTAATATTTAAAGAGTCAGATCTAAGATTTGCGAGTAACTCATGAGAACTTCCCCTGTACTCTGTGAGTAATGGAATTTCCCTTTGTCTTTTACAGAGAACATCATTGTTTTATTGAACGTAAACAATATTGCTCATTGCAGACTTTACCATGATTACAAACTGTAATCTTTTATTTTTTAAACTAAACTGAAAGCATGAAAACTGTAGGGTTGAAAGTGAATTGCAAAATTAACTAAGGCATAATAACTAAGCATTTTATCTTTTTTTATTACAGGAAAAGAAAAACTGGCCCAAAAAGCAAGCTTCGTGTCACCTTTAGCAGTCATAACAACGATCTCCATAATAACAATTGTGTGCATGCTTTTTGTCTTTCTATGGCGGAGATGCCACCCAAAAAAAGGTATGGAAGCAAGGAATTGCATCTAAGTTCTGTGTGCTGCCTTAGCTAAGTCAGGATAGATGTTGGTATTAAAAAACAAACGTTGTCAATGTCCCCCAAATGCTTGGTATAAAAATTAAAATTTAAGGTGCCGGACAAAAGGGATAAAGGTCCTTCTTTAAGACAATTGCTCTTATACAGCACACTTGAGGATTTGCGTTTAAAAAAAACAATAACAAAACATATAAATTAAATATAAAATAGGCATTATATCATACTGAAGTACACCAAACACAACTATAGATGATATAAGCAACAACGCAAAATGTTTAAGAAAATACATTAATTACTATACTTTTACTGCATTTTTTATTATTTAAAGAGACAGTAACCAAATATACAGCCCCTCTACATACCGGCATTCTGTACTTATATAATTTGGGGTTCTCAACAAAATCCTTATTGAATAACATGGTGTGATACTCTCTACAATCCAAAACCTGTTTCAGCATGATTTGTAAGTCCTGTCTGTCTAAAACCAATGGAAACCTGACTGCATTCTGTCTAGTGCTGTGGTTTTTATTTTCTGTTTATATTAAGCCAACTCAAGTTACAGTCAGTCAAGTCTCATTAACATGAATATTAGTAATTCTTGTCAAGCTAAATGTATACTGTCAGTTTTTATTTAAGTTATAGTAACACTGAAATCAAATTTAAATTACAGTGCAATGAAAAGTATTATACACTTAAAAGTAAGTCTACTGTTTATTTTATTGAAAATACTGTTGTAAATGAACTTTTTAAAAGTATACACTGTAGCGTGTCCCATTCTGATCAGGGGCATTGTTAAACCACAAAAGCAAGGCGTCCTCAAACATCTGGGTATTGAACAAATTGGAAATGCTGATGACTTCCATCTGTAGATTTGATGTTCACAGGCCTGTATTATTGACCAATTTGGTGTAAATAAGAAAGCAAGTTTTTTGGTGGCCATGCTTGGAAGAAAGTGCTCACATTTGGTGTTGTTGACACCTGATCTTTTTGAGCCTCAGACATAAGACTGCCTGCAACACTGACCCTGGAAGTGTCTAATGTGCAAGAAAAAAACTATTTCCCTATTCAGCTTGAATAAGGAATAAGGAGATACTAGTTAAATTAATAAGGAAACCATTTTATAGTCATTAACTTCAGTTCTCTCCCAAAAGGTGAAAACGTCCCTGCGTTATATCTCTCCTCTCATGTTGTGACACCTTACATTTCAGGGATTGTTTGATTAGATCCTGCATAAGAGAAACTACAGACTGGAAAGCCACACAATTTTGGCTTGTCTTAGTATTACATTAGTACTGATTTAGGAATTATAAAGAGAATAGGACAAGCCGGACAAGTGGGATCTGGCCTGCTGCTAAAGGGAGCACCCTAAGGAGTTTATAATTAGGTCTCTTTTGTGTAGCATTTCTATTAATTTACCCAAACAAAAGTGCAGCTGTATGCTGATGATTTGGTTACTTGCTGCTTCTGATGTGTAAAGTAGTGAGTAGGCCAGATGTCCCAAGCTGAATTTTACATCAATGACTTTTTTATTTTTTTAATTATACAAAATTAAAACACTACAATAATACTGCCAGATAGTGTATACTCTGAAACTAATACTGAATAATTATGATGTAATTGAGCTTGATGATTCTTTTAACATTCTTAAACAATTTTTATATTTAAATAGGACAAGAATGCATAACGGGTGGTTACATAAAGTGAAACATTCACAAAGCTTTACCTAATTAATTATTTTATTATCTTTTCATGAGTATCAAACATGACTTACTCCATCAAAATATACTTTGAAACACTTTAGTTAAGAGTTTGTGAACATTGCTTTACCTAAAATGAGGAGCAAGCTTGCAAGTTGATTGTAGTGAGATCTGATTATGTTGAGGTAGTTTATATTTTATTTAAGGTAGCCACCAGTTTAAAACATATTCATCAATGTGCAGTTCTGTTATACATAACCAAATGTTATTCAAATATGCACTTAAAATAAATACATAAGTAGTTAAATACTATAACAAGTAAGACAGAACAGAAAATCAATTTTAACACCTAATCTCATTCTTTCTTTTCCAGTGATAAAACAGATGTACACCAGGTAAGTGAACCATGATATTACTATCACATGTCTATTTAAAATCAAATATGACTGTATTATTATCCTGATAACATTATTACTATATATACATTTTTTTTTTTTTATCTTACAGGCCTTTAATGGAACAAAAAAGGCCACACCTCTCAGGTATTTTTTTCACAGTGCATTTTACCTAACAACTGTTCTTGGTAATTATCACTGCCTATGTACATAAAACAATAATGGCAGCAGTTGCTGCTCTACCCATACAGTTAATTGCAGGATCTCATTCACCACATGTATATTTGTTTGACAGAGCATGATACGTTATCAGTAACTCGTCTGCTGGTATATTTTCCATAATATAATTGTTTATGCATCAGTGGTGTTTTGTTCCAGCCATGTCACTTGTTGAGTGACGCACATAGCACTCTCATTGTCTGGTTATCACCAGTTTATATTTTGGGGATAATCATATAACATTGGTTATGTTTACAACAAAAATAGAAGTTGCACGCCATGACTGTACCACTACTAGTCCTGAAAATACAGTAATTCACTTGGCCCTGTCCTTTTTTTATTATGACATTTTGTTTTACAACAAATGTGAGACTTTTTCATTTTGGGTTTCAGTCATAAAAATAACTGTGCTTTGAATTAAACGTGTATTGTATTAAAAAAGGATGTTTACAACAACTTTGTAAGATAGTAGAATGATATTACAGAAACCTAATTTTACTTACCTAATTGTGGCTATCTGGGTTCACAACAGGTGTGACTGGATCCTCTAGTTATCTCCGATTTATTTCTTAATCGTTTATACTGCTAATATGTGCATTTTAAATATATACTGTTAATATATTTCATGAGGTTATCCCCCATCAACCGTCAATAGCTTCACTGTAATATGAAAAACCTTGATCATATTTTTACAGCTTTCACTTAAAACAAAATATGTCTGGTAAGAGATAAATGATTCTTAACTCCAAATCAATTCAAATTTCAAAGAGAGTTTATAACTACTATAATTATAGAAAGAGAAACAAGTTTATATTAAAATGCTTTTCAATAGTGTTAGCTGATGCTATGATCTTCAGTAACATAAGTCTCACTGATTAAGCTCTAATCAGAGTTCGGCTTTTCTCCTCAACAGTCTAGAGGTGTGTATATCTTGACAACACTGTGTCAGTGTGCTGGCACAGAATAGCTGCCGCATGTAAAGAGCTTTGGTATCCCATGGGATGAAAAGAGCTACATAAATCTAAAGTATTCTTTTTCATTTAAATAAAGAGCTTTTTAAAACTAGGGGTATGGTAATTTGGGGAGTTGAAATTGTTTGAAGACACTGGGTCAATCACCCTCAAAAGGGTGAGAAAAGGCAATGTGTCTGGTATGGTAAAGGGGGTTCACTCAGAGTTTTGAGATGTGGTATGCTGGCAGCATAAGCAGCTCCCTAATTGCTCCTGAAGTTTCAGAACCCTCCATTTGTGTGAAAAAATGGACATTCCATTGCTTATCAGTGCCCACTTTGGGATGGTGGTAGAAGCCACAGCAAGTTTCTTCTTGTTGTTATTTTATTTATTTTAGTTTTATTTAGTACGTTCTTATCTCAAACCCGGCTGTGGGTAAACACAAAATGCAAGACAGGTTGTTTATAATTGGGCTTGCTATGGAGCAATGATTCTGCTAGCAGGGGTCTCCAATCCTGGTCTTGGAGGGCTGGTGTCCCTCCTGGTTTTTGTTCCAACTGTACCCTAAATTACTTAATGGGACAAATGAAGTGCTTATTGGAAGTGTAATTGGTCCAATTAAATAATTTAGGGTAGAGTTTGAACAAAAACCAGGAAGGACACCAGCCCTCCCGGACCAGGATTGGAGACCCCTGATCTAGACAGTAATTAGGTTGCACATGTTGATACATTTAACCTGTGCCATTCTATCAATATCAGGAATTCCTATGGATTGTTAGAAGTATCAACTACAGCAAATTATCAATCTAGGCATTAAGTAGGTCATACAGTTTGATACAATTAATGTGTGTCATTCTATCACTTTTGCAGTTAACCCTTTTATGGCCAGTGTAAATGTTTCCAAGTGGGAAGGTAAATGGCTGAGGGACAAATTTGTACACATTACTTTTACTTTGCACAGGAATATCTGTAATCTCTCACTTGATGTAATCATTATTATTGTACAACTTTTCCCACTATATTTGCATAGTCCAACTGTTTAAACAGTATATATAACAGTGGTACTAAACTCTGACACTCGAGATCTATCCCAGTCCTGGTCTTTATTCCAACCAGGTCCTAAATTAGTTAATTGCCTTAGCAGCTTCAATTAACCACATTAGAACCTGGATTAAAAACCTGGACTGGATTTCATCTTGAGGGACAGAGTTGAGTACTACTGATCTATAGCCTACAGTTTAAACTATCAGGAACAGTTAAGGAAAATATTGACTAATACAATACAATAAGATGTATTTGAAGTTGTTGAAGGGCACTGGTCTCTTAATCACAGAAGGTTTGAGAAACCCCTACTCATGACTATATAGTGATGGACATTACATAAGCAAGTTAGATGTCCTTTTTTTTTTGGAATACCATGTTCCTTCTCAAAAATGTATTTTAATATTAACCTTTAATAAAGGAAATAAATTTTCATGTACCTCAGTGAGTCAAAAAACACATGAACTTTTATTTGTGTACTGAGGGTTACTCTTAAATGAATTTCCCAACCCGGTTCTGGTGTTTTTTTTTATGGTCAACTGAGCATGCATGACTTAGAACTCGGCTGTCAGCTGAGCAAAGCGGCCCAGACTCTGGGACATTATCTGAAAAACAAAGCAGCCCAGAATTTGGGATGTTACCTGAAAAGCAGAGCAGCCCAGAATTTGGAACATAGCCTGAGAACAGGGTAGTTTATATGTAAAACTGTGATTACATTACATTAGAGATAAACTAATGTATCCTGCACAAAATTATAATAACGGGCAGGATATATATATATATATATATATATATATATATATATATATATATATATATATATATATATTTGCAAGTAAAATAAATCATGGAAACAATTAAAGATATATGCTATTTAAAAGAAAAAAGTAGAGCACCACAGAAAGCCAATTCTTACATTTGTGCATAGCATGACAATTTATATAAAGTAATAGTCACCCATAGTTTTTTATATTAGTATAGCAAACTACCATATTATATTTTAATTGCAGTATTCTGGAAAGCAGATATTTGTCTCTCACTCCAATCACAATTTAAAAAAATACCTCCAAGCTTTCCCACTCGTGTTGACGTCATATTTCTCCGACAGACAAGGACCAATCAAAACGCGAGACTGTTATGCGGTTCCATCCCAAAAACCATGCCTGTGTCATACCTCATTTTTTGTTTGCTGTATTTCCCTTATCAGAGTCATGTTGCAGATAACATCATGTAATAAATTGTATAATATAATAATATTCCATCATTAATCCATCATAATTATATTGAAATGCATTCAAATGAAGAAAAGAGCATGGAATTGGGTGGGATCTGGATACTATGTGTGCACAAACATTATAATGTGATGTAAGAATGTTGCCTTGCACTTAGGCAATTGCTGACCCTCCAAAAACTTTACATTTCTTATACAAGGTGCAAAAAGCACACACCTGTAGTGACCTGTCATTGGCTTCAGGATGGCTGCTGTGGTACACTTCATGATGTGGCGACACTTGGCTCTTATTGAGTAGGTGCTGGAACACGTTCGTAGGAGAAGGGCAAGAAGAAGAAGACCCTGCATATTCAATCCCAGGGTCACTTTGTTTGAGATACTGGAGGATACATGTTAAAGCGTTATCGTCTCACACCGCATGTCATCCTAGACCTAATAGCTGAATTGAGGGATGAGCTAGACCCCAGTGTCAATCTAGACCGCTATCCCTGCACATGTGAAAGTGCTGTGTTCTCTGCACTACTTAACCTCTGGTTCCTTTCAGACCACAGTTGGAATGCCTGGAGGGATAGCTCAATCCGCCTTTTCCAGAGTGCTATGCAAATTTCTAGATGTCATGCTAAAAAGGGCAGTCCAATACATATCATTTCCTAAGGATACTAGCATAACTGATGTTGGCTAAGTCTTTTCCAAACAACTCCATTTCATGCTGATTGAACTGAGCCATAAAGAGTCTCAGCTCCTTCTCAGAAATGTTTTCTTTTCCATGTGCCAAAATTGCTGTCCTTCCTTTGACATATTTTTTTTTTGGTGTGTATTTGCGTGCTTTTGTCATACAGCGACTAATGCTCTCTGTACTTCTAACTCTACCGACGCGCTCATTGTGCACGTTGAGTAATTTGCAAAATAATTGCCTGGTCGCAATGCAATTTGCAAAATGATATCAGCAAAAAAACAAATGCTTTTTTTTTTTTAAATGTAAAAGGACAATACAGATGTCTTACACAGGGGCTTTTTCTCTCTTTTTGCAGGACATGAAGATGCAACAGATGACTTTGGGATTTATGAGTTTATTACTATACCTGGGACCTCTGAGCCGACACGGGTACTTACATATTTTTAATTTTTTACTTTTTTTAACAAGATACAAATGAATAGCTTTCTTGTGAAGTTATTATAACCACATGAAGACAATACTTTTTTGGTCTCTATTAGTAAATTATTACTTTATCCAAGCTTTTTTGAAGTAAAGTTTATATTGTAAACCTATGGAGACAGTGCAATCAATATATACTATACTATACAAACATAAAGCATTGAATCTAACTGTATTGGTAATACATGATAATATAATGCTTTTTTAAAAATGTTCTTTTTATATATTTAGAACATATTTACAAATTCCAAACAGCGGGCCTTCAGTTTTTTAGTACATACAGTACAGTACATTTCACAAAATAGGAGCTCTTTCAATAGTTCTAGATGAGTCCTTGTGCTAAAAAGTTATTTTTATTTTTTACTTTTTAGGTGTCAAACAGATCTTTATCAAACCTGGATTCATTTCATGGCCCAAATTCACATACCACTATTTATGAAGTTATCAGACACGTTCCAGAAGCATCATCAACGACGCCTGTGAAGTAACACATGTTACACAACCAAGCCTAATTTTCCGCTCAGCCAGTTATTTCTAAAGATTGTTTTTTCGTAGGTATTCGGAGTATTGCTCAAGGGCTTGGACAGTAAGCTATTTCTAATTCTTCAGCAGTTTCCAAAAGCAAAATGGTTTCCCATTTTATTTTTTGAAAAGGAGAAAGTTGGCTTTACAAGACAGACAATCTCCATTACCTCGACGTCAATCTTTTCTGTTAAATGTTTAAAGGCCAGAAGTCACTGACAATGCTTTTCCGGTTATAGCACATGAATTTCGAATACAGGAACTCAGGTTAACAAAGGGTTAACACTGTTAAACTTTTGTTTTGATTGCACTTATTGTGATAAGTTCTTCTACAATACTTACATTTACTGTTATTCTGTTGAACTGCAAAATTAGTGTAAGTGTAATTCATGCAAATCAGGGATAAATACTTTCTAACTGTAGTCGTTTTGGGATTCATTCACCACCATTGTCATCAACCCCCCCCCCCCCCCCCCCCCCCCTCCAGAAAATATGGTAGTAAGAAAAACCCACCAAAACCCACAGTGGCTGATTCATATTAAATATTATTTTAATACTATTTATAAACACATTTATCACTGCTTTTTGCCAAAGTCATCAAGTTTTTTGTAGTTTTTTTTTGTTTTTGCATCTATGTAAAAGCCAGTATGGCTCTGAGACAGGAATTACCACCAGGCGCATAATTGTCAGATGAAATAAGGTATTAACAATGAGACAAGCCACCTGGAGATTTGCCATGAGGATGACAATTAAAAACGAATATGAAAGTAGTTTTTGTTGGCTGAATACTCTCATAAAAGACACAGTTAGTACCTATTTTTCCACAGATATTTTTCCTAATTTATTTGTTTTGGTTTGATTTATTGTTTATTTATGTTTTTAAGGAAACATTTTGTGTGCAATGTTTTTGTTAGGATTGGGTCAGTAGGGTGTATGATTGAAAATAATTACTAGGCTGTCACTTACAATCTATAATTGTTAAAATTGCCATTGGATAAGTAAGATACATTCCCCCACCCCAAAGAAAATCTAAACAAACCATATTTAAAAGTTTATTTAGGTGTTTAACTTTTGTATTTTTATTTCAAGTGATTGTTTATGTAAATAACTAAGTTGTTTTGTACATTTTCTATTTAGATAAAGATGCATAATATATGTTTAATACAGTATAAATGTTTATACATATTTACTAACTGTATTTAGTGACTTGAAAAATACATCAAAATAAGGTTTATTGATATGTGAACAAGTATGCAAAAATGTATAATGATTGTTCCCCATCAAGCTTAGTGTAGAAATGATGAACAATGTATGAGTCATACCAGGGCGCCAAGATATTTTCTTTAGTAGCGGTAGCAGAAGACGACGATTTAGAAATATTTGGGCAATAGTATGTTTTTACTGATTGCTTAAAGTGTTACTGAACAGGCTCTAGGGTTTAGAAAACAATGCATTACTTTCCTTAGCTTCCTGCTTTGTTGTACGTATTCCTGCAATATCATTTTCAAAACAATTGCAATAGTTTCGTTTCACAGTGGTTATGCTTCGAGTCTTCCCGTCAAAATGTCTTCTGAAATCACGACATTGCCGGCTTTAATCCAACCTAGTCAATCAGAAACATTTCATTGGTTCCCGACTCCTCTCCCAAAGTTCATCATTTTGATTGGTTCATCTGTCCTACCCGCTTGCTCCAGTACATGTTCAAAGGGGCGGGAAGTCCTATATAATAATAACAATATCTGCTTTACAGACCCCCAGTTAGAGTGAAGATACAAGATGTAGAGGGGACATACCTCCAGCCATATGAATATTTTGTTCTCTTTTATTACTGGTTGTTTTTCCATCCTAACCCACCAAAATAATTTGTTTATTTATTTAAAGTCATTATTTGGGGCTTCCAATGCATATTCATAAACCTGTTCAGAAGACATTTTGATGGGAAGACCCAAAGCATAACAGCTCAAAACTGATTTATGACCATGAATATGTTAATAAAAATATGAAAACAATCACAATTGTTTTGAAAAAGATATTGCAGGAAGCTATGGAAACTAATGCGTTATGTTCCTAACCCTACAGCCTACACTTTTTGTATGAACTGCTACCAGTACTACCAGATTGATTTTGTAAAAATAACAACACCACAAAAACGCTTATTTACAATTGTAAAATAAAATCATACTTCTTGCTAATGGACATGTCTGGACTTGACCAAAATAGGCTGGGACGTAGATATACACTACATGTTTTGACGGTAATAATTAATAATAATTAAAAATACCCAGCTTGTGAGAGGTATAACCCATTGTTCCTTAAACGAAACATGGTGTAGGATGACACTGTTCTCTTTTGTATGAAGCCTGCTCTATAGATCTTTTCTGGAGCTTGACTTTAGTTCCTTTAGTCCTGAACCACGATAGATATCACGTCCACATTTCTACAGAGTTCCCTTTGTTTACTATAAATATCTTACCTGACAATTTAAACACACTGCTGGTGTCACATTACTGTCAGACAGTCTGGAGTTAACCCTTTATCACTAGTACAGCTAGAACATAGTAGTGAGGACAACTAGCAGTTATAAGCAGTAGCACCTTACAGTAATAAGACCTTTATTATTAAAATCCCAATACTCTGTTCACTTTAAACTGTACAAAACATTATCGTACCAGCAGCAGGTGTTGAAGGCTTAGTTCTAGAAAGACAACAAGTTCTAAAGAGCGTGGTGTAAAACATACAAAATGTAAACCATAAAATGTTTTTTTGTTTTGTTTTTGTATTTATATTTGAAGTATACCAACAATTGTAAAGTAGCTATGGGTGCTTCTGTACAATGAAACGAGTTTTAGGTGTCACTGATTAATGCAACATCTAAATGGAAATTCCCTTTTTGAATAGTAAAACGACTCTCTTGTCTATTCAGTTCCTCCTGTTTACACGCACTCTATACTTTATCTTTTGGGACAGAAGGATGAGACTGCATGAGGCAGTGGACTCCCTACTGGCCCTGCCTGTCGGTACTTAATATGCAATCGGCTGGATCCTTTGTGACCCAAAGAATGTCGTCAGATTTTAATCAAAATATCAGAACATACACATACAAACCTGATGTACTTATCAAAAGACGTCATCATAAAGCTTCAGCTTTTCCTTCTTGTCTTTATCATTAACCTCTATGCTTACAGGCTGTTATGCATGCGGTTGAAGGAATCATAATGTATAGTGTCTATTATCAATGATCATTGTAAATGGTTTAATTGTTCCTATGTGTATAAAGGGCAAGATACATAAGAAACCCTAATACATTAAAACATGATTCATTTGGTATCACCCTGTTAATAAAGAGTTTGTTGTGCCATTTCTTCCTTCTCAATTAATGGCTATTTAAAAGCTAATCATTCGTAACTATAATAACACAAAATTGTGGACTATGTAGTTGTACTAATAAAAAAAAAAAAAGTTTACAACTGTCAAAGGTAATGGTTAGAGTTTAGCTAATAGGAGAATATGGCACATGGTTTTAACATATTATTTTATGGTCACAATTAGAAATTGATAATATTTGATAAAAAAGAAACATTTCAATTGTATTAAATATCAAAATATATTTTTTGTATGAAACGAGGCAGTGGAGGAATACTAAACTTGCCATTCTAGAAATAACTGAAAATGTGATGTTGATCACAAACTATTTTGTTCTATAAAAGAGTGATTGACGATAATATAGAAGCAAAAGAGCCAACTCCAGGTTCCCTTGCCATATTGAAGTTTCCAGTAACTTCCCACTGAGATATAGTACCGCACAGCATGGAAAAGAAGGACCTACTTTTTGACATATGGTAACTAGCATGTTGTAGGTGAGAGGAAACATTAGAATTTGTAAATATTGGCATAGGGTTAACCACTGTGAAATCAGCAGCAGCAAAGGGGATTGTGAAGGGGGTTAACTGCTGTGAAATCAGCAGCTGCAAAGGGGATTGTGAAGGGGGTTAACCACTGTGAAATCAGCAGCTGCAAAGGGGATTGTGAAGGGGGTTAACCACTGTGAAATCAGCAGCTGCAAACGGGATTGTGAAGGGGGTTAACCACTGTGAAATCAGCAGCTGCAAAGGGGATTGTGAAGGGGGTTAACCACTGTGAAATCAGCAGCTGCAAAGGGGATTGTGAAGGGGGTTAACCACTGTGAAATCAGCAGCTGCAAAGGGGATTGTGAAGGGGGTTAACCACTATGATATCGGCAGTTGCAAAGGGGATTGTGAAGGGGGTTAACCACTGTGAAATCGGCAGCTGCAAAGGGGATTGTGAAGGGGGTTAACCACTGTGAAATCAGCAGCTGCAAAGGGGATTGTGAAGGGGGTTAACCACTGTGAAATCAGCAGCTGCAAAGGGGATTGTGAAGGGGGTTAACCACTGTGAAATCGGCAGCTGCAAAGGGGATTGTGAAGGGGGTTAACCACTGTGAAATCGGCAGCTGCAAAGGGGATTGTGAAGGGGGTTAACCACTGTGAAATCGGCAGCTGCAAAGGGGATTGTGAAGGGGGTTAACCACTGTGAAATCGGCAGCTGCAAAGTCCATTTCACACGGTAGTCCCAAAAGGTTATGAATAGTTTACGGTCCAATAAAAAACAAAACAAAAAACAAAACCTGGAAACTGTTAAAAATAAATACATTAAAAAAAGCAGTTTTGTTGTCTCTATAAAAGTAGAAATTGTGTACATTTTGAGCTTGATAAATCTATCTCTTTATGCACCTTGTCAAGAGATACTAAATTTCTACAATGCTGTACTTCTACACTGAACTACTGTGTGTCCTTTTTTTAAAAAACAATTGTGGATGCTTGGAATTGCAAATAACAGAGAGGGGGTAAATTCAGGAGACTGGTTTATGAAAACAAACCCGAGTGTTTCTGACATCAGATAATATAGTAATATGTTATCTCAGATACTGTATCTATTCATTATCAGATTGTTCATTTGAAGCCTAGTACGAGAGTTATGTGAAACTGGGAAACAACAATGTGTAAGAATGATAGAGGAAATGCAATTTAGAATTGTACTTTTTGTTCGCAATACTTCTATAATATATTTATGTATGCACAGGTCTATATATTGTATGTACTAAAGAAACATGTGCAAAAAGATTTTTTTTTCTTAATCACAAAAACACTTAATAGGAAAGCACCCTGAAGTTTTTTAGAGGTATTTCCAATAAATTGCTGACACGGTCCTGACAAAAACACCTTATTGTCCTTACTAGAAAACACCAGACAATACTGGGGTCATTCTCTCTGAGGTCATATATTTTGGCTCCAGATGGAAAGGCTTACAAAGGTGAAACCTTGGCTGTCAGTATTTTCACTACAAAGCAATCATCAGTGAATGCTCCTAATCCTAACGATAGTATCTCATGTGTCCTTCTTTTCTAGAACAAATGCCATTAATTATTCTATTAATACATTAAAGCGACTTTCTGTAGTGTCAATTTTATTTAAAGCTAGAGGGCCAACTTGTAGGGAAATATGTTCATACAAATAATAGAGTAAATGTGGATTAATTAATTTTGATAACCATTAATTTTGCTCAATGTTTTCCAATCAATTTACATAGTATATATGCAAAATAGTTTAGCAGTAAGCTATATGGTGATATCTGGGTCTGTTGCTAGCTAGTCAACCCTCTTTTGATTTACAAGCAAAAGCACTTGTATGCATCATCTGCTCTACACTGCCCCCTATGACCCATTGTGGTAACTGTGTTGCCTTGCATCTGGTGTTTCATGGTTTAACTGCTCTGTGATGTGGCAGCAGTGTGATTGTCTAAGTCACACTGTAACCCTGGTGTGTATGAGGCAGGTCTAGCAGGGTCTAGAACAATGATAAAATGAAATAGGAAGAGTTGACCAGACGCAGGCTAATATATCCTCGGATGCACTTTCAGCCTTACTAGCCACCCACTTCAACAATGTACCTAGCTTGTACCTGTACATAAACAGCAGATATAGTGTCTTACTATAACACAGTTCCTGAATGAATAAGTAGCACACAATCTAATTCAGCTATTTCCTATTTACCCAGAAGAATCAAGCTAAAGACACAGGTTTAACCGCAGTGCCTGTAGTTTATCCAAACAGAACACAATAAAGCACAAAAGTGGAGGAACTGCTCCCCCCAGTGGACAAATACACTACAATGCTACAAGATATACATATATATATATATATATATATAATATACTATATATATATATTTCTAATATATATTATATATATATATATATTGTTGTGCCAAGGTTCTGCCAAGAAATGTATTAAAGTCCTAAGCATTTAATGGCTTACAATGCTTTATGAATGCAACCGTACCCAAAAAGTATTTTATTTTATCCAAATTGTTAGTTACCAGGGTTACAGTTTATATTTGGCACCAAAGTGGAGCAGGCTTTCTGGGCTAAACTGTGTTTGTAAATGAATCCCAAATATGTAAATCAGGCAAGAATACATGTATGAACATCTTTAGTTTATTTTCACATGTAAATATACCTCAGCTGGAGCCAGGGTGACTTGTTTTAACTGTTTAAGTCAAGTTTTCACCAGACCACCACTAGACCCAAAACAGGTCCAGTGTTCTGGATACCCTTATTAATGTTTCCCATATGAAAAGCATAACATTGTGTAATAAAGCATAGTGACAGTATGGTAAAGCATTGAAAAACCGAGAGGTAACTTCTAGCCACGTAAGAACTCTGAGCCAGCCGCCAGGCCAGTGAGCGAGCCACGTGAGAACTCTGAGCCAGCCGCCAGGCCAGTGAGCGAGCCACGTGAGAACTCTGAGCCAGCCGCCAGGCCAGTGAGCGAGCCACGTGAGAACTCTGAGCCAGCCGCCAGGCCAGTGAGCGAGCCACGTGAGAACTCTGAGCCAGCCGCCAGGCCAGTGAGCGAGCCACGTGAGAACTCTGAGCCAGCCGCCAGGCCAGTGAGCGAGCCACGTGAGAACTCTGAGCCAGCCGCCAGGCCTGAGCCACGTGAGAACTCTGAGCCAGCCGCCAGGCCAGTGAGTGAGCCACGTGAGAACTCTGAGCCAGCCGCCAGGCCAGTGAGTGAGCTACGTGGCAGTTTTAATCATGGAAGCGGTCAGTGAATCAAAGCCAATACTAAATTTCACCTTGGTTATATATTATGCAGGTATATAGCTGTAAACAACGACTGGTAGTTGTTCAGACTTTACTTTGCCTTCCCACAATATGCCAATGCACCATCTCAAGATGATACAACACGTCAGATTCATTAAGAGTATTTAGCCTTTATTTAAAAAAAACAAAACAAAAAAAAACTAACAACCCCCCCCCCCCACAAAATAACCACAATATTACTATTGTACACCATAGCAATTCACTGCAGTTGATACTATAGGATTCTTTAATTAGGGCTAAGAGGAAACATATCACATTAAAACTACAACTCCCAGAAAACTGTGCGAAAAAGACCTGTCCACATGACACGGAAAACAACATGACTTTTTTGTATCATCTGTTGTACTGCACAACCTGAAATTGTCCAAACACAGCAGTGAACATGAACATGAATTTGAATTGAATTCGATAAGACACATTTAACAGCTACGAAGACACAATGCAGAAGATAAAATCACTCATGACCCGACAGGTAGGGAGCCACAGACAAACTGGTCTTGCACAGGTGTGTGCATGGCCGGATCTTGTGTAAATACTGCGCACAGCTTTTCATCAGTGTAGCTTCCGAAGTAGTGTTAAGAAATTACAGCGGCTTAGAGATTATTACGGTTTACAGGTCTTGCTTTTGATTTGTAGGTCAAACAATAATTATGGATGGGGAAAGCGCATTGTTATCCCACACTAGTACGATTATATTAAAACACAACATATTTGTCTTGTGGAATAACATTATTATGCCTGGGTCTAAAGTTGGTTTTGTCCGTGGTATAAATATTGTACTTCAAGATTTGTTTTGTTTTTATATACCGTAAAATTGTATACATCACACATTTCAGTTAGGCCTGTACAGGTCAGTAAGTAATGATTAGCTGAGTGATACCGAAGTATAAATTGACATTCCAGACTGTACGTTAAAAAAGGTGTTTATGGGGAAGTCGGTATTTTACTAATATAACTTAGTAAATGTATGATTGGGTGACAGGATGTGACACTTTATTTGAGTGTGCTGGTTCAGGTGTTTACATACACGTGTCCTGTGCAGATAGATAGATAGATAGATAGATAGATAGACTGACTGACTGACATGCGCTGGAATACAAACCGTACATAAATACGATTCAGGTGCTGTGTTAAACCTAAGGGTTTTACAGCAATACTTACATTGTAGGACCCACAACCCCTGCAGGGTAAAGGGTTAGGATGAAGTTCGAGTAAAACTCGTCACTTACCCCTCGTCTGGAAATTCCTCCTGCTAGTATTGTTTTCTGAAAAGCCCTATTCAGTACGAGTAGAACAAGGTGCTACACATGATGGTAGCATCTATATTGCACCCAGGGTGATTTTTCTGGTCAAGGCCCCTTTCCCATTTTAGGTTGACCTTTGCAAAGTCACAGGTCGAAGTGGAAATAAAAAAAAAACTAAAAAAATGCTATTATTTCTGAACTCGGCGTGTCTGAAAACCTCCCGGTGAATTTTTCTAGGAAAATCTAACGGCATTGTTAACGGCACTGTTTGAGTTAGATGGAATGACCCTTTTTTATTTTACCAGAAAGGAGAATGCAGTGATTAGTTTGTTATGTTTTACTGTGTAATCCATATGTTATAAAAAATAACTGGGGCTGAAGTGAATAACTTTAGATTTGAATTGCATCTTTGGTACAATTATAACCTTGTAATTCACTACAGCCCATCTATCATTCTATGTGTAACAGACTTAAGTCAAGTATACATAAGTTTTGGTCAGTCTTTACATAAGAAAAAAAAAAAAGAGGAAGATGTACAATTGTGCCACAGTAGAGCATGTTAATAGTACAGACAATATTTACAGCAGCACATACAAGATTGGTGGGATACTCTGTGGTAATTACAGGATGAGTAATAAACCAGTAATACAATGGTTTGGTGTGATTGTGGCTAAAATATATAGAGAGTAGGATTTGAGATTTTATAACACCTGCAAGGTACAAGAGTTTTATAGTTCCGTTTCACCATCAGAATGACTCTCAGAATCTGAGGAAACATCAGAAGCAGGAGTCTCATCAGGCTGAATAGTAGAACTATCTTCATCAGGGTTCTCATAAGCTTGGTGGAAGCTGTGAGCTGTGAACCACACCAAATTTAAACATCTGAATATTTCCATCCTCTTCCCTTTGAAGAGGGGTCGTCAGTTATGTGTCCCATGCATTGATTCTCTATGTAAGGTTGCAGATCAGCTCAAATATTGTTCATTTTTCATCTTTTTCTTGAAGGGTTTCACTTTGCCCAAATTGAATGGGAAGGAAGTTGTATCCAAGCCTGTAACGCTGTGATTAGCTGGAAGAACGGTGTACACTTCTTCACTCGTTTGTAATGCGCTGATTCTGATGCAGTATGTGCAGACAATGCCAGTGTTTGGCAGCTAGTCTTGCATGTATTGAATTTATTTATTTTAGTTGAAACTAGACACCAGTATTTCTTTTAAATCGCACAAATAGGAATAATAACTAAAAATAAAATGTTTAAACTTTCAAGCATGTGATGGTTTTCCTGTATAGAAAGGTATAATGTATTTACATTCATCCATAACTTCAAACACACAGTCCTAAAATTATCGGTAAAGTATACAAAAGTTTCTGCTAAAGCTTTGTGTAGCCAGTTCAGCTGAAAGCTTCAAAAGTTTAGCATTTGAAAAATTGAAATTGTTTGTCATAGTACAGTTGTGTTGTTTTTTTTCTCTTAAAAATGTAACCTCCATAGAATTTCAGTTAGAATTTGCCTATTTACTTTAATGTTCCAGAGACAGAAAGAGAGAGAGAGAGATATGAACATTCTGTGATGAAAAGATTGTCACACTCCATATAACCAGGGCCGGATTAACCCATCACAGCTCCCTAGGCAAACATACACTTCTGGGCCCCTATCTTATATGAATAACAACAAATATATGATTATGTATATATTAGCTTAACTCACGCTCCACCAATTTGCAAAAGGCATCATTTTCGTTTTAAAGCTGTTGTACATGGTTTTGATAGGTAGGGTCAATTGAAGGTGGTGTGCTAGATACATTTTAAAATAAATTCACAAAAACCTGAAGCCTATGTCAAATCCCATAGCGGAGCTTGATAATAACCTTTCACGATTTACTGAATAAAAATACAACAGTTCAAATATGGACAAGAGTACCATGTTGATTGTTATCCAATTAAAAAAAAAAAAAAAAAAAAAAAAACAACAAAAAAAAATGACACTTTTATATATTATATAGGAGTGTGCTGAAATTTTTGTCCACTAACTGTAGGTCCCCCATAGTCCACAAAAATATATACCGAGCATCAAAAGAAACTTACCACTGTTATAACACATTTGTTTCGAAAAAAAAAAAAAAAAAAAAAAAAAAAAAAAAAAAAAACAAAAAAAAAAAAAAAAAAAAAAAAAAAAAAAAAAAAAAAAAAAAAAAAAAAAAAATAAGGCATATAAATGATGGAAATGATGAACATTGATGAAATGTTTTTGGTTTCTTTTTAATCACTCAGTCATTCATCCTTGACCATGACATACTTGAGTGACTATGACTGAAGCATATGCACTTCATCACCTAGTTAGTGAGACAGTCCAGGGCTGGACAAGTCACTATTATGTGAGGTAGACCGATGGGCTACCAAAAGGTAAACTCTGGTAGCCCACCACAATTTGTGGTAGCCCACAGTTTTCAGTTGATAAATATTTCCATTTAAAGCTACGCGCCATTAAAAAAATGTAGACAGATACAATTGCAAGGCGGTAAGGTTCAGAAAAGAAATCCGGCCACTAATAAAACAGTTTTTTGAATTTTATTTTTTATTTTTTAACCATATATAACCAGATACTTCCAAAGTTTGCTAACAACCTAGTTTCTGTTAATATTTATACCAAACAGCTGCAAGCTAATAATAGTTTCCTCATATAAAATATAGGGAATTATGTTTGACATCATCATTTGTATTATTTTCCCAGACTTTGTTTTTGATCTAACCAATATCTCATCATTAGTTTTAAAATATTCACTGCATAACAAATTAAAACAATCATGTTCTGGGTCCTAAATGGACTGTGGGAATTATTATGCACTTGTAATCGTAGTGTTGTTTTTGTTTTCTCTCACCTATGTTATTTATAGAACCTAGCCCCACCTTTTACCTTCATTTGCTAAACAATGTTGTACCATTTACTTTTATATTTTGAAATATTCATAAAAATAGTTACAAAGCACATATATTTAAAAAGATTTAGTTATTTATTTTCTTTACCCTGAGCACTCACAGTATCCACTGCTCGTTATCAGTAACTGAACTCTGCAAGTGCTGCATTTGTTTTCAAGACATATTATTATTATACAATCACTATACAGTAGTACTGTACAAATAAACTTGGTGACCTAAACGTGTGCACAGAATATAAACATGAGCACGGCTTTCTGCTGACTTCATAAAAATAACAACAAGGTCAGGGTATGCATTTAAAATAGTACAAATGCATTGCACACTTTATAAAGACATTACCATGTGAGGGGGCTCCCTCACAATACCATTAGTTAATTGTTCAGTTGGAAATAAAAAAATAAAGTAACGCACCTTCATTAACTTTCTCCTGTGCTGGAGCTGCAGTGTCCCTGCACCTCGGTAACACAGTGATAGCTACTGAGGGTACGCTGTTCTGTCAGGCATGAACCGATCACGATTGGATTCGCTGATTACTATAGCTACTGCTTCAACTGAGTAGGCTGTACTAAACTGGAAGTAAACTGGACTGTTTTAAGTCTGTGTGTACAAAGTAACCAAAGGTCTTCTATATAGATCTTTGAAGTAACTGCTTAAGAAAGAAAAATCTTTAGAATCTGCCGGTAGTCCTGCAGGATTTATAACATTACAGTTCGGTAGTCCTGACCCAACGTCAATGACAGGCCACGAACTGAGAGACTGGGAGTCACACCACCTGCACAAGGTCGACAGAACATTTTGCAGCATCTTTGTGATGTCAGTTGTTAATCAGCACAATAAAAAGTCACTGCACCTGCTCTAAAAAGAGTTTGTCATTTTTTGATCACATCTAGTGAATTTTATCCATGTGTAAATTAGGCTTTTACAGTGCTCTGAAATACTGTCTACTTAGGTTAATTTATTGTTTAAACAGGTCCGCGAAATGTCAGCGAAATCCAAATTTTATTCCATAACTTCCGCGAAAAATATATACATTTACTTCAATTTAAGTAGACCCCTATCTAT
The DNA here is from genome assembly GCF_017654505.1 of Polyodon spathula. Classification (NCBI taxonomy): domain Eukaryota; kingdom Metazoa; phylum Chordata; class Actinopteri; order Acipenseriformes; family Polyodontidae; genus Polyodon; species Polyodon spathula. Next base: position 86,181,111 of record NC_054537.1, read on the forward strand.
ACCTTAGAAATGATCACCTTTTCACAAAGGATGCTGGGAAGTTGAAGGTGAAGTATAACATGAAAGCAAATGTAAGGAAATTAAACATTTTTAGTATTTTGTTTTTCTGTATTTGGTAATATTAGTAATGATTTTTGTTTTTGTGTTTATTTTAAAAACTTTGTAGGGTCCCAAAAGTCCCCAGGAAAGCTTGAGTGACCTCAGTCCTGTGGAGAATGTCAGGATTCCTAGTAAGGTAATGTATTCTTTTCATATTGTTTTATTTTTGTAATGTAATTGTTGGATATTTTCCCCTTGTTACTTCAGTGACTACAGCGTTAACCAAGAAATGAAAGCAAACTAGAACCAAGATAGTTTGAGGAGAATTCTGCTTCACTTGGTTGACTGCTCTGTGAACTGAAGTGAAGAAATCAAGTTGAAATTTAACCCTTTAGCTGCAGATAAATAACATACAAGTCTTTTATGTAACCTAAAATAATCCTTTTGATATTTCCCTTCCAGTACTATTTACAGCTATTTTAATGCTGTAGCTACAGGGCAATAATGATAAATCATCCCATGCCAGTAACTGAAGTCCCTGATTGTAATGTACAGCGCTGGCCATCTTTAGCTAACAATAAAGTACGCTTTGGTCAGAGCTCATTAGTTTAAGTCCTGTGGTGAAACTGTATTTTTGTCAGCACAAAAAGTGGAACGTGGATAATAGGTTTGAACGTCAGCCTTTGTTGAATTTGTGCGTCTTTGACTGTCTAGACCACAGTAGGGTACCCTGGAGATTATCCACTGTCCTGCTGCTTTACAGTTAAGATGAAGAAGCCTGTTGAAGATATTCCATACAGCGTCTATGAATATAGAAGAAAATAATACAGACTGTAGTTATATGAATTGAGCAGAAAAAGTCACAATTCTTTATGACCTTGTGTCAAATGGGTAAAGGGTCGATCTAATGTTAGAATATAGAGAGACAGAAGGTTGCAACTCAATCGCTGGTGATACCCCAAAATTACAGCAGTAAACCACCGCCGCAGTAACACACAAGAAAGCATCTGCTATATCACCAACGGTAAGCAAAGTATGCTGGTGTTTTACACAGTCTGGTGTGCTATTACAGTGCACTATCTACCCTTTATGGAGTTCTGCAGCAGGAGCTCTACACTGACTATGCCATGGGAGGGTTAAAAAATGATAAAAAGTGTCCTTTTCTGAATCAGAGCTGCTCATCTTTCCCAAGCTTAACTGACCTGGCAATGACCTTCCCACTGTCAGGATGTCCTTTTTGTCAGGCAGGCATCTCTGCCGAGCTGACCCCACTATCTGCATGAGAACACAGCAGCAGTGATGCACTTTTCAGATTTTCTAATTGCTCTGGACTGTATTTTTTTTATATTTTTTTATTTATTCACAATAATTTAAATGTAACTTATGTTGTTACATTACGTATTTTATTATTACAAATGGTTTATAGCTTATGCACGGCAAACATAATCTAATAAATGTGAAGAATGTCATCTTGAACCAATACTTTAAAGTAATTTACATGGATGCATTTACCCTGGTGTAAAGAGTGGATCAAGTACAGTAGATGTATGAATTTTTACAGTTCAGAAAAATATAATTATTTAACAAACACATCGGGTACAATGCACATGTGTATTTTGCTTCTGCCATACAGATTTGATTGCAGCAGATTCTACAATAACTGAGATTTTACTTGCTTGATCTGTTCTGAAATCAAATGCACAAAGCAGTACCAAGGCATGTTTTCCATTGCATAATGATTTAAATCATTCAAGGGGAGGTTATATGTTTTAATAAATCCACCTCCACTTGCCTGATGACAATTGCATATTTCCAAAGTTAATATATAAAATATTTAGCCTATATAAAATATAGGCTTAATACTTGTTGCAGAACTATGATTCCATAGGTTACGTTGTGGGTATCATACCTTTAGAAAGTGGCTACCCCCACAGTGTCAGAGCCCCATGTCTTTGTGACTTTTTGAGGTAGTGACTTCATATTTGAGTTACAGTAAAACTGGTCTAATCCAGCCCCTCTAAATACTGGCATTATATATAATTTGGCATGGTTTTTGGGTCCTGACCAAATCCCTATTGAAATGACTTGGGTGATGCCCTCTACAATTCTGAACCTGTCTTCCCAATCCAAAATGATTTGTAAGTCTTCTTGACATGAAGTGATTATACAAAACAAGCCTCTAGCAGTTTGGGCTTACGTGTCATTTCTGGTTTACTTCTTAGAAGGATGGATGCTCATATCTACATGTCTTGCATTTCGCTGCGGGATTGCGGGAATCCTGCGGTTCAGACAGACCCGTTTTTTGGGCTGTTAAGAACCCTCCCTCCACCCAAATAGAAAAAGAAATACAGAGCTCCAGACTGCAACTAAAATGGTCGCCAATGTGATAAAAACATTTTTTTGGCAAATGAAACAGAAAATGCTGCCTTTCTTTAAAAATGTCTTGAATGCGCTATGTCTATGATGTCAGTCTGTAAAGAAAAAAAAAAAAAACGCCATATCACGTGTCTTAAACTGAAGATCAATAAGGACGATAACAATATATCCGAACACAAATGCCTGGAAGTCCAGAGGTGCTGTACTAACACTAGCAGAATACGGTAACCCCAGTTTCATGCAACAGTGATGGTGACCAAACATGTTTGAGTACTATTCTTTAGCAACTGTATCTATCCCAGATACAATAGATTAGGTATTGTTTTCCCTCAGGAATTTGAGGATGGTTTAATTGCACAGCAGCTTCACTTATTAAATGATGATCTGATTATATATCTTCAACCAAAGCACTGTATTTTAAGACGATAAAATAATGAAAAACAGTGCATGAGTTTTGTAGTAAAGCAGGGTCAGCTGCTTCAGGGAAAACCGAGTTGAATTCTCAAACTGACCATTTAAAGAACAGTGACAGCAGAACGCATATAAATACTTGGGAAGTGTACTGCTGAGAAAAAAAGAACATTTTGGGAATTAAAAATGCAATGTACTGCAGCTTATTGATTGCAGTAGAAAAATACCATTTAATATCGTAAATAACAAGTTTATATGGCATCTCACATGGTGTGTAAGTCCCGTTACCCACCTACGATTTCTCAATTTCTTGCAGATATGCCACTGTAAATAGTTTACAGTGAGAGCTCTGAACTAACTATCCTTCTTTTCGTTCTAATATATGGGTATTATTTATTTATTTAGCTTGTTTTATCATTGTTTATTAATTTAACAGATGCCTTTACCCAAGACGACTTACAGAGAAAATGATAAAATAAACCCTGACATTTTGATGAGAAAAACTAAAATGAAACGTGTTGCATATTAAGTAGGTGTTAGTTTTTATTTTTATTATTTTTTTAATTGTTTTTTTAATATATATATATATATATATATATATATCTATATCTATATATAATAATAAAGCCCCCTCCCCCAATTCCCAATCCCCCTTCCCCAAAATTGGAACCCAAAAAGGGGACTCCATCCATCCATGCAGTTCACTATCAAGTACAAAATGTAACCATTACCAAATGGGTGTTAATCCTCTAATACTGTCTAACCTATAGAAATATCAAAGCTGCACTGTGCCAGTGATGCAGTCGCGCCCGCCCTGAGGGCATAAAAGGACTTTGACACTGACATCGTCATCATTTTTCCTTTAACCACCTGAGAGAGATCTACAAACAGATAAGTGTTGAATGAAATACTTTTATCTGCTTTTTCGCTTGTGTATTACACTATTAGTTCGATTAAATTATGTGTTATAGTAATTTCACTTCATGTATTGTGCACTCAGTTGTGTTTTTTCATTACGTCCCTCAGCAGCCTTGTGCTCTGCGCGAAGCTGCCAGCTCTGCCTCCCCTTCCCTGGGATCAAACACCTTAATTCGGCTACTTGTGTTCTCTCTAAGCTGTTTAACTGTATGTGTTTGATTACTGTATTGTGTGAGAAAAAATATTTTTTGTCTATGTATTTTCTGTTTTTCCACAGAAACACTGACACGGCTGCTGGGCTCAGCTGTCTTGCGTTAGACGAGACGCACTGGGTCAGGCTGCATCCCTGTATTTTGCTTTTTCGGTAGCTGTAGGTCACTGATTTACCACCGTTCTTAGTGAACGAGGTTACTGTAACGGTAGTGCTCCGTGCACCGTACTGTGCTCCATGCGCCGCACCATTGTACCATGCTCCGTGCACCGTACCGCTGTACCGTGTACTGTATCGTGCTCAGTGCACCACACCATTGCACTAGTGCTTAGGCACCATGCAGGTACTTAAGAGCAGCGAACCCGGCTGGAGTTTGACTTGCTCTGTTTTTGTCTTTTTATAGTACTTACCTGTAACATACCGTACAGCAGCATTGGTGCTTGTATTGTCTGAGACAGCAGGGTTTTGTTACAAGTACTGTGTAGTGCACCAGCCCTGTTACAGTAAGTACAGTATATAGGAGCTGCAGCTCCTGTCCTGTTACACAACGGCATTGCTGCTTCAGCAGATGCATCCAGCTTCTAGAATGGCAGAGTGTGTGTAGGGGATCTGGAATCCCGATTGTGCAAATGTATGTACCCTGTGCTACAGGCACCGAACTGGTACCAAACAGCTTTGCTTGTCATGCAAGTCTTTAACAAGCTGAGGCACCAACTATACATTATTACTGTATATTGCTTGTTATTTGCATTATGCCTGGGTCTTATCCCCGTGACACATGCAAACCAGTCTGCTTGTCTAGCTCCAAGCAGGCCTTGTTGACAGTCCAGTTACTGTCTTTAGCAAGCGGAGGCACCAACTGTACATTCGTACTGTACATTGCTTGCTATTTGCAACAGACCGCTTTCTGAGAGTTTTGTGTGCATTTCTCCAAGGTGCTCTGCGTCTCCCCTACGGTTAAGCTCTCCCTGTAACGTCAGAGCTTATGCTATTGATCAAAAAGGGCCACTGCGGTCTTGCTGGAAAAAGGCAAGACTCTGTTGCAAGAACGTATTGACCTGGAAGGGAAACAATGTAGCCACCACAGATTGTAAAGGCAGCTTCATTCGTTTACCAAGGGGTCATGCGTGACAGCATATAAGGAAGGGGGCAGACAACTGTAATCTGTTCCTTCGCTTGGTTTGTGAATTTGAACCTGTAGGACTGTGAGAGATGCAGTAACCACTGTTGAAACAAACCTTTTCACCTGGATTACAATTGTCCGTTTGTTCTTTAATCACCTGCACCTGCACACTATCAATCATTATTACATTATTCATTGTTCATTATTACAGCAAGTCTTGAAGAAAAAGTGATGACGATGTCAGTGTCAGCAGTCCTTTTATGCCCTCAGGGGCAGCACTGGCACTGTGCAGCTTTGATATTTCTATTCAGGTTAGACGGTATTAGAGGATTACAACCCATTCGGTGATGGTTACATTACTTCCTCACACTGCATATTTCCCATCATTTCTGCCACATCTTGTTTCTCTACACTAGTAGGGGGGTTAAGAATGTTATTTATCTTTCACACTGTATGCTCTAGTCAACCATAGGTTGTGAAGTTAAGATTGAAGAAATGCCAGAGTGCATGCATTTACAGTTTAGCCTTACAAAGTCCTTTGGTGTACTACAAGCCTAGAAGCTCTGAATGAGTCAACATAACAAACTAGAGAAGTGATTGATGATTGATAATAATGCTCTCCTCATTCATGCAGGACAGCTCATGTTATTAATAACCAGGGGGTTCTAAATGCTGTATTTAAGCATGGCTTTGGTTTGTGTTTTTTTTCATCAGTTTTATTGAAATTGTCTCTTTGTGTCCTATGTAGCAAGTACCGCATTTTGGTGTTGGTATATATTCTTCAAACTTGTTATGAAATGTCTTTGAAGGCTGTCTACAAAAGATGACGTTTCTCAGTTCTAGGTTCAAGCATGCTTTTTTAACATTTTCAGAGCCTCAGACCAAGAATGATTTGCATAAGAATGAAGGATATAAAAGTTAGCTTCATTAATTACTTTTTGCATTAAAAAGGCAAAGTTAATAAACCATTTTAAATGTTTTTTTCCGTTTCATTATTTGGGTAAAATTTACAGATATATCTATATTATGTAATATATATATATATAATATATATTATATATATATAGTAATATATATATAATATATATATAGATATATATATATATATACTAATTTCATTTAGGGTTGGGAAAGATTAAATGCTGTTTTGTCATGAATAAACTTATACTACCCTATCATATTTATGCAAATATTTCCTGACATTTAGAGCAACAGAGATTTCTAAACAGTCTAGGCTATTTGTAATTACTGATGTATGAAAAACAGTCCAGAAATTATTTTTTGTAACAGCAAAAACATTATTTTCCTTTTTAAATATTGGAACCTGTAGATACATATAAGTGTCTTAAGAGTTCATTGCAAATAGATATAAAAAATATGTCATCTAACCAGTGGTGATAACAGAGGGGAGGAACTATTCCACTGTGGACTAGGACACAAACATTTAAAGGTATGAATTAGATAAGAATACTTGAAACTTAGAAACCCTGATCTGGCCCACTGTAGACATGTATTTAGAGTTTGCAGACATTTATCCATATCGCATCTCTCCAGTATTACAAAATCTCTTCTCAAGCTGGAACACATTTGAATCCAGACAGATTGTTATTTTACAGATATACTGTACATATGGAAAAGGGCTGAAACAGTAAGAGGACACGGAGCCACTGTGGCTTTCAACAGTCCACTGATCCTGAGTTTACTGAACATGGATGGATTACTGTTCCCAGTTAATCATTGTTATTTTTCTGTAATACAGTACGAGCTAGCTTAGTTGCATGCATATGTATTAATAATAGTTTGCTTTTACTGAATAAGAAGCTTCATGAGTTATTGTTGACTGAATGAATGAATAACTCCAGTACATACATGTGCACATTTCTATTGTATTAATAGTTTGCTGATGGATGACAACACAGAGACGAAACATAGCTTTGGGCTTCAGTACTGTCAATACTTGTCATATATTGTATACAGTAATGATGACAATAACCTTGTTTTTAAAAGTATTGTGCACCAAAGTTGTCCTTTTTGTGAATGAGGTTTACAGAAGGTTAAACTTGCACACCTGTTTATTATAAAGAAGCCGTTGTCAGATGTACAGAAGAGACATATTAGATCGATTTTAAGGATTAAGTATGTTCAGCTGAGGGATTTATATTTGGTTGAATTAGGTGTTGGGCTGCCTCTGGCAAGAGGTTGCATGCAAAGATGTACACTGGTACTGCTTTCTTCTCTGGGCTTTTGGAAGATCAAGATAGGATGAAAAAGGCCAGACAATTGCAATTACAAAGTCATTTATTTCCTACAGTTATATCTATCTATCTGCTGCAAATTCAGGTGGTAAAAAGGATGTAACAATTATAACTAAAGTATTTAAAGCAACTCCTTATGAGAAATGACACTAGAGATTATTCTAAATGTATCTAGCAGCCCTTGGTATTGGTATGTGATACAGTGTCACAGAAGTAAGCAGTTTTCATAAATGGGTGGGTGTTAAAAATAAAGATACTCAGTTTTACCGCCTTGTGAGTTAAGAATGTGCCATGCTTGACTGGTTATCTCATTTCTAAATTACATTAATTACAAGTGTCCTGAAGACAAAGCTGCGCCGAAACAACTGCTGCTCTGCAAAATCATTGTACTGATAAAAAAAAATAAAAAAATTAAAATGTGTTTACACTTGACAGCGCATATATGTAGATCTGCAGATGAATAAATATGCACATCAATGAGGTCTTTTTCATTAGTCAGCTTAATGAAAATCGTATTACCTCCTGGATAAACAGCACACACAAAAATCCTAATTATATGTTTCCTTCTGTTGGCATACAGCACATAACTCTCTCCAATTCTTAAAAATAAAATTGTGACCCACTAGATGGCGATCTGACCATGCATTAACATTTTAGGGGAAATTTTTTTTTTTTGTGAAGAATGCAGAAAAAATGCTTTTATTCTCCAATTAAAAATAAAATAAAAGTAAAAATAAAAAACTAATTATGTACAGTATATAATAAACTAGGTTTTAATGTCCTCACTGTACAGTATGTATGCACAAGAACAATGAAGGAGTCGTGCATGTTTAACATTGCAAACTAGTGCAGCAATATTTTTTGCCCATTAAACTTGGCTAACAGCAAAAGATTTTTTTTTTCAAAGTAGAGCTGATGAATAAATAGTAGTTAAAGTTTTTTGAAAACAGATCGACACTCACCTGTGTTTGTTGATTTATTGTCATAGAAAATGTACACATTTTACACAAATCTTGTTTTTAATAACTTGTGTCTGATTCATAGTACCCTTTGGGACGAGCTGGTGTGAGTATCAGTCATATACTGTAATTAATAGACACTTTAAGAAGTATATGCTTATGCAAATGAGCTGAATCATGGTAACTCAGTTATTGCTTTTTGGGTTTATTAATTATATCTTCAAGTCTGTTGTAGAAATAATTCTCTCCTTTCTACTGGATCACCTGGTTTTGTTTAAAAGAAAATAGTTTAAATATGTTATTTAAATCTGATTGATGAATTTTGGATTAGAAAACACTATAAAGAAACTCAAATGCAACAACAAAGTTTTGACAAAGTCTTTTCAGTGTATTTTTCTATGGAACAAGGTCATCAAGTACCTTGGACATATTCTTGTAGGAACATGAATACAAATCAGGCTTTAATTAAACCAACCTGTAAAATCCAACACATCTGTAGTCATAGCATAACTTGATCCAGTGCAATCAGCTAAACAGGCAACAGCACAGCACAGAGAAGTGGAGAAAAAGCAACAGTGTGATCTTGCCCCAACACTTAAGTCACACAAAAGCAACTACAAATGTTGAAAAAGAAGAATGGCAAAGTGTTGGAAAAGTGTTTGCCATTGAATTTAAGTTTCTTTTAGTATTTATAGATTCTGCACTTTGATGTTTTATAGTTCTGGATGGATTTTGGTTTACAAACAATATCATCTTTCTTTGAAGTAGGGTCAAGTGGGATAATAGTGAGAGAAAAAAAAAATGTAATTAAGACTTTTTGAACCTGATTTAACAATTTCTGTATTTTGTTTATTTAGTATGTAGAGTACCATGTATTCAATACTTGAAAAGCATGGTTATTAGGCCTGAAATATACCTCTGTATACTGTAATAGTGTCTTGCGTTGAAAGTATTAGGAGAGTATTAGTGTTAGGATAATTTTTCTTTTAATGTTGTCTAGGTCCCCAGGTTTATTTACATACATTCATATATTTTCTTCAGTTAAAGTTACAGCAATGTGCTGTTGCTAGGATACCAACAATGGTTGCTGCTAGCATGGTCAACTTTCACACCATATGGAACAAAGCAGTGCAAATAAAAAATAAAACACTTTCAAAAGCCTAACATAACAAGTTATCCATCACAGATTGTATATATGTCCCCCCTAGACGAGGAGTTAAGCATCAGGAACACTACTCTGCTTAGCTAATGCCTTGTTCTCTTGTCCTGGCAAGCTGATACACAGTCTTGTTCTTAACAATGCAGAAGTATCTTTGGAGATTTAGGGTCGCTAGGCTGTCCACAGCTGACTAATCCTAACCACTGAACTCTACACATTCCGCCGTACAGGAATGAAGACTCAAAAGCCACTCAAGTTCTCACCTGACTTGACCTGGCAAATGAACACTTGGTTTTACATTACGTTAGTACAGCACATGGAAGCTTGGCTACTCCACAGCCTAGTGAAACTCATGGTGACCCTGTTCCCTTGGTCACAGGTCATATGAATTGTTTTTTTTTTCTGATGTCTAAGTCAGGTTTGTAGGTTTTAATATTAACTGTACTTGCTTTGCCTTGGCACACTTTCTCCTACCTTCTTCAGGTCTAAATTAATGGTGACTCAGTCCACCTCCTTATTTCTTAACACATACTCATCCACCCACAGAAAAGGCCTTCCATGGTCACTGCTTCCATGCTGCAGACTCTGCTAACACTACAGTGATTCCTTAAATGTTCTTGAACAGTAATATTCTGTAACTGGAGGCCTGGTTTCCAAATGCAGTGTAATATATGCAGGTTGATAAACCTTTAACAGGATGTATTTTATGAGGCATTACCAGATTAAACTTATTTTAAATGTAGTTTACTTAGTGTATTTACATTTATGGTAACTTTGTTTTAACATTTGTCTCTTCATCTCTGCTCTGGAAATGGATTTTAAAGTTGTTCACAAGGTAAATAATACATTTTTCAGTGCTTTTTTTTTTTTTTTTTTTAGTACTGTAGACTTCTTAAGTTTTTAGCATGTACGTGTAGTAGGGTTGCAGAGATACAAGATTTTTCACCTCACTATACAAGCTGAGCAGAAAATGAGGATATCCCTATATTACAATAAATGATCATCCGGATCTAGAACTGATATGTTTTCTATTAGCTAGTTTGAAAGCAAAGAGCATTTGTATTAATGTTCATGACATATAAGCCATAATATGTGTTTTCATATTTCATTGAAATGTGCACTCACTAAAGCAGGCAGGGTTAGCCCTGCGCCCGTTTTGTGCAGTATTGTTAAATAAAAACCTCTGAGCCTCTACTCTGTGGTTCTAAAAAAAAAAAAAAAACTATCCAAAGGTCAAATAAATGCGCAAAAACTCAGCAGACATTACTATTGTAAAATGATTGTGTTTTCCCTTCATACACAGACCTCTCTTATAGTCCTATAAAAAGTTATTTTAAAAAATGGAAAAGTGTTTGACTGGGTTTGTAAAACATGAAATCATGTCTACTAAAGTAACAAGTATTTAAGTACAGGTTAAACATTTTGTTGATTTAACTGTATTGCTAAACCCCGGGACAGAGACACATACCATTGGAATGTTGAGAGATTTTATCTGTAGATGATGGACCCACAGCAGTTTTTCATTAATACCAGAGATTGCAAACAAAAAAAAAAAGACATATGGAGAATATATGTGATGAAAAGAGGTTAAAATTATATTTAAACTAAATTCCATTCTTGGGTTACACTGTAATTAATTGTTAAGTGCTGGACCTAATTTGATTTTAATGGTGTTTTTGTTTGAGCTGTAGGTCTGCCTGTGATTTTCCAGAAAATTATGTAATTGTGGGTACCATTTTTGTTGTTCTCTTTTTAATGGTTAACAAATTTTAATGGTATACAAATTGCATCTAAATCTGTTCTGACCAATATTTGCAAGCAACTTCATTAGCTTTCCAATATGTTTTTTTTTATTTTTTATTTTTTCTTGCTCTTAAGGGATAAAAAAACAAAAACATATTGGAAAGCTAATCAAGTTGCTTGCAGATATTGGTCAGAACAGATTTAAATGCAATTTGTATAGAACAAGTGGAGTAACCTTGGGGTGTCTTTGGACTGCAACAAGGGATGTTTATGGTAAAAAAAACAAAGTACAATGACACATAAAACAAGCTACACTTGATGGTAAGCCAGTGTTGTCTGGATTATGTGGTTCTTACCTTCGGGGAAAATAACCCAAAATAACACCAAAGGAAACAAACCAAGTACACAAACAAATTAAAAAAAAAAAAAACTGAAGCTAAGACATTGTTAGGATAAGATCTGTGTTTGTTCTGTGCGAGAGGTCTTAAAGCCTTTACATTCGTGTACTTGCTAAAGATCTTGGAATGTCCTTTTCTGGTTTTAACTTGTGACTTTTACTACTCCGAGTATTTAGACACAAGTATTTAAAGATGTGTTTTGTCACTTTGTTTGCCTGTGGTTCTTCCCCTCCTTGAATTATTTTTATAAAGCACATTATTGTTAATGTTATCAGTCAGAACACCAGCATGCCTTTGGTTGTTGTTGTAAAGGTACAGCACAAATTTGTATCCACAGTAAATGAACGTGCAAGAAAAAAAGGAGTTTATGAAAAGTAACAAAGATTTTGACATTTTACTTTAATCTATAAAAAGCTAATTTCCATGTCAACCACATTCAGCAGAGTGCACTGTAGGTAGGTCCAAGGGGTTCAGTTGTCTGAAAAACTGAAACACCAGTCCAATAATAGACACACTAAACGCTGCAGCTGCAAATGCAAAATTAGACCTTTCTGTATCATTGAAAGTTGATCGCATGACATACATCCACCATATGCACATGTGTGTAAGGCCGCCATCACTACATCCCTGTGACTGGTTATATGCGTCGCCAACAGGTATCATTTAATGAATGTTAACAGGTAAAGACTGTACGAGTGTGTAACCATTCATTTGGTTAACCCATCCAGATGCTGTTTGCTCAGCTAATGGGGGTACACAAGTTATGGAGGGCAACACCAGTTAAGAAAACAGTATAATACTTTGTATAGTTTTTCTCTCAGATGAGGTGTACTCGGAGTTGAGAAAATCAATATCTCATTTTCCCAACAGACATTCTACAGCATAATACATAACCTTAAATTCATGTTGGCTTTTTCATTCCTTCAGTTAACCTGAAAAGAACCAAACTCCCTGCTGCCCTAGATATCTACCACTCCCTCCTCTCCTTCTCGTCTATTCTCTCCTCTGCTAAACACTCTATTATTCAGTCCTGCACTAACAACCCCTGGAAACTATTCTCTACCTTCTCTCCCTCCTCACCCCCCCCCCCCCCCCCCCCCCCCCCCTTCCCTCCTCTATCTCCTCTGACTACTTTGCCTCTTTCTTCTCCTCTAAAGTTTTTACTATCCGCAAACTCTTTTAACACCTCTTCCTGCCTGCCACCCCCTCCCGCTCCAACCTCAACACCCGCTGTCTCCCCTACTAACACCCTCCTCCTCCTTCTCTCCCCTCCCAGACTCCGACCTCTCCTCCTTCCTCCAGGGTCACAAACCCACCACGTGCGCCCTGGACCCTCTCCCCACTCACCTTTCAAGCTGCTGCTCCTGCTCTACTCATCTTCATTTCTTCCCTTCTCAACACCTTTCTCCTCTCTGGCCTCTTTTCCTCTGCCTTCAAACAAGCCTCTATCACCCCCTCCTCAAAAAACCTACCCTTGATCCCACCTCCCTCCAGAACTACCGTCCTGTCTCCCTCTCACCTTTCCTCTCTAAAACCCTCAAGCAGGCAGTACACCGGCAGCTCTCTGCTTTCCTGTCTAACCACTCTCTCCTTGACCCTCTCCAATCTGGTTTCTGCTCTGCTCACTCCACTGAAACAGCTCTCCTGTCTGTCGCTAACTCTCTAAACTCTGCCAGTGCTGCCTCTCTGTCCTCTGCCCTAATTCTCCTTGATCTCCTTTGACACTGTTAAACACTGTTCTCCTATCCTCTCTCGCAGACCTGGGAATCTGGCACTGCTCCAGGTAACCTGGCACATCTCAACAGGTGTCCCCCATGGATCAGTCTTGGGTCCTTTCCTGTTCTCTCTCTACACCTGTTCCCTTGGCCCCCTCATTGCATCCTATGGTTTCTCATGCCATTTCTATGCTGATGATGCTCAGATCTTCCTCCCACCATCCCCTCCCGTATCTCTACCTCTCTGTCTGCTATTTCCTCCAGGATGCACTCGCATCACCTCAAACTCAACCTCTCTCAATCTGACCACCTTTTCTTCCCCTCCTTATTTTCGCTTCCTCCTCCTCAGCCAAGTAACCCTGACCCCTGCCTCTCCTACTCCCAACACATCTCCACTGTAGCACGAACCTGCCGATTCTTCCTGAGAAGTCATTTTTTTTTTTGTATCTTGCTCTTAACTGTATTGTAATTCTTGATATGTTTTTTTATTTTGTGTACAACTGTAAGTTGCCCTGGGTAAGGGCGTCTGTTAATAAAAATAATAATAATAATAATAATAATAATAATAATAATAATAATAATAATAATAATAATAATAATCCCTTGATCTCTTATTGGCTTTTAAGAAAATGGGTCCTCTAAACTTAATGTGATTGAACAACATTATATTTGAGGTGTCTACTGGAGTAGATTGCTTACAATATTTCAAGGGTCTCATTTTTACCACATATTGATTCCTGAAACAACCTTCTTGCAGGAGACAATATTGTACTTCATGTTTGCTGCTTAAGCTGGAATGGCTTGAAATCTGTTTGAGTTATAGCTTGTACTGAGTTTATGGTATAATGAGGTCTAATGGTTTACATCAAGAAGCTTTGCTCGGGCAGAGGTTTTGCATTTTTGCTGGCACTGAGATGGGGCAAGCCTGATAATCATTGTCTCACTTTATTCTTTCTATTAGGAAGAACTACGGGAAATGAGAGAGCAACCTATCGATCCACAAGCAGAACAAGAGATAATTAATAGTATTGAGGAAGTTTACTTCTCCAATGATTCTTTTGACATTGTGGAGCATGAGCTAGAGGTAAGAAAAAAATGTTGAACCCATATGACAATGCACGAATAGGCCTGCAGTTGCCATGGGGAGTGTATAAACATGGTTTAACGGAATTATTCTAGAGCAAGTTCCTCTTTTAAGGTAATTTATTTTTTGATCCCTTGGGTGACACACTAGGGTTATTTTTTGAGCGATACATCTGCTAGCCACCACAGCTTGAGTAAACTGTTCATGTCAGTTGAAGTTTAGACATTGCATTGTCTGCATCAGAGCCAGATTGATGGATTAGCTGGTTACAGTCAGTGTGAAATCTCATTAGCTTTAACAGAACATTGCATAATAAGAGTCCAGCCAAGAGAAAAAAGCAATTACCTGTTTTAGGTTTCTGTTAGATGCTGTTCATTTCATTTGATAAAGCTCTCTCTAAATTGCACATTGAAATAATACTCAAGTTAATATTTCTTAAGTGCGGGGTCCCCTGAGTGGCTCATCCAGTTAAAGCGCTGCCGCTGGGAGTGCAGGATGAGTCACACAGCTTGGACGTCTCCAGTTCGTGTCCGGGGTGAAGGGGGCGTTAAATTGGCTCCAACGCTCCCGGGGTGGGGGATGGGAAACCGTTAGGGACTCCTCCTCCTCATCGCAGAACAGTGAACCCTCCTGGCCAGACACCGAGTAAATTAAGAGTGGATAAAAATCAGGGCTGATCTCTGTTCTCTGGGTTGCTCGACGTGAAAGTGATTCTAGCTTTAGGCTTGTGAGATCGGAAGACGCTCACACACCATTGGAACGTCTGTGCTGTGTAGGGACTCATTGTGGTGTGGAGGAAAAAAAAAATAACTAGACATTCCAAATTGGGGGGGAAAAAAAAAATATTGGTCACTCTAAATTACAAAATAAATAAATAAATAAAGTGCTTAATATTTTCATTTGTAGATTTATATTTTACATGTCAGGGAAGGCCATCTGATTACAGACCATGTCATTTTGTTGGACACAGTTACTTGAATTTCTCAAAGGAAATCTGCATCCTTCTGAGCCAACTATATTTATATTGTAAACTAATAATCTCTTTTTTTTAAATCTTTCTTTTTTCCATACCTAGAAACTTCCTCCTGTTCTTAATCTTCAAGATATAGAAGAATACAGAGATAAACTGAAGAAGCAACAAGCGGCTGTAAGTTAAATATCCCAAAAAAAACCTGATGATTTCCATTACATGAGAGTAGATGTTAAACTTCAATGACTGTTTTTTCATTGGAATACCATATGCATATCGAAGTATGGAGAAGTTAGGCTTCAAACACTTTCTCTATCTTGGACTAAAAGCATCCTTTGAATACACATATGGTGAAATAAAATAAAAAAAAATATATATATATCTATATATATATATATATATATATATATATATATATATATATATGTATGTGTGTGTATGTGTGTATATATATATGTGTGTGTGTGTATGTGTATATATATATATATATATATATGTGTGTGTATATTATATATATATATATATATATATATATATATAATATATTATATATATTACTGTCCTGAAATATTTGACAGTGTGAAAAGATATTTTGACGGGACAATACACTTGTCATGGGTATTTACACAGTAAATGACACACAGTACATCGAATTACATGGAACATACATCAAAATGCAGGATATCGGACGATAATTGAGCTCAGCCCCTTTACAAGCTCCTTACAAAGCTTAATTCCTGCCATTGGTTTGGATAACAATAAGCAAAGTTATTATTTATTTTCTTGAGATTCTGTCATTTGAGTACACATTGCCCTGTTATACGAGCTACCATTGGTACGGTGTATTCTTAATTATGTCAGCTGCAGCCCAGTGAAGCAAAATTATACTGAAAAATACATTTATAATATAAAAACTGATCACTGATTTATCTAATTGTTCCCTTTGTATTAGCACAAACATGAAAAACATACAATTTTGGCAAAGCTTATGAGTACCACTGTATTTGCTTTCAGCATATATACTGTAAATAAGACATCACACTGGTTTTAATCATAATGTTTCTAGTCTTGCTGTTGAATGTTAATGTAAATCTAAACTTAAAATTTATTTGATACAGTTATGCCATTTTATGTACATTTTAAATAATTCTTCCTACAGAGTTGGGGGGGGGGGTATTTATTATTAAGATGAGTTTTGAAAATCCCAATAAAATATCACTGGGCTGTATGAACTACCATCCTTGGTAGAGCTACTAACTAGCAGTACCAGTAGCTCTACTAAGGGTTGTAAGTCATACAACATATATCCCTTTATACACTATAAAGCTGATAATAAAGTGTACATTTCTTGGGAATGTACCCCACCAAACGACCTAACAAAACAAAGGAAACATGTTCAGTAGACTGTGCTTTGTTTATTTCAGACTTCAGTTTGTATGGTTACAAATTTGCTCTAAATGATTCTTACTAATAGAAACCTTATAAAACGTTGTAATAGAACAACGGATCTGGTTTACAACAACCGTACCATACAAAGGACTAGGTGTGTTAACCTACAATGCCTACAGAAGACTCTTAATATGTGGTATGCAGAGCTTGCATAAACAGATGCAGCTGTAAAGGCAGACTTACAGTGGGACAGACCTGAATAATCTTAAAATGTTGTGGATGGGAACCAGTCATTACAGGCCTCTGTGGATGGCAGCAGAGAAATGAGAACATGTTCCATGTGGAAGTGGGGGTTGCACAGGGCTGCTGTCTACAAGAATCAAGGCTGAAAAGCAATAAAAACAGCAGCACTAGAAAGAGATGTGCAATGGTCAAGTGAAACCTTTGATGCAATTTATTTTGCCAAAGGCAATTTAGTGTTGTGTAAGCTGTATGGTTAGCAGAGAAGATTAGATGCATTTTAAAAAGACAAGGTCACCTGTTGTTTGACAGCAGGTCCTGCTTTTTGCACCCAAATAAAGCTGAAGTGATTTTTTTAAGGGAAATAAGGGAATCAGTCTGAAGAAGGTTATAATAAGGAGGAGCTCTGAAAGAAACATCTACTTTTAGGCTACAACAATATTAACTGAACTTGAAAAGGATCGCCAACCTGATTTGCTCATAGTCATTCATTGGATCTACTGTGGCACAATAGACCCCTTGCAGCATCTCTGCTTTGATGAGTCATACATCTGTGTTTTAGTAATGCATATGTTTTGTTGTCTTTCCATATTCACCAATCGAATCTATGGTCCTGTAATTAATATTATAAGGATGGACCATGCTACTGTACAACCATAAAGGAAACATAATCTTGCTATTTCTTTTTAATTTAGCTAATTAATATATTAACCTTTAAAGCAAGTCATTGTAATGGAGGTTTCATTTAGTGTAGCGATGTGTGTAAGTATAAAAAAATACAATAAAGCTGCATCTAACTTTCTGAAAATTTTACTCTGCTCAAAAAGAAATATTAAGAGGCTTACACGCTTTTGAGAAACGAGGGTTTGGGCTCTGCAAAAGAAACTAGATGCCAGTCTTTTGTAGAAAAGGCTTCTGTTTAGCAGCTTTGCCATGATTACCCAAAATTATGGACATATCTGCAGTTGGTGCCTGAGCAGGATTTTCTTTTATTTTGGGTTCCCTCCACCGATTCTCTGAGCTTCAGAGATCAGCTTATTGGTCTTTATAGTTCCCATTGACCAAAGAGCAGCCCGTGTAACAGCACTTTATACTTGTAATATTTATATTAAGGTATTATTCATGTTTAAATAAATCAATAATCTGAATATTATTATTATTATTATTATTATTATTATTATTATATTATTATTATATATTATTATAATAATTTGAATCGGTAACTTCCCAAGCCATTGATTCAATACCTTGAATCAGTGGCTTGGGTTTTCAGACCTCTCATTCATTAATTTCTCCAACCTAGTTTTTTTCTTTCTTTGTTCTACTAACAGACACGAATAGAGGTGCATTTTTTAAGTAGCATTTGCTGATCTCCTGTCTATTGATTCAAATTAGCACTGCCTGCTTTAAAAGATCAAAGTGTTTACCACTGCCCTTAGTAGCAGCACATTGTTCTTGTTTCATTTGAACTTGGCAGAGTTCAGTTGTGCATCATTATAGAACAAAGTTCCATTTTAGGGTTGTTATTTCTTGTTGAGACACCACAGTAAATTAAGCTACCTTAATAAAAAATAAACTGACATGCTCACAGAAGATATTTGCACTGAAACGTCAGGCGGTAGACTAAAATTCCCCTTTAAATCCAGGTGCTTAGTAAGCATGATGTTCCTGAAATTACTGTGCTGTCAAGTTGGTCTGCACAACATCCCTTACGCTTGTTATGCAGCTTTGCCCAGTTTACTACTTATCCCATTTCACCATGGACTTCAACTAACATTTTATTTTCTTTCAGTACTTTTGCATTTGGCTGTTTTAGTCACTTTGGCATCATTGTGTGGATTGATTTTAAATTGGATTCACACTTGATGCTGTGATATAGCATCGGGCATTTACAGTACTGTCTTGATAGAAACCTGCTACAGCTGGAAGCTGATTGGCTGATGGTACTCAATTGTTTTGTAATAAACTGGTTTTGGTCCTGCTCCCTAAATTCCAGCAGCACAACCTGTTGTGTCTGGAATTTAGATACAATAGTTAACCACTGACTTAACAGGTTTCTTGACAAAACAGAGATATCTTAAGATAATACATGTTTGATTCTGGACAGTGGGTTTGATTTTCTACTTTCCCGTATTAAGTTGTGTTGGGGATGTGCCAGTTTAAGGAGCATGCAGTAGGAAAATATGTAACAGGTGTAATTACAGAAAGTGTGATTTACAGTGGCTCTCAAAAGTATTCACCCACCTTGGACTTTTCCACATTTTATTGTGTTACAACATGGAATCAAAATGGATTTAATTAGGAGTTTTTGTCACTGATCAACACAAAAAAGTCCATAATGTGATTATTGGAAAATAAAATCTACAAATTGTTCTAAATTAAATACAAATATAAAACAGAAAATAATTGATTGCATAAGTATTCACCCCCTTGAGTCAATATTTGGTAGAGGCACCTTTGACAGCAATTACAGCCATGAGTCTATTTGGATAAGTCTCTGCCAGCTTTGCACATCTGGACACTGCAAGTTTTGCCCATTCTTCTTTGCAAAATTGCTCAAGCTCCGTCAAGTTGGATGGGGACCTTTGGTGAACAGCAATTTTCAACTCTTTCCACATATTCTCAACTGGATTGAGGCCATGGCTTTGACTGGGCCACTCCAAGACATTGACCTTTTTGTTTTTAAGCCACTCCAGTGTGGCTTTGGCTGTATGTTTGGAGTCATTGTCCTGCTGGAAGATGAATCATCTCCCAAGTACCAGGTCTCTGGCAGACTTCAGCAGGTTTTCCTCCAGGATTTCTCTGTACTTTGCTGCATCCATTTTGCCCTCTATCTTCACGAGCTTTCCAGGCCCTGACGCAGAGAAGCACCCCCATTGCATGATGCTGCCACCAATCTTCAGTCTCCCACATGCCTTCTGGCAAACTAGCTGAAATTTGATGTGAGTTTTTTTCAACAATGGTTTTCTTTTTGCCACTCTCCCATAAAGGCCAGTTTTGTGAAGCACCAGGGCTATTGTTGCCGTATGCACAGTGTCTCCCAGCTCAGCCGTGGAAGACTGTAACTTCTTTAGAGTTGCCATAGGCCTCTTGGTGGCCTCCCTGACTAGTGCCCTTCTCTCCCAGATACTCAGTTTTTGAGGACAGCCTGTTCTAGACAGGTTCACAGTTGTGCCATATTCACTCTGTTTCTTAATAAAGGACTTTACTGTGCTCCGGGGGATATTCAGTGCCTTGGAAATGTTCTTCTATCCTACCCCTGATTGGTGCTTATTCCGGATTTGCTTTGAATGTTCCTTTGTCTTCATGATGTAGTTTTTGTTAGGAAATGTACTAACCAAATGTGGGACCTCCCAGAGACAGGTGTATTTAACCTGAAATCATGTGAAACAGCTTAATTGCACACAGGAGGACTCCATTCAACTAATTATGTGACTTCTAAAGACAATTGGTTGCACCAGAGCTTATTTAGGTGTGTCATAGCAAAGGGGGTGAATACTTATGCAATCAGTTATTTTCTGTTTTATATTTGTATTTAATTTAGAACAATTTGTAGATTTTATTTTTCACTTTGACATTATGGACTTTTTTTGTGTTGATCAGTGGCAAAAACTCCTAATTAAATCCATTTGATTCCATGTTGTAACACAATCAAATGTGGAAAAGTCCAAGGGGGGTGAATACTTTTGAGAGCCACTGTGTAGCATCATTGTACTAAAAATCATAACAGCACAGTTGAAACAAGTATTTAACTATAAAACAATTCAAGAGCCCTGTTTTCAGGAAAGTGCAAATGTAGAGGCACATTTTTAGAGGATTAAAATAACTACTCTGATCAATGACTACTCTGTTTTGTAACTTAACTAGGGATTTATAGTTTAATTCTAGCACCACTGTCCACTGTGCCGCTTATAAAAAGATGCAGATACAAAAGCTATGACAACTGTGAGTATTTATTTAATGATAACACCACTTTCTCTTACACACAGTTGTTTTGTTTTTTGTTATTTGTTACTTTTTAAAATCTGCTATAAAGATTGTAGCATCAAAATTAATTTAATTCCAGGGTTAGCTGCAGAAATAAACAGTTAAAACTATTGTCCTGACTACAGCAATTTGTTTTTATATCATTCAGGTTATGTATTGTTTTATTTTATTAAAACTGGATATAGGTAATCTACGTAAATATCTATATTTAAAGTTAAACATGGGATTAAACATTTAAGTTAAACATGGGATATGGTTCAGTCAGCGTCACCTAATTGGGATACTAGATAATTCTGATTTCTGCAAAAATTTCTGCTAAATTGGGATACAACTGGGAGATGGTTCTTCCCAATGTTATTTATCTATGGTTCTCCCTCGCTATAACGTGGGTCTTGAGGGACAATATGAGCGTTTTAACCGGAGCGTTATAAACGGGGGGGGGAGGGGTGGGGTGCCGCGGGAACCATAGCAACACACATCTGACTAATATACAAAATAAAAAAAATAAAATAACTCCCTCTCTATAATGCAAATATAGTGAAGCACCATAAAGCACCATGTAATCAACGCTATATTTTTTACAAAAAAAAAGAGAAAAAGGTAACATTCCCATTTGTAGATTATTTTAATTAGCAGATTTTAAACTATAAATAACCTGGCTGAACGGCGTTCGGGAGTTAAATTCGAAGTGACAGACAAGCAAAACAAGTGCGCGATGGAGAACGGGTCGGGAGAGGGGACAGGGGAATGGGCTCGCCCCAGGTTCGGGTGCCGTAGCGGTGCTGAAGCGTCTCGTCTCTCAGAGAAAGCCACAGCTCCGCTCGCAAAAAAAAGCAAATACATTTGGAAAGATAATCAGGTAATAGGCCTAATATTTGTTTAGTTATAAAACAAACGCTGAATAAGATGTCTGTGTTATAAAATGCCAACGCAGCGTTTCTTCGGTTCAAATAGTGTATCAGAAGGGAGAGACAGAAATGGAAGTTAGACTGAGAAGTTGTTTGCACCCTGATGCTGTATTTACTGTAGAAATGTTGCATGAATCACTAGGATTAAACTAGCTACAGCACTGCCAGTACTTTAATTATTGCTTTCTGATTTGAGAGCATTAGTTAGTAGATGTTTTTAGTCATTCATGGAAATATGTACCGCTGTATACAAGCCTGGTAAAGAGTGAAGATTTATCACCAATATTAATATTCAGCAGTGGTCAGTAGTTGTGATGAAATGATCACAATCCTTGTACAGACAAAATAATGTATTATACTTATCATACTAGAGTCCTGTGCGGCGACACCGTCTTCTTACCTGCGACCCGACCCAAACCCGCAAGTGTTTGTCCTTTACCTACTGCCTGTGCTGACTGACTCTTTCACGGCTCTCATTCACACACAGATATCTCTACCATTCTCCACAGATTGAGTTTATACAATAGGCTATACAGCATGGTAGCTTTTTCTAGTGGTCTGAATATATTTTAACATTGTAACATTAACTATCTCTACTTCCTTTACTATAAAATACCTGTCTATTCCTTTCTTGCTACCAGTTGAGAGCAGAGAGTTTTGTGGCTGTCATTCACAGAAACATAATGACAGGTTTTACAAGCAACGACTCCAGTCACATGTTTATTATTTTCATTTGCTATGATTCCAAAAGAATTCCACATTTATGATTTAACTCCTGAACTATTATCCACTAAATGATATAAACCCTGGGCTATCTTTTGTTTCACATATCAACCAAGCGAGAACAACACTTAGTCAGCTGACTCCTGCTTAATCATCTCTAGCTTTAGTGCTGGAAATACTGGTACATTTACCTTCTAATACGATATTTGGGAAAGAGTTACAGACAAGTATGCTGAAAGGACAGAAAACTTTTTAGGTGATTCAAAATCAGACCCCAAACTTTTTTTGACCCGAACCGCAAACCGCAAAAAAGTTCACATTCCGACCCGAACCCGAACCACTTTTGCAGGTCACGCACGAGTACCCGACCCAATGCAGCGCTCTATACCATACAGCTAACTTGGGTGGGGGATGGGGCTAATTTCATGCTATTTACACAGTAAACAATTCTGTGTTTTGTAGGTGTCAAAGAAAGTAGCAGATCTAATCCTGGAAAAACAGCCTTCATATGTTAAGGTAAGACGCTTTTTAATACCGCTTTTTCATGGTTCTGACCACTGTCATTTGTTAAAAGATTATATTTCACATGCTGTACACATGCCATGCTGCCTTTTAGCTCATACGAACTGTAGGGTCTAATGAAATGATCTCAACAGTGATTTATATTTAGCCTTTTAACAACATTGGTGTTTTCAACTGCACTTTTTTTATTGACCCTATGCTAGTTTAGATCGTTTTAATATACATCAGTGAGTTGTTTTTGGAGGGTTGACAACACATTAGACACACCTGCAATTTAAATAAATGCTCCTAACTGTGCAATTCACAAGGAACAGGGTAAAAAGGTCTTTATTTAGAATAGACTTTACAGAAGATTTCTATACTGAAGGAACTGAAGCAGTACCGATGATGGCCCTACACCCTATTGATGGTGTACTGATGGTGCATTTGTTTCTAGTCTTTGTCAAAGGTTATATTGCCTACATATCTAAAATACTACATATGAGCACATATGAAGTTTATAAAAGACCAGGTGCAACAGTAGAAAGACTGAAAATCAAAGCTAAAAGAAATCCAAGATTAACATCCAAGGACTTAAAGAATGACTTTGAAGCATCAGGCATAATAGTAAAGCATTCTTCAGAAAACTTCCGTGGTCCAGTTAGACTGAAATAGAATGTTTCCCCAGAAATGGACTAGAATATGTTTGGAGAAATAAAAGGAAGGCCTTTAATGAAGAAAACCTTGCACTTACAGTTAAACATGATATGAGGGTGTTTTAATAGTCCGGGGACTCATTCATGTAATTTGAAGATCTATTGAATACAGCCATGTATCAAAACACTTTCCAAGGTACAGTGGTACCGTCTGCTCATAGGCTGATGGACAGACAGTTTATCTTCCAACACA
This sequence comes from Polyodon spathula, assembly GCF_017654505.1. NCBI lineage: Eukaryota > Metazoa > Chordata > Actinopteri > Acipenseriformes > Polyodontidae > Polyodon > Polyodon spathula. The sequence goes on from NC_054537.1 coordinate 86,205,129, forward strand.
ACAATGACCCAAAGCATATGGCTAAGTTAACTCTGGAATTATTAAGAAAACAAAGATAAAAGTTCTGGAATGGCCTTCGCCATGATGCAGTATTTATTGCTTTTGTTTTGGAACATGTTGATTTATTATGAAAAAATGTATTCAAATTTTCTTTAGTGTAACTGTTTTCAGTGTACATGGCTTTGTTCATGCAGTATATTGAAATGACTGAATCACATTTGCTTGCTAGTACTTTAGTTACAGTGTTTGCATTCTTCCTTAATTATGTCTTTTGACTGATCTTTTCAGTCCTTTCGTTAATGCGTCCCTGTTAATACTATTATTCTGGGAATTTTTTTTTATTAGATTGGTTTTCCTTATAATGCTGACAGGATCGTAAGATATTTTTTTAAAAGGTGTTTTTGCTTTGGCACCCTTTTAATAACCTTCCTTTAAGCCCAAAGCTGTTAATATGTTTGCCCTGGATTTGCCAAAACACCTGTCAGAACTATTATTCCTGCATCAGACTGTGGGGATAAAAAATTCTAATCCTATTCCATTACAAATCCATCAAAAATGCTAAGCTAAATTAATTCTGTCACTCTGTTTTGATATTGGTGTCAATTTGAGTGATTAATTTCAATGTGAAAAATGTAGTTATGCTTTGTTTTGTGATGGCAGTTAAATACATGACGTTTTATCACAATTACATTATCTCTGCATCACTGTAACCTACCTTTTGTACAGAAGGGGCTTTACATAACCACTTTTTATTGCTGTAATTTCCCCCGAGTTCCTTTGGATAATGGTTCTATGTAATTTAAAACATGATGGCTGCTGTAAATCACTGGACTCCTGACATGTTTGCAGAAGTGCTATTTAGCATCTTACAGAAATGTAAATGAGCAATACATAAAGCGTGATTAATAGAAAGCCTACACTGGTCATCACATGAGAGTGAGCGATAGACAAGAGGAGCAACTTATTTCTGACAGTGTAATCGGTAGTTTCCGTTTTTACGTTCTAAACATACATCTTAGTAGTAAAAGGGCTATTTTTTATTTTTTTTTATCTATTCTGAAGTTCATCCCATTACTGAATTAAAATCTAAGATATACCCAGAGGAGTCTTTTGTTTGTCACATACTTGTTTTTACAGTTTGGATCATGGTTGCCTTGGTTTTTTTGAGAGAATTTGAATTTGATGTCATGAATTCTATGTTGGAGGAAATCTTAATGATAGTAATAGTAATATATTTATTATTCAGAGGGAATAACCAACTGTCAAGAGACAACATCTATTTCTAAAACACAATATAAACATTACAATACAAGTATAAAGGCAATGGAAGTGACTTCTAATAGAAAACAAACCAATAACCTCTGAAGAATACATGAATATAAATAAAAAAAACTGCACTGTATAAAATTCATTTTTTCAATTGAAAAGCCTTTAAATTTGAAATAAAACAGATCATATTTTTTATTGACATTTACTTAGGGTACTGTATTTATGTATTAAGACCCTATTTAAGAAACTGACTGTTGCTCATTTGCCAAACCTAGAGTGAAATCTTTTCAAAGTTAAACCACTTGAAAAAGTATTGTATAATATGGGAGCATCATTTACCAAACCAAAATGCAGCTGTCTTGCCGCTTAACAATGGTACTCATACACAACAGCTATGTGCAAATGGGGCTTTTGCCTAATTGTGTCCAAAGTACCTGCCCAAAGCTCAGTTTACCTGGTGAGTTACTTTGTGTTTCAACCCACTGATAATCTGTGCACAGGTCTTCCAAGGAGTGAATGGCGCCAGTATAATGCATATGAACAACAGGCATTGTCAGTGAATTTTTATTATTTATTTGAAGTTCCCAGAGTGTTTTACTATATCTAGCAAGCCAGTTAATGACTCTTGACTTACAATTTAAAAAAGCATTCTGCTCCAAACCTTTTATTTAATTAATTTATTAATTAATTTATTTTAACAAATATTCACCCTAGACTTTGCATTAACAAAGATTAACAAAAACACCACTTGTAAGAGTATTGATAGGTTGGATAGCAGTTTGTTGTCTCTTCCGTCTAATGTTGTACACTATTGAATCTGGAACCTTTTAAAGCATGTAAAAAATGACAGTCTTCCAGTGACGTAAACAACTATAGGCAGATGCTGTAGTACTCAGGTTTCTTAAAGCTATTCTGTGTGCAGCACAGTTTATTGGCATTTTTTTATTTATAAATAGTGGGGCATATTTTCAAAACATTACCTCCTGTTAAAGAAGAGTATTACAAATCCAGAACCAACATCTATGTTATGTAGTTCAAAGTCTCTGAAACATTCAAGGTTGCTTCTCATTCCTATAAAAAAATAAATAGGCGTTAATTAACCACTGGGGAAAAAAAAAAAAAATTAAAATAATATGCTCCTTTGAGGCCAGTAACTTGATTTATACTAAGCATGTGCGGTTTGTATGGTTGAAGACTCTCCTTCCAGTAAACACACAAACATTCAATTTAGTATTTTGCCTTGGAGCTCGCTTAATGTCACAGTAACATCCCAAGTGAATCTTGATACATATAGATTAGTGAATGTGACTTTGTCATCTTGTAGTCTCAAACACCTTGTCAGTCACAGGAAGCCCAAGAGGTTGTCATGCAAACATATATAAACCTTTGGTACCCTCTTCATGACCCTTCATACACAACTCATTATCCGTTATATTCAAACATGAACTCATTTTGAACTTTGTCTGTTTGCTGTTCATCATCCAGAAAGATGGTGAATGTTTGTACTGCATGTGAAAGTATATGTCCCTTTCAGTTTGGAGACATCTATCTATTAGAACAATCTATTGTAAGACCGTATTCAGTTTATAATGCCAGAAGAATCTGTCTCACAGTGGAAGCATTTTGAATTAAATAATGATTGGAAGCAAAAAAAAAAAGAGATTTTGGAATCTTATTTTAGTTCACTTTAGCAAAGGACACCAATTCTCAATAATCATTATATTATTCTAATCATGTCTGTAGATAGCTAAAATAATGTGGTTTTCAATTTTTAAAAACCATCTACGTACTGAAATGTAACTTATAAAATCATAAGATATATAGTAGTGTTGAAGTGCTTTTTAACATTTGTGTTTTAATGTAACATTCACCTTTGTGTTTTATATCAGCAAATAATATGATTATTTTGCATTTTAACTTCATATAGGAATTGGATCGTGTTACTTCACTGCAAGCAAACCTTCAGTTGGGAGCAGTCATCTGCACAAATGCAAGAAGGTAACAGTTCTGTAGTAATATGTTAGGATTTAAATATTTTGACTGTGTGACAGCTTTGATGATTAAAGTAATAGTGTTTGCACAGGTTCTAGATTCAAAGCAAAGAGTGATACGGCCATCTAATTAAATGTACATTATCTATATCGGACCAAGAATATGATGATAACCGCAAATTGCAAATCAAGAAGGGGGTGCAGTGATAACTTCTTTTTTTTTTTTTTTTTTTTAACTGTTTCAGGCAACTTGGTTTTGCAAAAGAAGGTTTTACACAAGCAAGCCTTGGCCTTCTTGCCAATCAAAGGAAGAGACATTTGCTGACTGGACTGCTGAAATCTCTGAGAACAATAAAAACACTGGTAACAAATGATAACAATCTGAATAAAAGACTGCCATTCTAGGATACGTGTCAAAATACAGATATAGTTCACCTGTACCTTTGAGTCAAATTTAAATACCATTTTTTGTTTCTTTACAGCAAAGGACTGATGTAAGATTAAGCGAAATGTTAGAGGTAAGTGTTCAAACAAAATATATGAAATAGTTTGGAGGGTACTGATTCCTTGTCCAAAAGACTGACTTAAGTGTAATGTAAATAATAAAACAAATACAATGCTGTAAATCACAATCTACTGTTTTGCAGTATTGCGGTATTGGTGGGTTTTAATTGAAGCATTGCCTAAAGCCTACATTACACTTTTGACCCTCATTGACAGTCATCTTTTCAAGATATGTTGAGACAAAGCTTGTGATGGGGATTCCACTTTAGGGCCACCTGTCTTTTCTGTTCTGTACATAGTCTTAAGATTGATATGCAGACCACAGGACAGTATGCGTAATTGGATTTTGTTTAATGTCGAAGAGCTAATCTTGCATAAACATTGGACAGTGAATTTATGCATCTACACGTGTGAAAATAGTAATAATTGGATGTTGTGTTTCTTTTCATTTTGAGCATAGTATGCTAGAACACTTTTGATTACATGGTTGAATACTGGACTGTTTTTAAATCTCAGAAACAATGTAAAATGCATCGTCTGTCTTTTTAGGAGGAAGATTATCCTGGAGCTATCCAGCTGTGCTTGGAATGCCAAAAGGCAGCCAGCACATTCAAACACTACAGCTGTATAAGGTATAGTTAACATGTTGCATATTTATTTTAAATCACTGGTTTTAATAACCTGGGATTGAACCTACTATGTTTGCCGATTACTATTAGCTGTATACAGTAGAACCTGTCATATCTGATCCTATAAGATACGATACTTTCTATTAACCGATGGACCTGTGGCATGTGTCATTCACACAGGCTGCTACCAGGTGAACAGTACAGATAGAAACTGATCAATACACATTCTATTACAGGTCTAAAACAGTAAATTCAAGTTTTAGCAGGACAGAATGGATTCAGTTCCAGATTTAAAAAAAAGAAAAGGGTGCATTTGGGAATTCTGTTTGACTATTTGCATGCTGTCACTTCATGTAACTGCCCAATTTAACTATGTTAAATAAAACAGCAAGGGATTCATAGAATTACTATACTGTTAAGAAACAACTTTTTAAAAAAAAATTTCCGCTGACCTCCCAAGCCTATCCTGGGTTAACGCACACAGTGCAGAACACCTGTCAGATTTTGGCGTAAACTGAGAAAGCATGGTAAGAACTAGGTAACAACTATTGTCGGAATACTATTTTGTAAGTGGTGCTTTGTTTTGCAAAAATGTTCACTGCTTTTCTTTGTATAGTATACATGCAGTACCATACTTTGATCTTTAAGATACACTGATATACCTGACGTTAATTTATTATGCACCAATGCACTAGGCCAGCAGATATGGTGGGGCATAACAGTGGAGTTGCCTCTCATATTTTAAAAGAAAGCCCCTTGGCAATGTATGTGCACTGTATGTTAGACGCATATCTTGAATATGTGCATTGTGGGTGTATGTAGCAGCATAACAGCAATTCAGCATATGATATTCAGTATGTCTTTGCTACACACCTTTATTGAGGGATCATCTAAACACCATGCCATTTTTGAAACTTTGCTGAAAGGTGATTTCATATGCATATTCAATACATCCGTATACATGTAATTCTGTTTTACATATACTGCACTGGACTTTTGTTGTTTGACCTATGAATCCATTCAAATCCCTTTAATGTATCCACTGTATGTGCCCCGGGCATTGTGTCTATCCAGTAGAGCACAGAGCTCTGAAAACTCACTTGCCACAGCCATTAGTGTCTGTCTTTGGAAATCTGATTGAGACTTTGCTACTACTGTTTGCTTCATAACAAATACAATGGAATGGACCAGAATTTGAAACTCTTAATGAGTCATCACAGTTTCGGAACTTGACCTTTAAAAAAACTTTAGAAACCTGTGAATATTGTTTGTTCGTTACTGTCAATGTTGCTGTGGTAAGAGTATTTTGTGTGTGCTGCTGTGTTTCTTTTTAAAAGGTTTTATGAACCTCATTACATTTTTTGTTTGGGGGAAGGGTGATTTTATTAGTTCAAATGTCATCAAACAACACAAGAAGAAAACAGAATGAAGTTGCAGTTAATAAATGTGATAAATTATATATATATATTTTTTTAATTGTTCATTAAAAACCCATTCTAATGACCAATTGTTTGGTGCTGCAATGAAGAAAACAATGTTATATAAGCAAACCTTTTGAGCTTTTCTTAAAGGGGAACTGTACTCAAAATAACAAGGTCCTCTAAATGCTCTGTATACATAACAAATGTGTATCGCTGCGCCAATTTTGTTAAAAAGTCAAGCGTTTGGCTCAGTATTTTAATTTTTTGTCAACTGGAAATGCAGGCCAACGGCATATTGGAACCTTTCTGGCTCCGCTGTTACATCATATCGTTGACAGCCACCCACACCAGTGAACGCCGGCAGGGTGAATTATGTCGGAATGCAAAGTGTTCGGGTGCAAAAATAACAAAAGGAAAAACAGTAACAAAAAATATTTTTGTGTGCCTAGGCCTTTAAACCAACAAAGGGCGGCCATAACAAAACAGGGGCTGCATAATATAGGAACGGGACATACATTCAATAGAATACTATGTGTGACTATAGAGCGAGTCAAAGACAGGACAGCACACAAAGTGCGACGGGAGAGAGCTCCAGTACATTCAATTTTAATTTGTTTTAATGGTTTTTATATGCTATACTGCTCAAGGAGAGGCTGAAAATGCACCAAAAGCTTTAGTTAACATGTTTTCTATTGAAATGATTATATATTCATTTGCATTACAGTTCCCCTTTAAGTGGTCTTTTATAGTGGTTTGTTTTTCCCTCTGGCAGTCCAAAAGCATAATTTTTTTGAGTTTGTTTCTGACACTGCAATAAAAATAAATGAAAAATTGTCAAAACACTAATGAAAAATCTAAATGATTTCTGCCGTCTGTAAATGACATAGCTAGAATTATGGGAGGTATCAAGAAGTACATTTATGGAGATCTTTATATTTTGTACCTGTGTTTTTTCAGGTATTGCCAGTAGCCGTATCCGTTGCACTGCGAAAGCTTCATACATTGTCAAGTTATTTTATTATATATGTATATTTGTTTACCAAATGCAACATTAATTTGAAATACAATGATTATGAATCTGTTTTATTTTAATCACAGTTTGATTCTAAATGACCCTGCTGTAAAAGTTTATCAAATGACGCGTTAGATCACAATAATTTGAGGGTAGCAGTTTTATGTGATAATTTGATTGTAATACAAGTTAACAGGTGCTTGTTCTGACTATGTACCGTAAATACTATAGTGCGCAGAAGGATCTGATATGTTCATATGTGAAAATGTACTTCTATGTCACTTCAAATATTTGGTAACTCAAGGTGACATTTACTTGCTCTAGTAATGTTGGGGCAGTGTGCAGTATTTACAGCATACTTGGGCAGGTGTTCATTTAGTTGTATAATTTTTTTGAAGGGGAAGACTCTGGGATGTTTCCTGCCTGAATTCTGTTCCTCTGATTTTAAGTTTACAGCTGTTTCCCCCAATGTTGTTTTTCCTCTGGCCATTTCAATTTGTGTACGCATATGTACAGCATTAAGTTTGTATCAGGAAGCACGGATATCCATGGAGTCAATTTGAAAGAGATAAAAAGACTGACAAAACTTCACAATGTTGGGTATTTATACCTTTGTAAACAACTGTTGACTCCACTCCCATTTGTCTTACTTCTGTCCAATGATAGGGGTTTCCACTCGTGTTAGGCTACGCAAAACTGCATGTAGCTGGTTTTGCCGATGGGAAATGAAAGAACTCGAAACTTACACAAACTTAATATAAAAGCATATTAAAGCAACTGAATTAGTAAGCACATTAAAACAGCTATAAAAACACATTCACACACAATTTAAATATAATGATTAAAAACAGCTTAATTATATGACACTCAAATACACATAATGTAATAAATAAATAAACAAATAAGTAGACACATCAGCTGTCCAGCCTCTATTTAAAAGTTTTAGACCGCAAAAAGTAAACAAACCAGATTATGCCCACGAAAAGCCACCTGGGACAAAAATGTGTCGTGCTGCTTTAGAGCGAGCCAGCATTTCATTCACTTTACAACGCCATTTCCACGTTTATTTTATTTGAAGTGTTTAAAGTTACATTTCAGTTTTTGTTTACTTGTTCAGCTACAAAAAGGCACAAGTAAGCCTCATGTTATTTCTTTATGCAGATTTGTCGAGGGCCACTGTTTACTGTGAAAAATAGCAATGGCAACGAATGAAAACAAATTGTTGTCAACTTTCTGTACTATTTATTTCGGGAATAAACAGAACAACATTTAACTTGAACTGTTGTTTGGCATCCTTTGTTTTGTAGTTAATTCACTGGGGTAAAGTAAGTCCTACCCAACTTATTCTTTACTCCTGGGATATTTTTCTATTTAACGTATACATGTTGTAAGGTCTTGCTGTAAAATAAAGGCACACACACAGGGCCATGGCCACGTCCCCTGCCCTTGTGTCTGCCTGCGTTCAGAGCAATATAATGGCTTGTATTACTTTTTGAAAAACAAACGAATACCCCACTGAATATGTAACTTATCAGCGAATATCCTAACATGAAAATCCTGTGTTCGTCCCAACACTAATTAAAATAGCTTTCTTCCTCTTCCAAGAATCCTGCTGGAAAATTAGGTTGGTTGTAGAGAGTTTACCTTTTTATACATCCAAACCAGGACATACAGTTTTAATAGATACACTGTGGTTGTTTCAGTACTGTTTCAGAACTTCAGAAAATGAATCAAGAATTTGATCAAATTTAGTTTTTCAATTAAAACTTTACATATCCACAGCTACCAATTGGAACCTATGGTTATTTAGTATGTTCTAATTTATTTAAAATAGTTCATCTGATGCAGAGCATAATTATCATGGGAAGTAAAACTAATTTGACACAAATTCCACAAGAATAGTTATGGTTTACAGTGTATCGGAGAGAAAAAAGGATCCGCACACCAAAGTAGATGTGGTGCAAGTCATAGCCATTAATCCTATACTTTTACAAAGAGAAGCTTTTTGGATTTATTATTTAAAAACTATGGTTCCTAATGGAATTAAATCCTATACTTTTACAAAGAGAAGCTTTTTGGATTTATTATTTAAAAACTATGGTTCCTAATGGAATTAATGTTGAATTTGACATTAATTCCTTTTTCTGATCTATGTCAACTTACACTGACACGTAAATTAATATATCTGATTATGTGGTATCACATTGTCCTTGTGTATTTCTGTATTAATTACATGTACACAAAACACATTTTCTCTTTTCTGTTCATGGTTATGTTAAATTCCGTGTTTATACATTTTATACAAGCCTTTCTGATTGACTTAAAAAAATATTTTTAACTTTTGTAGATTTTCTGGTGTTGTGGAATTATATTCTGGCGACATTGTAGCAAACTGTTGATGAATTGGCACATTAATGTATTTTACTAATGTGTCATTATGTTCACTTGTTCTTTTGTAACCTCGATCGTATTTAACTCTGTAATCCAACACTTGTATTTTGCACCCTGACAAAGGCACTTCTGTGTCGAAACATTGGTGACAGGTTTTTTATGGATTTAAAGTATTTTGGAGGGCAATTGAGTGTGCAATTCTCTCTCTCTCTCTCTCTCTCTCTCTCTCTCTCTCTCTCTCTCTCTCTCTCTCTCTCTCTCTTACAATGTATCAGAACCACAGAATACATGTTAGTAGATCTATAGGTACAATATTTTGTCATTTTCATACGATGTGAGGAAACATATTACAACTTATAAAAACTTGTATTGTAAGAAAAAAAGGAACAGTTATGCAACCCAAACAGGTTTAATTATACTGTGGATTGCCATACCGAGTCTTAAATAGATCTTGCTGATACACACATCTAGTTAACATACAAGTGGAACAAAATTGGACAGAAAACTTGAGAAAATCATTCATTAAAATGCAAATAGAGCTGATCTGCGAGGCTCCAGTGAAATTGTTAAACACAATGCCTCGTTTTGTGTGTGTGTTTAAATAGGATTTGAGATGGAAAACGTTCTCTTCTTAATTTTGCAAAATTGCACATCTAGATTTTTGTCATGTGTAAAAAATAACATAATGAATTTGTTTTTTCAATTTTTCATTTATCTGTATTGGAATGATCTCTTTATTCATACTCATTATAACGCATTGTCTATTTTTTGTAATAGTTTTTTTGGTGTTAGAAAAGTTTTCTTACATGTTGTAAACGACTTGTTGAGAAAGCTTGTGCACAGTAACAGTTTTTTAGCACATGTTGGTACGAGTCTTCTAGAGATTTCTGTGGAATTTCCCTGGAGGAGGACAGCCAGTGCTGTTTGTAGAGTTCATTGTATTGAGATATGCAGCCCAGTGGATGCTCAGTCTGTGTAATTCAGAGTAATGAATCATTCTCTTAAATCTAACTTCTTTGAGAGGAAGTAGTCCTGTTTGTTTGTATTCTGACCAAAAATCCAGTTCAGTTTTTTCATATAAATATATAATCTTATAAAAAAGCCACTAATTGGAAATTGCATTTTACAGTAAACAAAAGAAAAGCAGAGCTTATCTTTCAAACTGATGTTTTCTTAATTACTTTTAGTAACATTTTTTGCAGATTGAATATAGTGTTTTAAACCCTTCTGTTCAGTTAACATAATTGTAATTCTATTCTTCTGTTTAGAGACTTCATTCACATGGTGAGAATTAACAGTTTGCAATTACTGTATTTTTTATTTCCCAACGATGGATTTTCAAACTGTGGTATAATAATGTTTTTAAACCAAACTAGATCTTTTAAAATGGGTCTTTTTATTTTTTATAATTTTTGTTTGTGTTGTTACAACACTAGCATGAAATGCAACACAAACACTTAAACATTTTTAACAAAATACAATGAACAGTTACTTTTAAAGAAGATGAAGCTTTCCATTAAGAAGGTAATTGGACATATGTCTTCAGAGCTCTAGTCAGCACCCCTCTGAAAAATCAGACTCCTCGACTGCATGTTTAATAAATTATTTTATCGACAGGTTTACTACTTCATATGCACATTAGGGTTATGCATGCATTCTCCTCAGTAGTTATTGTACTAAGGGCAGTGAGAGGGGAAGCAATCAGAATAGGAATGCTCAGACACTCGCTCCTCAGCAAGCTGTACAACATTTTGACAAGAAACCTTGTAGTAATGATTAAAACTTTAAATGGAGAAAATGTGTGCCCCCTTGAGTCGTTTTGATATTACTAAAAATTGAATTTGAGAAAATATTAGCAACGTGAAAGAAGTTAAATTCCTGTGATCTTGAAGGATGGTATCATTAACACACCCACTTACCTAGATAATGTGTTTGTTTGTTTTTGGTGCATCCAGCCCAGCAAGATTGTTTGTAATAATTATATCACTTCTTCTTTTCAGTGAATTGAATTCGAAACTGCAAGACACTCTTGAACAAATAGAGGTAAGTTCTAGTTTTATTGAAGAATATGTTTGCAGACACTCTACAGTACCTTAAGGCAATGTTTCTCAAACTGGGGGTCCTGACCCAAAAGGGGTTGTAGGGGTGTTGCGCCATCACAAAAAAATACTGACATACTTTAAGATTAGTGCTTCAGATTTTCAATTTTAACCAAAAAAAAAAAAAAAAAAAAACTATTACAGTACAAAAAAAACGAAAACAAAATCACCTTTCCCAGTTTAGCTGGGCAATGTCTCTCCTTCCTGACTTGTATTTATGATTGATTCATTCTGAGTACTTTAAAACCACCCAAATACTGAGTGGCAGCAAACTACATTTCTAATGGAGACTTCGCTTGCAAGATTTAAAACGAGATTACAATTAGACGGTTTGTTCATGGGATTTAAAGCTACATTCATTAGATAGTGAGAACTTAAAACATAATTGCAAATTGTGGCAATGTAAAAAAAAGCCAAACCCCCCAAAGAAGATGCTCGTGGCCATAAGGATTTTGTTGTGAAAGACAGCAAAGAAAAGAAGGTGCAGGTACTGTCTGTCGAGTTACTACTATTGTGACAGAAAAAAACGCACAAGCATTTTGGAAAGTAACTGAAAACAATAATTTCATACAGTGTATACAAAGCAAAAGCACAGAAAAAAGAAGGAAAAAATGAAATGTGCCCTACGCCCTTAGCATTGCCTTACAACGCATAGACACGTAAATCATAAGAAATGGTGTGTGAAGCCAGACCTCCTGCCGTGTTTACTTAAGCGACCAGATGCTTGTTTGTTTGTGTATATTAAAGTTGTGTATAAAGTGCTAGCACCAGTCAAAATAAAAACGTTTTAAATGTTCAGGTTTTTTGTGTTTCCCACAGTTTATCAATGGTCCACAATCCTTGGACAATGTTATGATTATTGCTACAGTCATTGGCGAACTCTGTTTGCAAGTACTGTACTTCCAGCTTCCAGATCTGCCTTTTGGCTGCGATAGGTTAGATGCAAATTTTTCAGACAGTAACACGTTTTTCTTAAACGTCTACATACCCCTGAAGAAGAGACTTTTGAAAACAGGCGTTATCTACAAATCAGAAGAATCTACTAGAAGTAGACAGCACCGATATACTATATGCATGTTTTCGGTGCTTTGTTCCATTTCTGATGGCAACGTTAAATCTTAGTTCACACAGATTTAGAAAGACAAGTGACACAAATGGCAGGCTTGCTGTTGATTTAAACACTTCAGCCTCTGGGTCGAATATTATTTTACAGTTGAGATGTTTGGTCGAAATAAAAGTGCATTTTTTATTTGCTTAAAATAAAAATAAAATATGTATTCCTGAAAAGCATTGCTAACCCCCAACCCCCTCACCCATGGATCTTGCCCCACACCCCCTACACACACTTTTAGAAAGGCTCCGGTGCCATTGACTGCAGGCATAATGATTGCATGTCCATGCTTCATTTAGGGTTCCTATGTAATATGTACAGTAATTTAATATGAAAACATACGGGGGTCATAGCCTGAAACATTTCCAAAGGGGGGCCTGGAAAAAAAAAAGAAAAAGTTTGAAACCCTGCCTTAAGGTATACTCAGAAGCACAAGCAAATGTCTGCAATACATATTTAACGTATGAATCAGTCAAGAAAATAAGTGAAGCAAGGTTGGATAGTAAATATGACTTTATATATTTTGTTTAAATGTAGCTGATACAGCATAAGTAAATAAATAACATACATAAATAACAGAAAATGTTTTTGAAGTTAATACCGCATAGTTATCAAAGTTTTTTTGGCATACAGCTCTCTGTCTGAAACATGGCTTGCTGACTGCTGCATAATCCAGATGATATCCCAGCCACCATTTTTTTTTAACGTGATTTCTAACATGATTTTCAGGTTTAACATCACAAATTAACATTGACAACTTGGAACTTTAGATTTAGTTTTAAATTTCTAAGCCTTTTAGCTGAGGATTATTCAGTTGTAAAAGACCTTTTTGACATTGTGAAAGGCTATTACTGTATTAGTGAGGTAACTTTGCTTACAGTAAAAAAAAACACCCAGTATGTTGCGTCTCGTCTTAAGTTACTATAGCAACAACCAGCAACATCATTTTTTTTAGCCAGGACTCCCTGCCCTATACTTTAGTATGCATGACAATTAAAGTTTCATATTTTCCCTTCAAATATGTAATCTCAAATGCAATGCTCTATTGCCAAATGAAATGACCTGTTCTTATTATCAGTTTATAGTTGTAGTTTCCCTTCACAGTTTTTCAGTATATTATATCATGGCAAATTGAGTCTTAATCATCCAATCAACTGTGTTATGCTGCATTTCCCATTTGAAGCCTTCACAAGACAAGCGCCAAAATAAAACAATAACAACATACAGTACCAGTCAAAAGTTTGAGTACACTTGCTGGAAACTAGTTTTTTTTCATAATTGACAATGTTTTACGTCGTATATGTTTCCGTAAATACTTGAAAATGAAAACACATGTTACAATATACAAAACAAAACATAAGGAGCATCAAACAATGTTCAAGAAAATTAAAAATTGTCTCTAATTTTGGATTCCTCAAAATAACCACCCTTTGCCTTAATAACAGCTTCACAAACTTGAGGCATTTAGTTAAAAAGTTTCAGCAGGAAATCACCTGACATGTCTTCCCAGCTCTTCTGCAGCAATTCCCCGAGATGAAGGGCACTTGTGGGTAGCTTTGCTTTGACTCTTCTGTCCAGTTCGTCCCATACAAGTTCTATGGGATTGAGATCTGGAGACTGGGCAGGCCAGGTCATTAGATGGAGTTGTCCTTCACTTTCCTTCTTTGCCAGATAGTTCTTGCACAACTTTGAGGTGTGTTTCGGGTCATTATCTTTCTGAAGAATGAAGGCCTGCCCAACTAGCCGTAATCCTGATGGAATGGCATGCCTCTGAAGTATGCTATGATAGCCATGCTGGTTGAGCTTGCCATCCTCTTGGTAAAGATCACCAACTCTGTCACCAGCAAAGCAACCCCAGACCATGACACTGCCTCCTCCATGCTTGACAGTGGGAACCACACATGCAGAACTCATGCACTCACCCTCTCTTCGTCTTACAAATACTCAGCGGTTGGACCCAAATTTTGACTCATCGGTCCATAAGACCGACTTCCACTCCTCAAACGTCCAGTTTCTGTGTTTTTTGGCCCAAGCAAGTCTCATCCTCTTATTCTGCACTCTTAACAATGGTTTCTTTGCAGCAATTCTTCCACTTAGGCCAGCTTCACGCAATCTCCTCTGAACAGTTGATGTTGAAACATCCGTACTTCTAGTAGCATTTAGCTGAGCTTGTATTTCAGGGGCAGTTAATTGCCAATTTTGCAGACTTGTGACTCGAATTAACTTGTTCTCTGATTCTGAGGTCACCCTTGGCCTGCCTGACCTTGTTCGGACCTCATGAGTGCCATTTTCTTCAAATCGTTTGATGGTCTTGGCCACAGCAGTTACAGACGCTTGCAAAGTTCTTGCGATTTGTCTTAAAGATTGACCTTCATTTCTTAAAGTAATTACAGTCTTTTTTCTTAACTGAGCGTATTTTGTCATTTTCTGCTCCCTTACATTCAGGAATGACAAACTTGTGCCTATGCTACTTATATTTATAGTAATCATGGACCCTCACCTGCTAACAATTGGTGACACATTGTTAATTAGGTAACATGCTAGTTAACTCAGAGAACATCTAACAAAGACACTTTTATACTTAGGCCAGTGTTCTAACACTGTGTTCTACACATTTCCGACTTTTAACTGACTTGGGCTTCAGACTTGCTTTGGGTGATCATTTCATTGAAATTGACAAGATTTACATTTTTATTTAAAGATACATTTTTTGAATGCAATTCACTTATGATTATCAGCTTATATAAGTACACGTACCATATAATGAAATATTAAGTGTTTATAGACAAGTTTATACAGTTAAAAGCATAGATAATCATGTAAAACCTGGTTTAAAGCAGGTGTACTCAAACTTTAGACTGGTACTGTATGTGTGTTTCTATCCACTGATGCAATGCAAAACGAAACAAAGCCATTTCAGTCCTCACCCCTACATTAACAGCACATACAACTGCTTACAGCAGTGCTTTAGAAAGGGGCGGGAGGATGTGGGTCGCTCCTCCAATTAAAACCTGTGCTCAGATCACCCCATCTACTAGTGGGAGCGCTGTGTTTCAGACAGACAGGAGTTCTTGTAAACAAAAAGAAAAACAACACTGTGTTTAAAGGGAGAATGGAGGATGTGTAGATAAATGAAAAAAAGCAATTTTAACGCATTTTAATTCCTGGGTATAAGGCCACAAAAGGTGGAAATTTTGAAAGGGGTTACAGACTTTCTATAGGCACTCTGTGTGTGTGTGTGTGTGTATGTGTGTGTATATATATATATATATATATATATATATATATATATATATATATATATATATATATATATAAAATGTGTGTGTTTACCAATAATATAATATTTTGTTGAATTACAAATAATGTATACACAGTTTTTCAAACAAACTTTTTTTATTCAAAGCTGTAGTGGTTAAACTAAACACTGTTATAGGAGGAAGAGGTTAAATGTCAGCAAAAGTTGCAAAGAAAATGTACAAAATGAAATTTACTGGTTGCATAAGTATTCAGCCCCTTAAGTCAGTACTTTAGAAGCACCTTTTGCAGAAATCACTGCTATGAGTCTTTTTGGATAGGTCTCTTCTAGCTTTGCACAGCAGGATGGTGATATTTTTGCCCATTCTTCATGGAAAAATTGTTTCAGTTCTGTTGGGGATTGTCGAAGGACTGCAATCTTCAAGTCTTGCTGTAAATTTTAGATTGGATTCACGTCAGGACTTTGACTGGGCTAGAAGAACATTAATTCTCTTCTTGTTCAACCACTCCAGTGTGGCTTTGGCTTTGTGTTTCGGGTCATTGTCCTGCTGAAATGTGGATTTCCTCCCTAGTTTCAGTCTTTGCTGACTCAAACAGGTTTTCCTCAATGATTTGCCTGTACTTTGCACCATCCGTTTTCCCCTCTGTCCTGATAACCCTCCCAGCCCCTGCTTCCACCACCATGCTTGACCGTTGGGATAGGGGTGATGTGCAGTGTTGGGCTTGCGCCAGACGGTTGGGATTTAGACCAAAAAGTTTTTTTTTTGTCTGACCACAAAACCCTTTTCCACATGTCTGCAGTATCATCTACATCCTTTCTCGCAAACTCTGTACATGCTTTAAGGTGAGGCTTCTTGGGTAATGGCATCTTTCTTGCCAACCTTCCATATAGACCAGCTTTGTACCCTTCTCCTGCTCTATGCCTCTCTACCACTTTATTCCTGACTTCTTTCGAAAGCCCCTTGGTCTTCATGGTTGCTTTGTTGGATCACTATGTGAGTTGCAGCTTGAAAGGAAATTATCTACAAGTTAAACCACTTTGAGTTCACCGAGGCTGAAACCATTTCACTAATTTTGTAACCTTTCAAAAAAATAATTTGCACCTGAGCTGATTTAGGACAGCAGTAGCAAAGGGATTGAATACTTATGACCTGAGATTAATCTGTTTTTCTCTATAACTCTTACTTATTTATGTTCTGTGTGCATTTATTCATTTTAAATATGAAGAGTAGTTTGTTTAGATTCTACATGTAAAGTCTAATTTGAAAGCATCGTGGAGTATGCTCAGGTGCCAACAAAATGTGAAAACTTTACATGTATGTTTTCCTTTTGACCTGGTTAAGTTATTTATCCACTTTGATAGCAAGATATAACATAATAAACTGCATCATACCATATGCATTGTTGAACACCTCTAACTGAAACCACATAAGCTGCATTCTCACTCTTCTGTCAAGCAGCATGAGGCTTTCTGTGATCTTTTTGAATTGCTTCTCTTTTGATGTTCCTTCCTGTCCTTCAGATACTAAAAGATCCCTTTTTGGCAAAAGTTGAGGAAAGATGGTTTTCTGCACTGTACTTTACATCCTCCAGTATGGAACAGTGATATATTTTTACAAGATCTACATCTCATTAATACCTCAGCTATTCTAATGTGTAACACAACTGTTCTATTCTCCATGTTTTGCAATTATTGATATTTGTCAGATAGTATTAGTAGTAGTAGTAATACTAATACTAATACTAATAATAATAATAATAATAATAATAATAATAATAATAATGGTATGCAGTGATAGCAGTATTGGCTACAATTGTCTGTTACAAGCCAGTGATAATGTATTTCAATACAGCTATACACAGTCATATGTTAAGTCCCTTAGGTGACCAGTTTATTCAGGTTTCACTGTTCTCTAAAGATCTAATTTTTAAATCACGACATTAAGCACTAATCACTGTGTCCTCTTTTGTACAGGAACAATTGGATGTAGCCTTGTCAAAAACCTGCAAGAGCTTTGATATCAATCATTACACCAAAGTTCAGCAGGCATACACGCTTCTGGGAAAAACTCAAGTAAGTGACTCATGACTCCTGAATGGTGAGTGT
This sequence comes from Polyodon spathula, assembly GCF_017654505.1. NCBI lineage: Eukaryota > Metazoa > Chordata > Actinopteri > Acipenseriformes > Polyodontidae > Polyodon > Polyodon spathula. The sequence goes on from NC_054537.1 coordinate 86,222,921, forward strand.
TTGTGCCTGTATTATTTGCTTGAAGAAGGATGATTCATTTTAGAATTATTATTGGGAGATTTTTGATTTATATCTACCATTAGTCTGGGGGGCTGAGGAGAATAGCAAACAGACAGTAAAACAAATTTAATTTACATTTTAATTTAGAATGATGAAAAAAATGATGTTGCTTATTCTAACAATGTGCAAACACAGATTTGCACATTTTTTACATTAGATGTATGTGCTGCATTATCTCTTAAAATATGTGTATGTAAGGTAAACCGTACAGCTATGGACAAATGTTTTTGCATCACCTAGAATTGTAAGTTTGAGACATAATTAAAAAAAAAAAAATTAAAAAAAAACTACTAGATGGACCTCGATGCCCCCTATCCACCTGGACTTTCTGCATGAGGTCCAATCAACTTGGCGGCACCCTGCTACGGCCCCGGATGTCCCCAGGACTTCTGACCTGCTATATTTGGTCCACAACACAGACGGAGCACCGCTGGCAATATCGCCGACCAGTTTACATACAAAAAGCAACGGCGAAACCACCAGCGGCTGAGCAGCAGCTCAGGTTTGCTGTCACAGGTCAAGAGCCTGTATTCAAGGAGCCAACTGGATTACAGGGTCCGCTGGGAGTCGACACCCTTGCACCCTCCTTTAGGCCTTTCCACTGGTAGCATTGCTTTCAATGTGCCTAGAAAAAATCAGGCAGAAATGAGCCAGGGTGCTTTTAGTGGCCTCGTACTGGCCCAAAAGAATGTGGTTCTCCATGCTGGTGCAGCCATTGCACCACCAGCCTTGGCAATTGTCCACATGCTGCGACCTGCTCAGCAGGGGATGTTGTGGCACCCCATCCCATCGAGCCTACAGCTCTGGGTATAGCTCCTAAACTGCTCCTTTTCAGCCAGTTAGGCTTGTCAGAGAGAGTCATATCGACTCTCCATAATGCTAGAGCTGCTTCAATGCGCACTAAGTATGGATACAAGTAGGCCGTGTTCCAAGCTTGTTGTTTGACATGTCAGGTTGATCCTACGACTTGCCCCATGCCAGCCATTCTGCAGTTTTTGCAGGACCTCTTTGATCAGTGTAAGTCCCCCTCGACTCTGAAAGTTTACTTGGCAGCCATCTTGGCTTGCCATTTTAAAATTGACTCGGTGTCCCCAAGGGCAAATTTTTTTGCTGGCCATTTTCTGAAAGAAGCGTGGAAGCTTCAGCTGCCTTTGAAGGACAGAGTTTCTCAGTGGCGGTTAAATGTGGTGCTGTGTGCACTCACAAAACCACCCTTTAACCTCTGCTTTCCACAGAGCTTATGTACCAGTCTCTGAAGGCAGTGTTTTTATTTGCCATCAGCTCTGCTAGACACATGAGTGAGGTGCAGGCATTTTCAGTGGCAGAAGCTTGTTTATTTTTTACGGAGTCTAGGACTAAAGTCATGCTCTGTATGAATCTGGCCCTTGTGCCCAAATGCCTATCGAACTTCCATGTCAGTCAGTCTGTCTATGGAATTGGAGGCTTTTCGTCCTCCATCATTCAAGTCAGATGTGGAACGTTGTCTCCATACGCTTTGCCTGATTAGGGTACTAGTGTATTATGTTGACAGAACAAATAATTGGTGGTAATCTGAGCAACTGTTTATATGCTTTGGAGCTAAGAACCAAGGTCAAGCCCTATCAAACAGAGGCTACCCAATTGGACCATGGAGACAGTCAAGATTGCTTAAGAGGAAGCCAACTTTTCCCCTCCAGAAAAGGTCACAGGTTATTTCACCAGAGGTCTTGCTACCTCTTGGGCATTGTTTCAGGGTGCATCAGTCTCTGACATTTGCGATGCAGTGGTGTGGGCCACTCCTCACACCTTCACAAGGTTTTACAGGCTTAATGTCTTGGATGTTCAGAACCCTGCCTTTAGAACTACAGTGCTGACAGCGGCGTCTCAGCCAGACTCAGAAGCACATGCATGACGTAATTATACCTTCTGTGGACAGTTACCTTGCCTTGTAATTATGGCAAGCCATCAGTCTCGCCAAATTAGCTGTTCTGCTAGTCATGTCCTTGCGAATACTTTGGTATACTTATCCATTGTGTAATGGAATACATTTCGCACTTGAAAGGGACTGTTATAATCCTGGTTCCCTGAAATAGAAATGTATCCATTACAATTCTTTGATCGCTGCATGCATTCTATGCAATAGGCTGAAGAACATTTTTTGGCACTGAGCACCATCCTGCATGCAGTTTTGTCTCGTGTAGGGGCGGAGACAGGCGTTCTGACATCATGGGCATAAGACACAGCTTTGGTAGAAGTGTTCAGTGAATCGGGTGTAATAGGTTACCTGTTGTGTTATGGGTACATTTCTATTTCCGGGAACCAGGGTTATGATAATAACCTCATGATTTTTCACATAGTACCTCAGGGGTTCTGTTTTAATTGTCACTAAACATTAGCTCTTAACAATGACTATCTTATGGGGGCACTCACTTAGTGGTTGCAGAAAATGAGCACCTGATTGGGTCAATCAGATAGCAGAGTAGGATGCAGTTTATACAACTGCAACTAGAACAGTATTAACTAGTAAGTCCGTACGTGTTCCAAATCTACAGTTCCTACTGTCTGCTATTCATATTTTAGTAATGACTTTGATGTATTTGGAAGTTTTTCAGAACTGACTGTTTTTATTACCTTTTTTTTTTTTAATTTTTTTTTTTTTATATATAAATGCAGACTGCAATGGACCAACTACATATGCACTTCACCCAAGCAATTCACAACACGGTGTTCCAGGTGGTTCTCGGGTATGTGGAGCTGTGCGCTGGGAATGCTGACACGAAGTTTCAGAAGATGCAGTACAAGGACCTCTGTACAGTACGTACTTGCATGACTGCATTTTCATATTCATTAAGAACCTAGACCAGCTTGTTCAGGAACAATCATTGCCAATTCTCAAATGAGCTGTGTAACTTTTTATACACAACTTTTCAAATGCAACTCAGATGTTTAAATTTGTATTTGTATTTATTTAGTGCTTTTTATACAAAAGTATCGCAAAGCACAGTACAGCAGGAAAAACACAATACATCTGTATACAAAATACATTTGTTTAGCATGTCACACATACAACTGCCATGCTCATAGATTTTAATTAACATTTTTAAATAACAGTATACGCGCTATAATACAAAAGCAGCAATTTTGAAGTTACATTAAAGCCTACTAAGATAGCCGTCTTGTAAAAGTGCATTTTTAATTTTGAGTTAAAAACTGTAACTCTCCCAGCTTCTCTGATAAACAAAGGCAGAGCATTCCATAATTTAGGAGCTTGACGAGAAGAAGCCCTCCCTCCTCCCGTGTTGCTTTTGTTAACTTTAGGAATAACCAGCAGGCCTGCATCCTGTGATCTCAGAGTGCGGAGTCAGTAACTCCTGCAAATAACTAGGTGCTAATCCGTTCAGGTAACATAGACATTGAGTCATGTAAAAGCTATTTTCAAAGGCATCAAATTACACAGTTTTAAAATTGTGATCACTTCCATCAACCAGGGCTGCATTTCCTTTGGAGAAGCTATTATTATTATTATTATTATACTTTAAAAAAAATGTAATGCATTAATTTTTAAATTTGAGGCTGGAATAATTTATTGATAATACACACTTCAAATTATTATTAAGCTTACAATGTCACGAGCAGTACCATATATAGTATCGGGTTAACATACAGTATGAAAGATAATTATACCTCCATACATTTTTTAAATCTCATACAAATTCAACTAGCAGTGAGCTCTAAGGACATTCATTTTGCATGTCAAAGTTTTTTTTTTCTTTCTTAGACTGTTATTTGCTTTAAAGCTAGTGTGTGTCTTTGGATCTCTAAATATTAAAAGATTAATTAGATAGTCGTAAGCTGACAACAGATAATAACACCATCAACATGATGCATGTGAACTGAACTGCATTGAACGGTATGCTTTTGTAGTGTTTAGTGACGCAAGCAACATTTTTGTCAACATGGTTCAATCAAATGTATTCTCTCTGCACAGGATATAGGAAAAAATGAAAGCCCTGTCATTTCATTCTTCAGTATGCTTCGTGGAGCTGTCTTTGCTCGCTGTCTTACTCACTGCCTTTAGTATTGATTTTGGTAAAATAATGCCTATTTTGGAAACATATCAGTATATATTAATTCCAAAAGGGTGCATTGACAGCAAAGAAAAAGCAAGGCAGAACAAAACATTAGGTAATCATATATGTTTGTGTGTGTGTGTGTGTGTGTGTGTGTGTGTATATATATATATATATATATGTGTATATATATATATATGTGTGTATATATATATGTATAGTGTTGTTTTTTTTTTCCATATATTAAAAAGTTTTTTTTTCAGTTTAAAATTACTTTCACAGTCTGACAGTAACAAAAAAAAAAAAATAAGAAAGAAAAAAGGTTCAGCCGTAGTCTATGTGTTTGAAATTCTAGGGTGGGCTGAATTCTGGTGATGCCTTACAAACACATTACATTTCTTACTCCTGGAATGTGAATGAGGCCGGTGCACATATATACAGTACAGCATATGAAAACTTAACTTAACCAAAAAAAAAACACAAATGTAATTTTGCTCATACTCACTTAAACTTAACTGTGAAACACTGAACAGAAAGGGTAGATAAAATACAAAAGAAAAGCAGATTTATACTTTTGAAAATTGGGTTAATGTAATTTGCCATGTTTTAAAAGTACTTATCTGTCGTGATCAATATGACTGTTTAGTTTTGGATTAGTGGATCCTTATGCCAACGTACTATGTCAACGGTGTGATATACATTTTGTTGCATACTTTAACGGTTTTAAACAGAAATCTAATTCTATAATGGTATCCACAGATGAGCATTTTATATGATTATTGCCCTACAGAACTACCTTGCTCATCCAGTGTCATACTAGTTTTGAATGCAGTTGTGACAGCTTATTTTCAACAGACTGAAAATCTATAGAATTTTGTATTTTTTTGTGTTTTGTACAGATTAGACTGCTCTATATAGTATTGCAGCCCAAATTATCATTTTATCATTTTAAGATGTCTTGGAATATTTAGAAATGTCTCTTAAATCATTTGCAGATATCTTTAAATTAATATGACATATCTGTAAATAAACCCTTTTGAAGATATCTTAAATTCATTTTGAGATATTTAAAAATTAAGTAGATATAAAAAATTGATTTACAGATATCTTTAAATAATGTTCTGCTAGCATGGTATGCCAAACTGTCATTTCGAAAGATCTCAAAATAACTTAATGTTCATTAGAGATTAGGGTTGGACGATAATAACTCAGCTATCGATTGTTTTCTGTAAATTATCATGATAAGTAAAATATTTTAAATAGTTGAGCAGCATGACAACTGCCAAGCTAAGTTACTGAGTTTAGAAGAAAAAAAAAAAAAGACAGTATATGCGCTGAGTTTTTACACTTCTATTGTAATTTGTATATTAATAAATTATGTAGTTTTCCAATAAAATAATCAGCAGACATTTCTCAAAAACAAAGAATTTAAGGAAAAATCTTTTGTAACAAAGGTTTTGCTTTTGTGGATCAGGAAAAAAAGAAACAGATGTCTAAAATGATTTATTTAAGCAATTTTTTTGCAAAACTCCAAAAATGCTAATTCAGAGATATTTATACCCTTTGATGCTATGATAGTGTTGCTTACTAGGTGCTAGAAATTTCAATATGATAATGCAGGACCTAATTCTAGAAAAATATTAAATGCTGGATTGTAGGTGAACATTCTTAGTGAGTATAAAAGGGTTAGGTGATTGCTGTCATTACCAATAAGTCAATATGGGAAAAGGCAAAGAGCTATCTGAAGACCATAGGCAGAACATTATTTCTTGTCATGAAGCTGGAGAAGGATACAAGAAGATTTCCAAGCATTTGAGTATCCCAATTTCAACTATTGTTTCTATTATCAAGAAATACAAGACTCACAGTACTGTCACAATGCTCCCTCGGTCTGGAAGAAAGAATGTTCTTTCACCAAGAAGAAGAAGAATTGTGAGGAAGGTTAATAACAATCTGAGTTTCACTGCCAAAGATATTCAAAATGAACTGGCTACAAGTGGGACGGGGGTTTCCATTTCATCCATAGGTTGAGTATTCCATGGTGAAGATCTCAGTGGTTGCAGGCCAAGGAAAAAGCCACTCTTAGTAAAACATCACAAGGACATTTGCTTAAAGTTTGCAAAACGCCATTTGAATGATGGATATGAGTTCTGGTCAAAGGTTTTGTGGAGTTATGAAACAAAAATCGAGCTATGTGGTCACACTGATAGTCTTTACGTTTGGAGGAAGTCTGGTGAAGGGTACAAAGAAAAGAACACCATACCTACTGTCAAGCATGGAGGTGGTAATATCCTTCTATGGGGCTGTTTTTCCTCTAATGGCACAGGAAATTTAGTTCCAGTACATGGTAAAGTGGATTCCATATCATACCAAAAGATATTGGCCAATCATTTGAAACCCTCCTCTACAAAATGTGGTTTAAAGCGCAACAGGATGTTCTAAAATGACAATGATCCAAAGCACACATTAAAATCTACTTCAGAATAGCTAAAGAAGACTAAAATCAAGGTTCTGGAATGGCCTAGTCAAAGTCCCAATTGAAATCTGGTTGAGAACTTTTGGTACGAGTTGAAGAAGGCTGTGCTCAAGAGAAGTCCTTGGAATTTGAATGAACTAGAACAATTTTGCGTTGAAGAAAGGTAAAAAAAAATCACTAAAGAATCATGCCAAAAGCGCATATAAATATCCTCATCATTTAAAAAAGGTTATTATTGCGAAAGGTGCCTTAACTAGCTATTACTTACATTTTCTTTGTCAGGGTATGAATACTTCTGAATTAGCTTTTTTGGAGTTTTGCAAAAAAAAATTGCTGAAACAAATAATTGTAAACATCTATTTCTTGTAACTTTTTTCGTCATCCATAAAAGCAAAACTAATTATGTGTTTTTAAGAAATTTCTAGAAATTATGAATTTCCATTGGGGTATGTAAAATTTTGACTACAACTGTATATTTTTTCTTATTTGAACATTTATGTTAATTCGAGAATGTTTACTTTCATAAAAAGTGCCGCCGAGTGTGTTAATATAATGAAAAAAAAAATGGTAACGTTACCTGGAAGCATTTTTTTTCTTTACTTGTCTGCCATTAAGAGAATCAAACTAGGTTTGTGTGTCTGTGTTTGTGTCTGTATATAGTTATATACTTTTAGGAACATACTGAGTTTTGCACATCGCTGCTTGTATGCAGACAGTTTAATAAACCGCTTATCCTTATATTAAAAGTTAACTCTTCTATTTATGCAACTACCCTTTTTTACAATCACAATGCCATGGGAACAGATATATGGGGGTGCTGAGCACCTGCTTATATTTCCTTATGCAGTGTATAGGCTGCAGTAATGTACTTATGTCTTTGTTGTAGTTTAAAATAAAGAAGCAACATGTTGTTTAGGATGTATTAAACATTTGCCATATGGGTGTGTGTGGTTTTTTTTATTTTTTTTTGCAATTACATTCAATTTACATTAAAAAAAAATAAAAATAAAAATAAATCTTGTATCAGTGTTTAATAGTCAGAAGTTCCACTTTTCTGCAGTAATTTTACGGTGAGCTAGCATTTTTTTAGAAGATTGCTGACATTTGTCAATTCTTGTTTTGGTTAATGACAGTGTTAGGTACACATTATTTCCATGCCTATGTACTAAGAGCCGACAAGCTCAAGTAAATGTGGGCGTGTATTTAATTTGAGCTGCGCAAGTGCGTATCCTAAAAGTTTTGGGCTATGTATTAACTGTGGAGTGTTGAAAACTGCACCTGTGCATCTGAATGTGGGTCGGAGTATTTCAGTAAAGTGAATGCACCATGCAGTAGTGTGTTCAGTGGATTTGGCTGAAGGAGGAATTGTGTGGCTGTTGCTTGAAATCCCAGCACCATGTCCAATACCCCTTTCACACACTGAGAGACATTAAAATCTTTTTTTTTTTTTTTTTTTTTTTTGATTCTCATTCACACAGCATGAAATTGCACAATCTATGCTGGTATAATGCCATCATAACCCTTTCACACAGGCAAAGGGATCATCAAAATGTTTTATTTTGTATACTGCATATCATTTTAAATATGAAGTTTTTGATAGGGGCACCTTTAATATTGTAAACACCCTTATTTAATTTACAACTATGTATTCATTTTCATTACCAGTGTGGTCCTGTGGTTAAAGTCCAGGGCTTGTAACCAGAAGGTCACCAGTTCAAATCCCACCTCTGCCACTGACTGACTCACTGTGTGACCCTGAGCAAGTCACTTAACCTCCTTGTGCTCCATCCTGCAGATGAGATGTTAAATCAATGTCTTATTGTACGTGACTCTGGAATATAATGCACAGTTCACAGCCTACCTCTGTAAAGCGCTTTGTGATGGTGGTCCGCTATGAAAGCCGATATATAAAAGTAGATATTATATTATTAACGTCTCTCAATTACTGTACATCATGAATATTAGGTCATGATAAAATGTGCACAAAAGAAAATTCTAGCTATACATTCCATTGCTTTCCTCTCCCTGGAAGCTCACTGCCCTCCAAGGGCATGGCAACTTTGTGGGCTTTATTCCAGGCTGCATCTATCAAGCACATTTGCAATATGGTTATGTGGACTATTGCACATAGCTTCGTAAGTTCTACAGGCTGAATATCGTGGATATTCAAAAGCCTGTTTTTGGAACTAGAGTGTTAAGGACAGCTTCTCAGTCGACACTTACAACACATGCATGGAGGTGAGTTTATCCCTCAGTTTTTTCACCCTAGCTACTTGTTATTGGGGTTCCTTATATTAAAGCACTGGGCAGCCCCTTTGCTTAGCCATTTATGATTCCAGTCGTTCTGCAATCTTGCCCTTGCAACGGCTTTGATGCATTCACCCATATGTTAATGGTTACATTTCATAGTTGAAAGGGAATGTTTGGTTATTATCATAACCCTGGTTCCCTGAAATAGAAATATAACCATTAACCTTCAAGGTCACTGTGTCCATGATTGCAGCTGGCTTGAAGGAAAAATTTCCAGAGAGGCGGGAACACAATTGTGTACAGGATTGCTGAACAGCTTTGGTATGTCAATATTCAGGTTTCAGGTCTTTAGGAGGTACATGCCTATATGGTAATGGTTACATTTCCATTTCAGGAAAAAAACATAATTTTTGTATGTCTATTGTGGCCTTTTTCATATTGAATACATTTTGTTATCTTTGTACAGGGCTACCTCTCATCGTTTTAAAAGTGTTTTCTTATGCACTGTAGAAATGACTGTAGAGACAGCAGAGATTGAGGATGGTGACAGTAGTACTGAAAGTGACTTTACATTCCTGACAACAGCAGGACGTCTTAAATTAACGTTTGACTGCGTATAGTTTATTTCACTAACTTTAAGGTATAAAGTACACCCTTGAGGATTTGTTGGGTGTCCTTGCTATGGATTTTACATGCACAAGTCATGACAGTTTTCCTCACAATGTGTTTGCCATACTTTTCAGGAAATGTGTTGATATGCAGTTCTGATTTAGGAAAAAAAATGTGGCCGTACCAATGCAGATTACCCAATTCATAGTCATTTAGATGATATTTAAATATCTGGTCTGCTTACTAAGTAGGAAGAGATCGGCTCTGAATATCGTGAGGAGAGCTTCATGCATACCATGAAGATAAAAACATTTAACAAGAGGAATGAATTCAAGTGTTGTTGCGCACATTCTGAATTACGCCGCACAGTAGCTACTTGTTTGTCTGGTTACCTTTCCAACACACACACACACACACACACACAATTATATAAAATATAATTTCTTCTAAGTACGAGTTTTACTACTTGGAATTTATTTCTGTGTGTGTGTGTTTATTTGTGGAACATGAAAAAGTTACATTTCATTAACACTAGAACCGCCTTTTACAATATGTGTTTTTATTTTGAATATAACCTACAATATTATATTATATATATATATATATAATATATATATATATATATATATATATATATATATATATATATATATATATATATATATATATATATACAAGAGCATGTTGTTATCTCAGCTGGACCTAGCAGCCATCAGTTCCTTCGTTTTGTACAAGAAATGCTCTAGGGAAAATATCAGTAGGAGAGATTTCATCTTGAAGCTAGCCACAGCACTTTATCAGAAAACTGCAAAGCTGCAGGCTGCAGCAGCTCAACCTGGATTCTGTGCTGCAAGTGACACACACAAGAGAAATCATACGTTACTTTCATTTTAGATTAAAAATGACTTTTGTTTTTACAGTTTTGTATATACATAAAACTGTTTACATACTAGTTTCTTTTGAAATGTTGATTATAGTTTTTCATTTTTTGAAGTAATGCTTTCTATGTGGTAAGTTAGAAAATAACACCTTTTATGTTTAATTGTTCATTTAAATACAGCATTTTGGCTGTGCAGATGTTTGATATGATGTGCTTGAATAAAATTCTTGAGTTGTATCCAGTAGTTTGTCTTTCATTTTAATATTGATGATGTTTACAATGTACCGTGATAATGACTACAGGCGGCGGTTCTAGTGTTAAAGTAGTCAATAAATATACATTTTATGTGTGTTTTGTACGGCCTTTATGCTGGAGATTACATGAGATTAAGTGAGAAGAACTGGATCTTGACTGCTGAAATCTTGTGAGCCACAAGCAAGATTCCTGCTCTGGTTTACATGGGTTTTTACAGAGATTTTTAAATTTGCGCTGCTAAAAGGATGTCCTTTTGCTGTTTGACGACGCATTTGCGTGACAACGTCATGCAGTCATGACTGTAGAGTCGATTTTCACGTGCATGCAAACCCAGCCAATGTATAATCATGAAATGGATAAGCTGAAAAAAAATTGTCAGTGAATTATGATGGCTTTCCCAATTATGTATTGCTGAAATTTTTTCTGTTCTTGTACTGAAGTTCATAAATTAGTAGTACGTCATTCATAGACAATACTCGGCTTTCACAGCATGGCCAGAAACATGGTTTGTATTTCTCTGCTGAGGGTTAACTTCAACTATTGCATTGGCCTTCGAGTTTATTTTGTAAAATGAAAAGTTGGAGGGATTTAGAGGATGCCCACATGGGAGCCATTGACAATCTGCAGATTGGATACATGAACAGATGATGCATCCATGGATAAATGATGTTTTATGTCTGGTCTTTACACAGTAAAAGTCCGTATTGGTTAGCGTTGAGAATTCTAAGCTCATTGAAGTCACATAGCTTAACTGTGTCGCAGCAGAAGAATCATCTTCTTCACGCCTTTTTGTTTGCTAGTTTTATTGAGGTTAAAGAAGCTCATTGCCATTTATGTTGTGCTGTACAAGTGCCAGATATGTCAGTCTATTGATATTTCTGGATAATTAAAAAGAAGAAATCCATCATAGGAGATAATTATAGGCCTAGTATATGTATGTGTGTATATATATATATATATATATATATATATATATATATATATATATATATATATATATATATATATATATATATAGATATATATGTAAGATATTTTCACATACCTTCAAGTTCTTTTAACCTGATACAGACCACACAATATTGTTTTTACATTTGGTACATTGCTGTTTACTGTGATTCTTCTATTTTAGGTGTTCTCCAGTAAGGATGAAACATTACTCTGTCACATTGTTTTAAACAGATCTCACACTTGTTTTACTTCATATTTACAAGCCTCAACATTATTCCATTTCCCTCACTTTATGCTCCAGGGTTGCTTTTGTTTTTTCTTCACAATAACTTCTAAACCCTCCTAGACCGGAAATGGATTTGTATTTAGAATGTTGCATGCAATGAAATCTGGGGTATAGAAAAGTTGTTCTAAAAAAAGCAATATTTTGTAAGTGTTGCTTTGAGTTTGACTGAGAGACTGACAGCACAGGAAGTGATTATCATTTCACTCCAGGCTGGTTTTCTACATGGTGCCGTTACTGTCATTTTTGTAAAATACCCACTTATATTAACATGACCAAATCTATGGTGAAAATCAAGTGCATTTCACCATCAACGCATAACTGTGGTTGTGTTTATGCTAATTAAATTTTGATCCACTTGATCTTCTGAACGTTTGCCTTTTATAAGCTCTCAGATTTCAGTGTTTGGATGTTTCACAGTGCAAATTATGGGTTTTTTAAATTGTTTGATAGACAGCATGATTACTCTGGTGTTACAAATCTAACTCAAGGTTCAAGTTACAGGATTGCCAAGATTTGGTTTGAGCGAAAACCTCTGTTGTTTGAAGGCTATGTGTTTCTCTACCTATCACTGAATGAGTCATTTTGGCGCCAGTAGTATTTTGCTACCTTTTCTGGGTGCCTTGACACTAAGACAAGATCCAGTCCTTGTCGTAAATCCAGCCGACGGGGTAAAATAGCAGACCAATGGAGAACAAGGGGCCGCGTCGGTACGAGAACAACCAATGAAAGACACTTCACATGGACTCAGGCACTGCCCAAAATTACCAGACTAACCAATCACAGGGTTGAAGAGAGAATCACAAAACCCGCTGACTTTCGAAGTGTGAGTGAGCTTCTGCTGTGAGCTGCTGCTTCCAGTCGTGCACTGCTGCTGCCAGACCTGCGTGCTGACCGCAAAGAAGGTGTGCGTGAGGAGTGTCCACACGCTAGAGGTGGCTTGGAGTTCTGAGGAATGAAATGGAAGCTACACTGCTCTCAAGAAAGTTGGAGTCATGGAAGCACACATGCTCGAATTCACAGAAGGCAAGGAAGAACCAATGTTCTGAATAATAGTTAAAATCATCTTCTAAGGAAGGGCCCTGATATCTAACCTGTGAGAGACTGGATCAGTAAACGGGATACTGCATTGATCGTCTTTGTTTCCACGTATCTGCACAAAACGAACTGGAGTGAAGCCGTCAGTTTATGTTTTTGGAAGATTCTGAGAAAAACTGCCAACAACAAATAATTATGTAAGCCTTGGAGATCAACAAGCTGGTCTCCATTTAAAAAGAACAATTTGTATTGCGAGCTGTTAAAAAGTTGTGCACAAAAAATATAATCATTAATGAGCATTTTATCTTATGACACATAAAACAAAGTTTGTGGATCAGGGTGTTGACATGGTGAGTTTCATTTGTTCTTTTTCTGCAGTGTGTAGATTTGAAATCTTTTGACTGTTTATTAATAGCTGCTGATCATGCTGTGCTTCACCTGTTCTTGTGAACTGTCATTCAATTATGTAAATATGGATGACTTTGTCAGACTTTTTATTTCCTTTCAATGAAGTAGTATTTAAATTCTGATAGCTCTACAGCTGAATGCTGAAGTTACTGTTTTTTGGTGTTTTCATTGACTAGGCTTCCACATAGTTTAGAAACTCCCAGTTCTCTCTCCACTGCTATGAGTTATGGGACGTAGCACACACATACCACACACATGCTTTACTTTATAAGAAGTGGTCGTCTAAAACATTGTACGGCTTTAAAGGGGGGTAAATCGGGGTAAATGGGGGTAAATCGCCTTCTCACGCTAAAAAGCCGTACAACTGACCACATTCAGACATGTTAGAAAGCCGTACCTTGTGCACACAAGACTTCAGCAGTAAAGATCCTGTTTGTGATGTAACCTCACACAACTTTCTACTGTAACTAAAGGCCATAGCCAGCAGTCCTGTATTGTTTGAAATCTGCTGACAGTAGTCCTGGCAATAAGTAGTAAAGTTATTATAAGTGAATTAATTATCAAACTATTCTGAATTTAACAGTTGTTGTTGTCATGTATGCATTACGAAAACAGACGTCAGTGACTATGAACCTGGACTACACTGAGTAGTACTGACAGATATCTTGAACAACAACATATTTGTTAAATCCATGTAATATAAAAAATAACATGTGGACTGCAGTGCATATCGATAAAGTATTTCACATTTCACAGTTTATGATGTCACAATATTTTCTCGTAATGCACTGCAGCCCATATATTATTCTTCATATTAAAAAAGCAGAATAAGGTGTTTTTTTTGTTTGTATGCCTAACCAATGAATTTGGAGATTTATATATCTGACGTATTTTAGGGAGTAATGATGGTTGGGATTTGTGCAGTACAGCTCTTTGTTGTAATATCTGTCATGGGAGAACAAGAGAGCCCAAAACGTAAATAGTTTTGAAGTTGGACTTCTGTTAGCTTTTCCACAGCAGGAGCCATGTTGCTATGTACACTTTTTGTCTTTGGTAACAGAAATGTGTCATTCTCATTGGGGAGGGGTAATTTACTATATCTGTGGGTTAGCGGTTGTCTCCCTTAGTTGGCTCAATTAAAGAAGGTTCTGATGAAACTCCAGCTGTGAGCTCTCTGTTGTTGACAGGAGAATTGAGACACATAAATATGTCTAATGGTGGTCCAGTTTTATAGCACCAGTGAGCTTAAGTCAGTGGAACACAACTTGTCTTAGTGTAACTGTATGCATGTTGGCCTCGAGTTACATTTTAATGGAATCTTTCTATTTGGGATTCTGACAAAGTGTCTACCCTTTTCTGTTTAATCCAGCTCAGTAATCTCCCTACGTTCCGAGGTCAAGCAGGTCGGTCCTCTTTTCCCGGGCTTGTCATGTCTCATTTTTATAACATTATTTGCTATCTTTCCACACGTCCCAAAGAATGTTCTCTTGCAACAATTTCAATTAATATCATAATTATGTATTATGTTCTCATATTTAAACAGATGCTTAAATTCTGCAACCTAACCTTGTCTCACACTCCCTTTTATTTACCAGTAATAGCTGGGGGGCTATTGGATTGACTTATTCCTACATTCTGCTTACTCAAGCCTTAATTGTAATAATAATACATTTATAATGGCATCAGTGTGAAAGAAAATAACTGTGCACAAACAACTGCAGCTGTTTGACAGAGAGAAGTGGCCCAGGCTCAACAGCAAGTGCCAATGTACAACCATAAGGGGTTTCAAATGTTTTGCAACTGCCTATAATGCAAAACACATTTTTAATAAAGGTATTTAAATCCAATGTAGAATAATGTTTACATTCTACATGTTTTAAAATCACAAAGCTTCTGTCAAATGAGAGTCGTTTCTGCATACTGTTGACAGTCTTGACTCTCTGCTCAACTTTCCAGTGGTTTGCAGTGCCATTGATAAAACAAAATGAAATGAAATGTTGCACCACCTGGGGAATGCCTAGCAAAACATATGAAACACTGCGACTGTATGAGTAAAAGCATTAGAGTAGGTGTTAAGTGACTTTAGTTGATTAATAAACCAATGTAAACAGCATTAGTGTATGTTTAGCTTGTTTTAATCGGATTTGTTAAGGGAAAACATTATTTAAATAATAATACAGGATCAAGGAAACATTATGTTATAACACTTAAGTCTGCATTAATATATTGATATATGTTTCTCTTTTTTTTTTAAATAAAAGAATGGCGTCCTTAGTAGTCTTCTCCAACAGCTGTTTAGCTTTTTTCTTCTTGTGTCTTCCATGATAAAACTCAAGAGTGGTATTCCAGTTTCATAAAGCAGATGCCATATTTCACACTATTCTTGAATGCTGGTGATTTATTTTTCACCGAAAATATATTAGAATTGATCTTTGTGATTCAGTCTGTAACACAGATGCCTCCACAGCTGTTACAAAGGAATAATTGAGTCAATTGTTTGAAAGCAGTATCAGCGGAAATTAAAACTGTTAATCTTTCTTTTATGTTGGATAATTAGCCAGATAGGCTACTCCCTTGGTGAATAAGGTATCAAGATAGCATTTTTCATCGTCTGGAAAATATTTCAGACAAGTCAGGTTTGAATTAACAATCAAACATATAACAGTTCATCTGAGTTTCTTTAGAGTAAAAAATAAATAAGTAAATAGACATATTTTATCCAGATACTTTGAAACGCTCACTCAAAATAAAAGTAAACCATATACGAAATTAAGTCAAGTATAGAAATGTCCAGATTTCTATTTTAATGATTAAACCGATGCATTGTATTGATCCAACACAGCTGTGACACTTGGTTGCTAATCCATATGAATTACAACAGAATTCAGTAGACTTAAGGCCATATACAGTAATACTGGCCATAATATTTTCAGTATTTCCATAGTGATTTTGCATTATATATTGTATGACAATTAAGGTATATACTGTGATGCAAGGAAAAGATTGATTGAAGAATACATGTGTTCTCGTATAATGAGTGCTTTTGTCTGGTGCAGACAAAAGCACTCATTATACGAGAATTCAAGGTAGCAGATTAGGACAAGCATTTAGTAAACTTTAACCACTTTTTAATAAATCAAAATACACAAGTTGTAGTAGTTTAATAAATAAGTTAATTAGTTTTTTGATAAAGATTATTTAATTGTAAAAGTATTGGCACCCCTGCTTTAGTATTTCGTGTGTCCTCCTTTTGCTTTTATTACTGCTTTTAGACGTTTATGATATTTCTTAACCAGTATGTTATATCATGTTGGTGAAATCTGGGCCCATTCTGTCTTGCACATTCCCATCAGCTCAGACAGGTTTGATACGCAATGCTTGGCTACAGTTTTTTTCAAAGCATTGGAAGATCGACATCTGGCGATTGCGAATGCCATTCCTTTGTAATAAGGGTTTATCTCGTTCCCTCATCTGCACAAATGCAGTTAGTTTTTTTTTTTTGTTTTGTTTTAAAAGTTCATTTTGGTATAAATACGTTTTAGGACCAGTGCAATGTGTTATATACGAGGTATATGGTATTCCTGAGTACAGTTTGTTTTACAAGGGATGTTAATTTAAACTGCTCAGTCATGTGTATAATGCACAGGGTGTGTGCAAAATGTCGGTAGGATATTTTGCATTTTGAAAAGCAGGCAGGCTGCCACTTAAGGTTAATCTGTTTGTGTACCCTTTAAATAAAACATTTTAGCAGAAAATTTCAATTTATTTTTAAATCACTTGGGAAATCTTAAAATGTAGTGTTTAGTCAAAATTAATTTACCTTTCTTGTTTCAATATATCACTACGTTGAGTTGCAAAGGGAGCTTTATCCCATTATGTTAATTTATAGTCTAAATAAAGAACAGTGGAATCCTCTGACCTGGCCCCTGGTGGGATTGTTTCAGATGCTGGTTGTAGAAGCTTTGCCGAGCGCCTCTAGGATAATCAATGTATTTATTTTTTATATGTGAATCAGACACATTCAGAGGTTTATTATATTTATGGAAGTTGTAAATTGAGCTGGGCTATAGTGTCTCACTAGACTCCTAATTGTCCACAGCATATTACTCCAGACAGCTACATTCCCTGCCTTTCTGATCTCTGCAAAGCCCTCTGGGAAGTCGTGCTCAGCTACCATCGAACTATGGAGTGGCATGAGGAGTATGACAATGAAGAGACAGTGCCAGCCTCAGGTAGGCAATGCTGTCAATGGAAGACACTCTTATTTAATTTTTAAATAGAATTTAGGGTTTCTAATTTAAAATGGTTACAAAACTTGCATACATTTACGAAACAAAACACATTTCGTCGAATTAATCTGAACTTTTCAATTGTTATATAAAATTTTACCTGTTGATACAGAGGGACGTACCTGACCTCAAGTTGAAAGGAAAGTTAGTAAGCTCAGAATATAGTATTGTAGACAAGTTTTCTCTGTTCTGTATTGCATTAAACAAGATGGACTGATTGTTTGCTATTCAGCACCTTTTTCTAAGGCTCAATCTAGTGAATCTGATCATGGTAATTCATTTCTCCATTCTCCATAATGGACTGAACCAGGATACCAGAAGGCGAACCCAATGTAATGAACAGTATTGTTTTTGTGATTGCATTGGTACGTAAACAGTGCACAGACGTATGTTTTTATCTTCAGACTAGCGGCAATGTGTAAAGAAAACATTTAATAACCGGTATACTGCTGATTTTAAATGACAGGATTTTACTAAAGGGTAACCTGGGCCACATACTAAGATTGCACTTAAGAAGATTGTCCATACGGGATCTGAGAAGTCTAGCTATAAACTTGGGGTAGTATGATTTTCCTTTGCAGATTTCCTTTAATCAGACTTTAATGCTATATAAATAACATCACAGTATGCATTTTATTACCTTAGGTGACTTACACACCTTGGTGGCTTGATAACCTGTATCTCATAAAAGAGAGCATGATAATTGTTTCAATATTATTTATTTTCACATAACACTAAAAAGAAAAATGCAAACGTTGATATGTATGAATGCCTTAGCACTTGCTCCTACTGCTTTTTGAGGCTTTGTTCCGTCATCACTGGCATAACCCTATTTTTGCTGACTTATTAGATGAGTATTGTACCTAATACCTGGAAATCAGCTGTCCTGTACAATTATAATAAATATGTAAACAGTAAGCTAAGATTACATTTGACTATCCCAACAGAGTAGAATGCATGACAACATATACCTTACAAGAGCATTACATTATCTAATAGCACAATGTTAATTGAGACATGCACGAGCTGTAGTGTTTTTATGATACATTTATTGCATGTATGGACAGAATGGTTGCCAATTTTAAGGTTGTAGATTGGGTCATTAACAAGTTAATACACAGACCATAAATGAGACACAGACCATAGATATAACGGACATTTAAAAAATGTGCTAAACTATTCGATACATCCTTATCAACAGCCGATCAAGCTTGGTCAATTAAATACAAGCATGAAATGGTGTGTAGGGTTAAAGTTAATTGTGCTCAGGTGATGAAGTTTTAGACGCTGTATTTCCTCATTTGGATGTCCCTGCATCAGTTTAATGTCCTTTAGTTATTAGCATAACAGATATTTTTTTTTTTTTAAAACTGTATGTACTCTTTGTTTGCCAAGGCCCTAACCAATTACAAACTTTTTGTATCAAATTTCCATCAAATATCCTTTTTTAGTTTTTTGGTCCTGGATTTGTTGAACACTATAACATTGGCATTGTTGCAATTCATATGTGGGGCAATTAATCACTTTCCAGCTCCCTTTATGGAAATTATAACTCAAATGTGTCTTCAAAAATAAATACAAAACGGAAAAAGGAGCAACTACTTTCCTAGAATGTGTCCCAGTTAAATAAGTCTGTTGTATGTATTTCTCTGCTAGTTATCTTTTTCTATTTTAATGCAATGGATGGTTAGTAACAAAAATGCATGTGAAGAAATTGTAGGGCGAATACATGTTTAAATACCCAGTAAAAATAATTACTGGTAATTAATATGTGAAATGGTTTTACTTCAAATTAGCAATCTTTTTTAAATTATTTTATTTTTATATAAATTTAGTCGTCTCCAAATTTTTTACCCCGGTTTTCTCCCCAGTTTAGCGTGCCCAATTGTTATCTGTATCTTCGGGCTCACCGCTAGCAACTCCCCCCGCCAACTCAGGGAACGTAGACTGGAGCACGCATCCTCCGAAATGTTCTCCTGCCAATCCCTCATTTTTCGCACTGCGGATCCACAACAAGGCCACCAGACCTATAGTGCCAGAGGACAACACAGATCTGGAGGCTCCAATGCAGAACCACAGGCGACCGGTCAGCCACAGGGGTCTCTGATACGCGGTGAGCCTTGGATTCCCCTGCCGACCTAAGCCCTCCCTACCCGTGCAGCGCTCAACCAATTGTGCGCCACCCCCTGGGAGCTCCCGGTCACGGTCGGCTAGACATGGCCTGGACTCAAACCTGCGATCCCCGGGCTATAGGGCACATCCGCATGGAGTGCCTTTTGCTGGATGCGCCACTCAGGAGCCCTAATTAGCAATCTTAGTTACAATTTTCTGAGTTCAACATAGTATAGATAGTAATTGACAGTAAAACATGCAACACTGTTGTCTATTTTTATGGATTTTTTTAAAAAATAATACGGTACAAAAATGGAAAATAAAATTAGTATTAATATAGCTCAAGTCAGTATAATAATCTCAGCAAGCAGTAATATTCAGATAATATCTCAGCTTCAATGTAAATATCAGTTACATGTAATAGCAAGCAAGCATTCATTAATTTTTTATATTTTGTCTTCTCTATAAGAAGCTCTAAAATGAATATGCAAGCAGGACAATTCTTTGGGTAAAGTGTCCCACCCCTGGGCTATTTATTTGTGTTGTATGTTATGTGTAGTGTGTTAATGTTGGTGTATAGTCAATAGTACACAGGATATAAATGGGTCTGTGTGACACAAGTGTTTAAAATGTATGTTTGTATTTAGGCACGAGGATTGCACTGCACTTCACGTGCAGGTAAAGTGCAATAATATGTGAGCACAGGGAATTGCACTTTTATTAATTCACGTGCAGTTGTACCGTGACTCCAGTATAATGATTGATTAGTAATAGAGTCTTGGTACAGCTGCATAAAAGCAGCATGTTTTTACTCAGTCAGGGTTGTGTGTTAGGTGAGTGGAGAACGGAATTGGAGACGGAGGTAACAATAATAATACTAGTTTTGTTTTGTCTGTGTAGTCCGTTTTGTTTGTCTCTTTATTTTGGCGAAAGTGCCGTGTCCTGTGTTTTTGTTTGTTTTTGCAACCTTTTATTTTCTGTTTGTTCATTATTAAATGCTGAGCGAAAGCAATCGCTCAGCTTCACCAAACTCCACCTCTCTGTTTATTTTGTGTTGGTTCCTGTTTCTGGTCTGACGTCGCCCACTGCAGCCGTCTTTGTGACAGTACATACGAGTCAGTAAATATTTCTGATCCCTGTGAATTCTAATCAATAAGATATTATGAAATCATACTTAATACTTCATCAGTTGATTATTGAAATAGATATATCCTTCAATTAGATAGAATTCACAACTACAACAATCATTCATTTATTCTTAAAAACAACTCTAGCACATCTTATTCAGTTTCAACGATGACTTTGTAATTATTTTAGCTGTTTAGCTGGTAATTTACTTTCCTGAAAGATTAAACTAGCCATTTTGTTATAAAGCAAAGTATGACACATCCCTTTTGCATTTCACAACATCAACGTTTCTGCAAATATACATTTATTACATTTCCCAAGTATAGTTTATGTAATTATCTTTAGTTCAGTTGGAGAACACACTTAATTCAGATTGCAGCATTGATACAGTGTGTGATACAGTAAATTCCAATTCACTCCATTAATTAATTCTTTAACTCACTCTGCTTTTCCTCAACGGCGATCCCCGTTAACAGTGTTCAGGTTTATTGAATCATTCAGGATTCTTTCTAGATGTTATTTGCAGCTCCAAGTTGTTGAAAGCATTCTCCATTTCTCTGACTGATTAGACAAACGCAGAACAAGGAAAAGTAATTTTCCTTGTAACCTTGACTTGTCTTTTCAAGCTTTAAACACATCTCATTACTTGCAATAGCTACAGTAGATTGAATTTCCTGTTGGTTCGGGTAATTGTGGTATATACTGTTAAACAAGAAAATTTCACGAGCAAGAAATGTTTGCAAATTTCACGTTTATTCAAAATCTGCAAAATTAATGTGCCGTGAAATCTGTTATTCAAACATGTGCTGTACATTAAAAGAAGCACAAACATTTATTGCAGCAAAAATGGACCTTGAAGGCCATTAGTGAAATTAAGTTGCCGCAAAAAAATCCTGTTTTACAGTACCTCTGTTTTTTTAGCAGTTTCCAGTTTTTTCTGAGAAAGTTCTTGAAAATTGATTCATAACCAAATCGACTCTGATGCCTCTGTTGTCTGATGGCATTTTTTTTATTTGTAAAAAGTAATTTTAAATATTACTTTGACGTACTCAATATACTGTAGTTCACAATAACGCTCCCTGATCCCTGGAGCCAGCATTATACTTCAGCCATCAACACCAGGCAGTAGGATATGTACATTATCAGATGAAAAGAAACGCAAATGGATGGAGATGCAGATGGATCACATTAGTTTACTGTAAAGCTGAGTCTTAGTTGGTGCTTATCTTGGTGAGAGCAGAGTTCAGATCAGCATAAAGTTTAACATCTACTCTCATGTAATGGAAATCATTACCTTTTATTTATATCATGGTCTGGTCTTACTAGTAGAACATCCTTAGTGCTTTTAATCTGCGATCTTTGAAATGCCTTTCAGTTTGTTTATGTTTGTGAAATAAACATAAATTATGTTATAAGAACAATTACTTTCGTGGTTGTTTTTTCCACTGAACATGTTTGAAACATTGGTTGTTTCAATATTTTAATATCTGTTCCAGCACTAAACAGTTGTTATAAATGGTTTGGTATTTTGTTTATTGCAAATTGAATTGTCACAAGCGTCTCATTTTACAGAGATAAAGTGAAGTTGCTTCATCTAATTTATGAATAAATAACCATGCCTGGTCCTTGACATTTTTGTTTAAACTTTAATTGAAATTAAAATGTTTCTTTTGTGTGGTCGAGGAAATGCAATTCCAGCTTTTTTTTCATTGCTTGTTTAAAGTAATATTTATTACCCTGGCGTTCTCACACCATGTCCATTTCAGCAGAAAAGTCTTAAACTTTTTTCAGGCTTTTTTGTTATATATAAAAGTGATATTTAAAATAAAACTTGAAACACATTATTCTACAGTAGTATCTATCAGTGCTTGTATTTCTGGATGTGTTTTTGCTGAGCTCTGCATGTCACTCTGGTCTGGACAGAATGTGCTCTGAGAAAAACAGTTGGACCTTTTTTTTTTTCTTGATAAAATGTCAGAGGAAAAAACTGTAGTTCACTGCAAAGTTTAGTAAAGAAAACTAGGGTGTGGAGGCTAGGGAGATATAATGATGTTGTAATGTTCAAATGGCAAGAGACTAAACATGACATCCGAGAAAGATGAAACATGCTCAAAACAAAGATAAGCATGACAAAATTAAACTTCCATACGTATCAATATTCATTTTAAAAAGAAGGAATCCATTTGATAATGGGGCATACTGTACTGCAGTCTCCAGATGGGTAGCACTGGCTGACGGGAAGGTTATAGAGTAGGCTGTCCATGACACAGATTTATTGTGAGATTTGTTCTGTGAAATCAGCTTGCGTCATTGTTTTTCTTGCTTTACTTAAATATGATTGCTTTGTGTGATGGCTGGAAACCAATTAATTTTTAAAGTTTCAATTTGAGCTCAACTTGCTTTGTGGTTTAAAAGGTCACAAGGAGCATGCTCAGTGGATGCGAGTCAGAGTTTAGCACCTTGTGCCAATGTGGAAAATGTTTTTTTTATTTATTTATTTATTTTTTAGTATGTGTTTTTTTTTTTTTTTTTTTAAGCATTTTTAGTTGGGGCTTTATGTTTTTTATTACTCTTACTAACGCTGTGTGCCAGTAAACAGAAATTGTATCCAACTGATTTTGGTGATGATAAAAAGGTGTGGAATAATCCATTCGTCTTGCTGTTGTTAGGCAGCTTATGAATAGGTATTGAACCAAATTTGAAGTGCGTTACTGCTCTTATAAAACTGTCTCCCATCCTGTTTATTAAAATGTAAATAAACAAAATAAATGATCCAGTAAAGGTTATATGCTGCAGACAAGCATGCACATTTTCCTTGTTATTCCCTGTTGGGGATACAGTGGAGTGTTCGTATTTAACACTTGACATGTTTTATATATATATTTTGAGAACTGCTGCAATTGTCATGAAACTTGGTATTACAATGATTTAGCTTACGTTATTGAGAATATGTCATTCTGGAGATTTGAGGCTGTCCATCTGTGCATCACTTACATGTATCATGTATCTGGAGAACCACTTATCCAATTGCCTTGGTATCAACATTATTTAGGAAACATTTTCTGCAAATATCAGCTAAAGAGAGCATATATCTGGAGAATTGCTTAACAAATTGTGATTAAACATGTCGGTACTAATTCTTCTGTACTATTCTGTGCATACGTTACTAATGATATATGTCATGGTCGGCAATTTTTTTATTATACTGATTACTCTTATTTTGAATTTAGACATGTGGCCGGGCATACATGTTGTTTGCATCATGCTGGGTTTAGGTTAAGGCTGAAATGTACCTACCATTTCACTGTTGATGCAGTATAAATGTAATATTTTAACATTATGTCTGACTCCGTTAATTCAAATAATTCACATTCAACTCTTCCTCTGCCTCAGATCTCTGGGCAGCTGACTGTTGAATCCATAATGTCCGGCCCGCTTCACTGTCCAGCTCAGTAATCACGCCTCCAGGCCCTGCCCCTGTTTAATTTTAGTGCTATGCACACTGCTGAGTGTACCCTACGTTGTGTGTGTTGTGTGTGTATATAT
The DNA here is from genome assembly GCF_017654505.1 of Polyodon spathula. Taxonomy (NCBI): domain Eukaryota; kingdom Metazoa; phylum Chordata; class Actinopteri; order Acipenseriformes; family Polyodontidae; genus Polyodon; species Polyodon spathula. The sequence continues at coordinate 86,247,255 of NC_054537.1, forward strand.
ATATATATATATATATATATATATATATATATATATATATATATATATATATATATATATAGGTGCTGATTATCCCTGTCAGCATAGTGAAGTCCATCATTAAGGCCGGGCGCCTGTATGGTGAATCCTCAGTGTGTAAAGAAACTGTCGGCTCTCGAGTCAGCGCAGGGGTGGTAGCGGTGAGCTGAGCCTAAATAATAATTGGCCATTTCAAATTGGGAGAAAGTAACCAAAATAATTGTCGACGACTAAACCTATGAAAAAAAAAAAAAAAAGAGTTTGCGAAAAAGCATGTAGTTGATACTGCAGACATGTGGAAGGCTTTGTGGTCAGACGAGACAAAAATTGAACTTTTCGGTCTAAATTCCAAGTGTTCCCGTCTGGCACAAGCCCAACAATGCACACCACCCAGTCAACACCATCCCAACTGTCAAGCATGGTGGTGGCAGCATCATGTTATGGGGATGCTTCTCTTCAGCAGGAACTGGGAAGCTTGTCAGGATAGAGGGTAGAATGGATGGTGCAAAGTGCAGGCGAATACTTCAGGAAAACCTGTTTGAGTCAGCCAAGACTCTGAAATGGGAGGAAATTCACATTTCAGCAGGACAATGACCCAAAGCCAAAGCCACACTGTAATGGTTGAACAATAAGTTAATTAATGTTCTTGAGTGGCCCAGTGAAATCCCTGACTTGAATCCAATCGAAAATTTACTGCGAGACTTGAAGATTGCAGTGCATTGACGATCCCCAACAAACCTATCAGAACTGGAGCAATTTTCCCGTGAAGAATGGGCAAAAATGTCACCATCCTACTGTGCGAAGCTAGTAGAGACCTATCCAAAAAGACTCTAGCAGACTTAATGGGCTGAATACTGCATACCAGTAAATAATGTAACCAGTAAATTTTGTAAATTTTCTTTTCAAGTGTTGCTGACATTTAACCTCCTCCTCATATAACAGTGTTCACTTTAACCATTGCAGCTTCGAATAAAAAAAAGTTTGTTTAAAAAAACTGATTCAACAAAACGTGACATTATCGGTGAATACTTCTGCAAACCACTGTATGTATGTATGTATATCTATCTATCTGTCTATCTATAGATCTATATCTATATCTATATATATATCTATATCTATATATATATATATATACACACACAATATATTATTTCTTTAAGGCATGGTGCTGTTGTTTGTACTGTCTTATATGATCAGATACATCACAGTAGATCTGTTGCTTGAACTGCTTTTGTTGCATTTGTTTTTTCTTGTTGAAATGTAAAAACCCTCAGAAAAAAATAACCACCAACACAATTAAATAACACAGAAAAAAACAAACAACACCATAACTCTCCGAACCAAAAATACAAAAAAAAAACCTCCTACAATAACATTCCCTAAGGCAATTATAACCCAGACATGTTGACTGTGCACTCACCTCATTCCAATTTCATGTGCGAAGGACAAACACAAAAGGATGAATATTATTAACAGTACAGAAATGTCGATCTGTAGTTGAAAACTTTGCAAAAGATGGAGGACTGCTGAATTAGTGAATCTTACCAGCTGTTTCTCACTTGAGCTTTGTTGTTTCACCAATATGTTGCCAGTTTCACATGCTATTTGGTTCTTTGTTTTTAATTTAAGACTGTGTATCAACAAACAAATAATGAATATCTCCATGCTAAGGACTAGCCTGTAACATATTAAATATTAGCTTCAGATGTAGTTCTCTCCAGTTCTAGCTAGTCATATATATATATATATATATAATATATATATATATAAATATATATATATATATATGCGCTCCTGAACTCATAGTCAAAGCGACTTAACACACATTTATCAAAAATATGTAATGTAAAAAAAATGGAACCATGTACAACTGCAGATGAGTAGCAAGAAAATGTAATTTGAAGCTACTCTAGTTAATCTGGAGCAAACATGAATAATGAAAAGTTGTTACTTTAACAAAAAATACATGGTCACTCTATATGCAAACTGCAAATGTACAAACCATCAGCAACTGCAATATATAATTATTTGATTTATGTAGCAGGAATATTTACTACTGGTAGTAGTTTTAAAACATTTTTAACTCGCTGAGCACCCATTTCTCTCTTCCTGTTAGCATTAGCGAGCGCAAAATTGGACTGATTTTTTTTCATCTGGGGAGTGCAGAATAATTATTTTGTGCGCTTTAAAAAAAAAAAAAAAAAAAAAAACAACAACAAAAAAAAAACGTGTTAAAATAATAATAATAAAATACCCTCCTTTAATATTCACCGGATCAAAACTAATTTCAAACCTGATTGGAACAAAATCCCAGAATGGAATGGCTCTCCAGGGAGTCTGCGTTATTTAACACTGAAGTATGATGACAGAGGAACTGTATTAGTCTGTATTAATACTCTGGGTGGGAGTTTTAAATAAAAACCTTTTTGAGTACTCAAGCACTACATAGTCCTTTAATGCCAGTGCAATGGCATGCAAAGTAAGGGTTGTGGATTTCCTCTGCTGCAGCCAGTGGGGAAGCAAGGGAGTCTCATTAACACTCAAGGTTAATGTTGAATCTTGTCAGCTGCTTAACGCTAGTTTATAATGTATGGATTTTATAAACGTTTATTACTAGTAAACTAAACAGAAGTGTTCACATGATTAAAGGTGGCACCCTTAACAATGAGTGTTCACTTTTTTTGAAGTGCTGGATATTCCAGCTACTGAATCTGTCATCCAGATGCTTAGCGGAGGCCATTACTGTATTGGGGTGTGAAGTGCGGACCCACAGAAATGGTTACTAAAGCTTTTTTGAAGATTGTGGTGGCAGGCCTTAACGGATGAAATTCTCCCACTAGAATCCAGTAGATATGCTTGTTTGTCCACAGCCTGAAGTCTGTAATTTCTACAAATCCTCAAGTTCAGCAAGTTCCATTGATGTTGTTACCTTGTTTCTTCAAGATCAACATCGTTCTGTCATCATTCAATCTGGGTCCTTTTGACATCTCATAACCATTGATTGTAGCAGATATGCTTTTTTGGGGGCAAGAAATCTGGCTTCTTAATGCAAAGGTGCAAGATGAACATCACAGTGTGTTAATTTGAAAGGTTCAATGTTTTGAAAAAGCATCTTTTTCAGGGTCCTTTTTTATCCTGAGTAAATCTTCTCTCTATTCCATGTGACATTCATTTCCTGCTTTATATAGAATCAGTTATCTAGAGATCTTCGAGAATTGAAAAAAAAAAAAACATATCCACATGGCTGACTAAACTAAAAGCTTTTGTGCAGTGTTTCAACACCACATCCACCTTCTTGCCCAAGACCTCAACAAGGACAAACAGGCCTCTCTGCCTGCACCTCCATTAAAGAAACTCATTTTTGTTCACTTTAAGTTGTGTGAGATGTAAGACTCGTGGTTTAGTTGTCTGGCAACCCATATTGCTTTCATATTCTTTAGTTATCTCGCTGTGTTTTAACTGACATCTTTTAACCTTTGATTCCATTCTTATAGATATAGCTTTGTGAGGCGAGAGTGTATTAAATGGAATGTCCAGACAGTAATTTATGTGTACAGAAATAAAATAATTTATTTTTATTTTCTATACACAACAAAAGGATTAAATAACAAACGAAAAACAAAATGGTGTGAGGGAAGGAGTGCAGGGGTGGAATCCAAAACAAACTGATGACTCGTCTTTAATTTGTCTTCGTGGTGACCATACATAAACAAAAAAAAGACAAATGAAATGTTAGTATTTTAAAAAATCCCGCTGCACAAAATCAGTCTCTCCCTTCACCCGTTACTCCTCCTACTTTACTTTCGGACCAACCCCGAACACAGTAGTACGTTCCCTTTAGTATGTAATGTCCCGCCTCTGTAGTCAGTGGAACACCAATCCCCAACCGACACGTGTCCTTCTCCTTCACTTGACTCCAGTGGCTGGAAGTTACATACTCGTACTTCCGCCCCTCACCAAGGTGCCGCCCCTCAAAAGATGACTTTTGCCATGGTCACGAGATCTTGGTAAGGGAAGTCCCGAGTTGGTTTGATGCCATCTACTGTCGGGAGGCTGAATCACAGACCGAAACCCCTTTGACTCATCACATATCCCACCCCTCAGAGTGGAGCCGAAGGAACACTCGGAAACCTCTAACCCTTCCCTTTTACCTCCCTCCCGGGAAAAAAAATCAGCATTTTGATGTAACTTACCCGCACGATACCTTATTTGAAAGGCGAAGGGTTGGAGCGCCAGGTACCACCGCGTAATCCTAGCGTTTGAATCCTTCATCGTGTCTAACCACTTTAAAGAAGCGTGATCTGTGATGAGTACAAAGGGTCGTCCCAGAAGATAGTATTTTAAAGATTCCACTGCCCATTTCACTGCCAGGCATTCTTTCTCCACTACCGAATACCTCTGTTCTCTGGGCAGTAACTTCCGACTGATGTATAGTATCGGGTGTTCTACACCATCTCTCTCCTGGGACAGAACCGCCCCCAGACCAGTCTGCGATGCATCTGTCTGCAGGACGAACTCTCGGCTGAAATCCGGGCTTATTAATGCTGGGGCCTGACTCAAATTAGTTTTAATAGATTCAAAGGCTGTCTGACACTCTGCACTCCACTTAATTTTATTTGGAGCGTTCTTTTTAGTGAGATCAGTGAGAGGGGCGGCTATAGTGGAAAAGTGTGGAATAAAGCGGCGGTAATAACCAGCCAACCCTAACAGTGATCTCACCTGGGTTTTCGTGGTAGGTACCGGTGAATCCAACAAAGCCTGGACTTTTGAAACCAACGGTTTCACTCTACCCTTACCCATTATGAAACCTAAATATTTAGTTTCTTCTTTTCCAATAGCGCACTTTGCCATGTTCGCTGTGAGCCCCGCCCTCCTCAGAGACTGTAAGACGGCTTCTAATCTAGTCAAATGTTCTCTCCAGGAAGAACTATAAATGACTACATCATCGATATACGCAGCTGCATACTCTCGATGAGGTTGTAAAACCCTGTCCATTAGTCTCTGAAAAGTAGCAGGCGCTCCATGAAGTCCGAACGGCATAGTACAAAATTGAAAAAGACCCTCTGGGGTTGAAAATGCCGTTTTCTCACGAGAGGCTTTCGTTAATGGAATTTGCCAATATCCTTTCGTCAGATCCAGAGTTGAAATAAACCGAGCTTGCCCCAGTTTGTCTAAGAGTTCATCTACTCGAGGCATGGGATATGCATCAAACTTGGAGATAGCATTCACCCTCCTAAAATCGATACATAATCGTAGTGACCCATCTGGCTTGTCTATTGGTACTATTGGGCTACACCACTCACTTCGGGAAGGTTCAATTACCCCAAGTTTCAACATACACTCCACCTCCCTTCGAACAGAATCTCTCCGACTCTCTGGAATGCGATACGGTCTCTGTCTAACTCTTAGACCTGGCGGAGTGATAATAGCATGTTCGATCAAATGCGTTCTTCCAGGCACGTTAGAAAACACATCACTGAACATTTTAATTAGATTGCTTACCTCTTCACGCTGATCAGGAGTTAATTGTTCCCCCATCGGGACCTCAATTGCTGACTCTGACTCAATTGAGGGTCCAAAATCCTCTCCCTCCTGTACAGGAGATATAAAATGGACTTCCCGTTCTTTCCACGGTTTCAGGAGATTAACATGATAAATTTGACTTTCTTTCCGACGCCCAGGCTGTCGGATCTCATAATTGACTTTACCAATTGCTCGAATAACCTGAAAGGGACCCTGCCATTTAGCAAACAACTTAGATTCCGATGAGGGCAACAATAACAACACTTTATCTCCAGGTCGAAAGTTCCGAATTCTTGCATTTTTATTGTAGCTTTGTTGCTGCTTCTGCTGTGCCGCTTTGAGATTGTCATGTGCCAATCGACCGACTAATTCTAAGCGATCGCGTAACTGCAACACGTATTTTACTACATTTTTAGACTCCTTTGACTGTTCTTCCCAGCCTTCTCTTATGAGATCCAAGATACCCCGCGGCTGCCGACCGTACAAGAGCTCAAACGGGGAAAACCCCGTTGAGGATTGTGGTACCTCGCGAACTGCAAAGAGCAAGTAGGGAAGCAGTTTAGCCCAATTGCGTTTTTCTTGATCTACAAAGCGGCGCAACATATTTTTCAAAGTCTGATTAAATCGTTCAACAAGCCCATCCGTTTGTGGATGAAAAACTGAGGTTCTAATTGAACGAATTTTCAATAATTTATATAGTTGCTGAATACAGTCTGACATAAAATTAGTGCCCTGATCAGTGAGAATTTCTTTCGGGATTCCCACCCTAGAGAATATTTTTACCAATTCATTCGCTACAGCTATTGCATTCATAGAGCGTAAGGGAACAGCTTCTGGATATCTCGTTGCGTAGTCCACTACTACTAAAATATACCGATATCCTGACTCTGTTCCCTCCAGAGGGCCTACTAAATCTACACCAATCCTTTCAAACGGTACCCCAATAATTGGAAGTGGAACCAGAGGTGCGGGGCGAACTGACTTAGGGGCAGCTAATTGACATTCAGGACACTCCGATACATACTTCCGCACAAGACCATAAACCCCAGGCCAAAAAAACCGGGCCAGAATTCGTTCCTGAGTCTTTTCAGTTCCCAAATGACCTGAAAATGGAATGTCATGCGCCAATCTCATGATTTCTGACTGAAAAGGCCTAGGAACCAATAACTGTTTTACGAGCTGTCCCGTCCCGGGAGCCCGGGTTATTCTATATAATAAGTGCCCAGATACAGAAAAATGCGGAAATACCACCGGTTGTCCTTCCTGCATATCCTTCCCCTCGATATATCTAACCCGTTTCCAAGCATACTGTAACGTGGGATCATTTTGTTGTTCATATCCCAAGTCAATATCTCGGTCCCAATGGTTAGGTACACAGAGAGGAGTGTCTTTTATTACATGACCTTCCACCTCAGTAACCTCGCAGCCCCGGTTACACTGAATACCTACTCCCTTTCCTTGCCGTTTCAGCGATTGGTTTACTTTTGTGTCAGACCCCTCCCCTTGTCGTCTCAGAGTTCCCTCATATTTTTCCACCCGACGCTCTCTTTTTGTTTTTCTTGGGCGGATTTTAGGGTTAAACAGGTCGGATTGCAACGGAAAAATCTCGCCAATTGTTTTCTCCTGTTGCTTTAATTGTCCCCTGGTAGAAACTAAGACCATTTCCCGACCTAAAATACGATCAAAAAACGGCCAGTCTCTTCCCAGGAGAACAGGGTATGGTAAACATTGCGCTACAGCCACTTTAACGCAAGCTGAATAATCACCTACAATAAGTCTAACTTTAGTGGTGGGATAAACCCGAGTTTCTCCATGAATACAGGAGATAGCCACTTTACCCTGTGGCTCCCAGGCTACCCCATCCAAGAGAGCTTGCCGAATCAATGTTTGTGCACACCCAGAGTCCGCAAATGCGTAAGTACTCTTTCCCCCGACCTGTACTCTTAACTGATAAGGGCCCTCCCGACATTCCCCAGTGTTCCTACCTGTTACTGCTGACCAGGATCTTGTCGCCAGGTCCACCTTTATTACTGGACAATTCCTGGCAATGTGTCCAGGCTCATTACATTGGTAGCACACTTGGTTAGGAGGCATCAACGGAGTTAATCTGTCCTGCGAGTCCGCGACCGGCAGGTTAGGGGGATTCTCTCTCGCCCAGGATGGGGCTAACCTCGACCTCCATGGTCTGAAGGTCCGGTTACCCCCTCTGGGCTTCATTGGTTGGTTGGTCCGAGTTAGTTTAGGGGCAGGAGTGGGGTCTGACCCGGCACCTTCGTTTGCGTCTTCGTAGGCCTCCGCCAGGAGGAGGGCATCCTCGAGAGTGGTAGGTCTATTCCTCTTAATCCACTCTCGATTCCCTGGCGGTAGTATAGACGCAAACTGTTCTATAACTATTTTCTGCACCAGTTCTTGGGGTGTATGTTCTTCTGGCCGCAGCCACCGGGTGCACTGATCTAAAAGATATTGTCCCGCAACCCGGGGCCGCATCCCCTTGGACAGCTGGTATTCCCGAAAACGGCGCCGGTATGTTTCCTCCGTGATCCCGAGGCGTGAGAGAATGGCTTCTTTAACTTTAACATAGTCCCCTGCATTCGTGGCCGTCAGGGCTCGATACGCTGCCTGAGCTTCCCCTGTCAGGCAGGGTGCCAATTTCATGGCCCAGTGTTCCCTAGGCCACTCTGCAGCCTCTGCCACTCTCTCAAAAGTAATCAAGAAAGCCTCGGGATCATCTTCCGAGGTCATCTTCTGAAGATTAGGCTGAGCTGCAAACATCCGGGCAACCGCTCTCTCTGATGTTGATATTGATAGTTTTTCTACCAGCTGTCCCAAGAACTGGGCGAGCTGTTCCAGGTGCCGTGTCTCTCTCTCCTCTCGCTTCTCCTCCTGCTCCCTAAACATTGTCAAAACTGTAGCTGGATCCATTTTCACTTCTGACACCACGTGTGAGGCGAGAGTGTATTAAATGGAATGTCCAGACAGTAATTTATGTGTACAGAAATAAAATAATTTATTTTTATTTTCTATACACAACAAAAGGATTAAATAACAAACGAAAAACAAAATGGTGTGAGGGAAGGAGTGCAGGGGTGGAATCCAAAACAAACTGATGACTCGTCTTTAATTTGTCTTCGTGGTGACCATACATAAACAAAAAAAAGACAAATGAAATGTTAGTATTTTAAAAAATCCCGCTGCACAAAATCAGTCTCTCCCTTCACCCGTTACTCCTCCTACTTTACTTTCGGACCAACCCCGAACACAGTAGTACGTTCCCTTTAGTATGTAATGTCCCGCCTCTGTAGTCAGTGGAACACCAATCCCCAACCGACACGTGTCCTTCTCCTTCACTTGACTCCAGTGGCTGGAAGTTACATACTCGTACTTCCGCCCCTCACCAAGGTGCCGCCCCTCAAAAGATGACTTTTGCCATGGTCACGAGATCTTGGTAAGGGAAGTCCCGAGTTGGTTTGATGCCATCTACTGTCGGGAGGCTGAATCACAGACCGAAACCCCTTTGACTCATCACAAGCTTCTTTATCATACATGTTGTTATTTGATTATTAATAAAGTTATAGCTAGTAAAATGATTCCATAAATCCTACCTGCCTTTCCTTGAATTTGCTTTACAGATCTTAAATATTAAGTTTTGAAAAAAAACAAACTTTGCAAACATTTATTTTCATATTAACAATGGACAACCATAGAATACATACTTCTGTTTGCAAGTCTTGTTGCAGTGCCTTGGTCATTTCACCTGCATAGTGAATTTGGCCTCTTGCTTTTAACTTCTTCTTTCCTTTTTTAACCAATAATCTGCTTCCCTATACAACTGCTATTCTATTGCAGTCAGTAACACACTTTAACCCTAAAGACACTGCATAGGTGAAATGACCAAGGAAGTAAAACAGAAACAAATTTCCTTGAAATAAGGCATGAAAACTAAGGACTTTTTAAACCTAGTGTTGTACCAGATATGATGTTATTATAGTAAGTGAAAGTACATGTTTTCTGTAACAGATAGAAGTAGAGTAAAACCTGTGTAATCCAGCGCCTCTACACACTGGCATTCTGTCCCCACTAAATCCAACCTTGGAACCTTTTTTCATGTGTTTGTATAGCTAGAAGTAGGGAAACCATCTAGCGTATAGTCTCCCTCACTAGAATATCATCCTTATGTCGTCTGTGTCTCAGATTGTATCCACTAAGAAGAATATATATTTTTGTCAGAAGCAGCTAGTTATCAATCAATATTTATTTATATATCACCTTTCACAGTGGACCACCATCACAAAGCGCTTTACAAGATAGTGAGGAACAATGCATAATACATTAAATACACTGAAATACAGGACATAGTACATTAAATACAAACAGTAAAAAACAATGCAACTACATTACAGGCATAATACATTAACTGTTAGCGGTCCATTTATTCAGCGCCTGTCAGGTGCATCAGGTCCAATTTATTTTCACACGCTGTTTATTTTACACACACTGTTAAAAGTATATATTTTTTTTCCACAGTGAAACAGGTTTAAAAGGCACTGCATATTAACAGTACTGCATCTCCAGCCAAGCCCCACTCCTTGTTCACTGTATTTATAGTATAGTGCATACTAATAAATCCTCTCCTGATCACTCGGAACCAAGCCTAAGTCCAGGGACAGGTTGAGAGTGTGCATAATGGAAGGAGCAAGATCAGAGGCAGAGAGACGGACAAGATTTGTCATCCAGGGGGCACGTGGCAGTAGTTGATTTCAGCGATATGCTGAAGATATCAGTAATGGAGAGAGGAGAGGAGGAGAGAGCAGGAGGGGCAAAAGGAGGGGAGTCAAGGTGGTCGAGTACTATACTGGGTTTGTGGCAGGATGGAGTTAATTTTGTTGTGAAAGAAAGAGGAGAAATCATGACAGGTGAGAGAGGAGGATGAACAGGTGATGGATTTATCAGCGGCTTGATGCAGGATTTGGTCAGAGTAAAGAGAGTGTTGGGTTTACCTTGTCCCATGGATATGATTTCTAAGAAGTTTTTCACCCTGGCAGCAGCGAGCGCACACCTGTAGCCACTGAGGTGATCAGTCCAGATCTCTCTGTGAACCGTTAGTCTGGACAACCTCCACTTGCGCTCAAACTTGCGGCAGGTAGACTTCAGCAGTTGAAGTTCAAGGGTATACCATGGGCAATTGCCATGTTTATTCACTATTCTGGTTGTGAGTGGAACAACTGTGTCAATGATATGGGTAAGGGTGGTGTTGTAGAGGGTCAGTGCATCGTCAACCGAAGGAGGGAGAGTACCAGTCAGAGGGGAAGAAGAGATACATTCCCTAGAGTACTATAGAATTTAGCAGATTCTTGGGATGTAAGGAAATAACAGTATCAGTAGTAGCTGAGAGTGAAATATTTTAATATTGGCAGTGATTAAGAAATGGTCAGAGAGAGAGATATCTGAGACTGAGCGATTGGAGATATCAAGACCCCTGGTTATGAGCAGATCCAGGTAGTGTCCACGGGTGTGAGTGGGGACATTGACAGATTGAAAGAGTCCAAGACAGTCCAGGAGCATGACAAAGTCGGTCACTGGAGGGGAAGAAGGCAAGTCGACATGAATGTTGAAGTCATCTAGGAGTAGAATTTTGTCAGTTGAAGTGCAAATTAGGGAGAGGAATTCCACAAACTCTGCAATGAACTTGTTTTCATCAGAATATTAACTGCGTATTAGCCTGTTATGTACTTTGCACTTACAATGGAATTTGGCAGCCATTTAACATGTAATGTATATGAGTGCATAGTATAGTATTGATACTCCCTATATGAGGTATCGCAGAGCACTACCTTGGACATGTGGCCCTTAGACTGCCTCAGCTCAGACTGCCCTTGGAGGTCTGGCCCTCTGACTGTCTGGTGCTTAGAACGGCTGCCATTCTAAGACACTTTTTGCCAGTTTATACTACCCTGTAGGCCTAGAGCTGTTTACTTTACACAGTGTTCTAATCAGCCTCTAATTCAACACAGCCCAGCACAGTTAACAAAACATAATTACAGTTATTAAATGCAGAGATAGTTACCCCAGCAACAACTATTTTAACTATCAAATTAACTACAATCCACTTACCTGGTAATACGTTGATTCGCCCAGCAGCGCGGAGTTCAGACAACAAGCATAGACACACAGCATGTGTTAGAAAGTCAAACTTGAAAGTTATCCGTGAAATAACCTAACGAGAAATGTTTGTCATTTCTTTTAGTATTTCTGAATTCAAAACTGTTGAGTGTTTAATAGTTGTGGATCAACCACTGTCCCAGACTGAAGTTATTCAGTTGGCTTCTAAACCTTTAAACCCAAGGCAAAATGCCATTGACTTACAGCCATCAAGTTAGTCTACTTATAAACAAAAATAATCCTCAATATTAAGTCACTGCACAATAGTACCATTCTGATTAGGTTATAAGAGTTAAATGTTAATCATAAGAAGGAGAACAAACTTGCTGTAGATTTACACTTATGTTAGGGAAAAGCAACATAAAAATGTTCTGTGGTCATTAGAGATAATAGCAGATGAAGCAAAACAATTTTAAACTTTAGTGATTCATCAATTATAATAGTTATGATTTAGTTTAAATTAGGTAAGTGCTATTTTAAATAAAAAGAAGGAAAAGATTCATTACATTGTATGACTAAATTTAACCCTGTACTTAAGAATTTAAGGAGGGGGGGGGGGGGGGGGGGGTATTTTAGAGAGACGTTTAAATGTTTTTATATATTCCTGTATGCTTACTGTAGATGTGTAAAATGCTGTGTTTTTTCTTCTAAGGTTCAAGATTAAAACCAACTGCATAAACAGGCCCAGGAAGAAGTGATGACAAGCATATTTTCATAGAACGAGAATACCCTGAAAAAAGAATCCATTTAAAAAGTCTTGGAAAAGTTATGAAAAAATTGCTGAGAAAATGTTCAATATTATTTGAACTACACTATATGTTGTTAAAGACTACCAATTGGTTTTCTCTGTCTATTTCCTTGGCTGCTTCTTCGGATTGTGTTTTTACTGTTGCTAAGTAACAAGGTGGAGGGAGCAAGGTTATATATTTTTTTATAGTGGAAAACTGTAAAAATGTTTTTGCACGCACTTGATTTTTGTGACCTTTTAGAGTTCACAAACTTGAACTGTAACTTGATTTAGACCATCTGGCGCCTAACCCATAGGGCACAGGGGTAAACTACCGGTATGTATTTTGCCCCACTACTTTTTTTGCTCAGTGTATACACTATTATTTTATTATAGTTTTGCCTTTAAATTGTTTAAAATGTAATAAAAAATGGAGAGTAATTCAGAAGACACCAGAAGTCCGACATTGATAAAAGAAAAAAAAAGAAACCACAATAAAACTGTAGCTATTTACTATAGCTGGCATTAGCAGCAGCATGTATTAACAGAAGATGCTGGGCAGTTTGGAGACTACAAAATAAATACTTATTACATAATGTAGGCTAGGTAGTTGTTAGTTTAGTTTGTTTTTATTGTGTATTACTTCGATTTTATTCATTTAAAAATATAAAATGTTATGTTTTATGCTGAAACACCTGCCCAGCTTTGTAGGTTTGCAATTATTAAAACTGTTTGCTTGGTTTCTAGAGCATCTTAATTGTGAGAAAAAAAAATAATAAAAAAAATAATAAATCAATCAATGCATTTTCCGCTCTGTGCTCGGCAGTTAGTCCTTTAGTTTGCCGCCCACTTTTTAACAAACTTAGACGCCTATGATTGAGACACAATTCCTGCACAGTTGCTTCTGACATTGATTAAAACACTGAATTGCTGTACTGCTTTAAGAATGAAACAGGTATAGGTACCAAAACTGACTCATTGTTACTGAATAAGAAAGTTTATTGGTCCAAAGCTTATGTACATTCAAAGTGAGTATATTTTGATTTTTACATAAGAATGTTTGGTTGTTAGTAGCTTATTGATCCCAGAATCTCATCAAGCAGCTTCTTGAAGGATCAGTGGTGTCAGCTTCAACAACATTAAAATTTTGAATGCATGAATCAGATCGCCACATAGTCTTCTTTGTTCAAGACTGAAAACATTTGATTATTTTATCCTGTCTTTTAAACCCAGGATAATTCAGGTCGCTTTTCTTTGTACTCTTTCTAGAGCAGCAATATCCTTTTTGTAGCGAGGTGACCAGAACTGAACACAATGTTCTAGATGAGGTCTTACTAATGCATTGTAAAGTTTTAACATTACTCCCCACCTGGTTTTCACATTTTATATGGGGAAAGTTGAAATCCCCCATTAGTATGGCTTCTCCTTTGCTACATGCATTTCTGTTGTCATTGTGTAACAGATTATTTAGCTTGTTGTCTGAATTTGGTGGTCTAGAGCATGCCCCTGTTGTTATGCCCTTTGAATTGTTGTCCATTATTGTGACTCATGTTGATTCTACGTTGGTTTTCTTCCAGATTTAACACCTGGGCATCAAGACTATTTGTGATGTATAGTGCTACCCCTCTGCCTCTTTTGTCCTGCCTGTCTTTAAGAACATAAGAACATAAGAAAGTTTACAAACGAGAGGAGGCCATTCGGCCCATCTTGCTCGTTTGGTTGTTAGTAGCTTATTGATCCCAAAATCTCATCAAGCAGCTTCTTGAAGGATCCCAGGGTGTCAGCTTCAACAACATTACTGGGGAGTTGATTCCAGACCCTCACAATTCTCTGTGTAAAAAAGTGTCTCCTATTTTCTGTTCTGAATGCCCCTTTTTCTAAACTCCATTTGTGACCCCTGGTCCTTGTTTCTTTTTTCAGGCTGAAAAAGTCCCTTGGGTCGACACTGTCAATACCTTTTAGAATTTTGAATGCTTGAATTAGGTCGCCACGTAGTCTTCTTTGTTCAAGACTGAACAGATTCAATTCTTTTAGCCTGTCTGCATATGACATGCCTTTTAAGCCCGGAATAATTCTGGTCGCTCTTCTTTGCACTCTTTCTAGAGCAGCAATATTTTTTTTATAGCGAGGTGACCAGAACTGAACACAATATTCAAGATGAGGTCTTACTAGTGCATTGTACAGTTTTAACATTACTTCCCTTGATTTAAATTCAACACTTTTCACAATGTATCCGAGCATCTTGTTAGCCTTTTTTATAGCTTCCCCACATTGTCTAGATGAAGACATTTCTGAGTCAACAAAAACTCCTAGGTCTTTTTCATAGATTCCTTCTCCAATTTCAATATCTCCCACTATTAATTAACCATTCCCTAATCCATGTACATGTGTTTCCTTGAATCCCAACTGCGTTCAGTTTGAGAATTAATCTTTTGTGCGGGACTTTGTCAAAAGCTTTCTGGAAATCTAAATAAACCATGTCATATGCTTTGCAATTATCCATTATCGATGTTGCATCCTCAAAAAAATCAAGCAAGTTAGTTAGGCACGATCTCCCTTTCCTAAAACCATGTTGACTGTCTCCCAGTACCCTGTTACCATATAGGTAATTTTCCATTTTGGATCTTATTATAGTTTCCATAAGTTTGCATATAATAGAAGTCAGGCTTACTGGTCTGTAGTTACCCATTTCAGTTTTGTTTCCCTTTTTGTGGATCGGTATTACGTTTGCAATTTTCCAGTCTGTCGGTACCACCCCTGTGTCAAGAGACTGCTGCATGATCTTGGTTAGCGGTTTGTAAATTACTTCTTTCATTTCTTTGAGTACTACTGGGAGGATCTCATCCGGCCCAGGGGATTTGTTTATTTTAAGAGCTCCTAGTCCCTTTAACACTTCTGCCTCAGTTATGCTAAAGTTATTTAAAACTGGATAGGAACTGGATGACATGTGGGGCATGTTGTCAGTATCTTCCTTTGTAAAAACTTGTGAAAAGTAATCATTTAATATATTTGCTATTTTTTTTTCTTCATCTACGATTTTGCCATTTGTATCTCTTAAACATTTAATCTCCTCTTTGAATGTTCTCTTGCTGTTGTAATATTGGAAAAACATTTTGGAATTGGTTTTAGCTCCCTTAGCAATGTTTATTTCTATTTCTCTCTTGGCCTTTCTAACTTCCTTTTTGACTTGCGTTTGCAGTTCTGTGTACTCTTTCTGCGTACTTTCTTTTTGGTCCTTTTTTAATGCTCTGTAAAGTGCCTTTTTTCGCTGAATATTTTTTTTAATTGATCTATTAAACCATTTTGGCAATTTAGTTTTACATTTAGATTTGTCTACTTTAGGGATATAATTGTTTTGCGCCTCTAGTACTACATTTTTGAAGAACAACCATCCTTCTTCTGTGGGTGTTTTCTCTATTTTACTCCAATCTACTTCTGTTAGTCTCTGTTTCATACCTTCATAGTTTGCTTTTCTAAAATTGTAAACCTTAGCTTTAGTCATTACTTTTGGGGATTTAAAAAACACTTCAAATGAGACCATGTTGTGGTCTGAGTTTGCCAGTGGTTCTCTGACCTCTGTTTTAGTTATTCTATCTTCGTTATTTGAAAAGACTAAATCAAGGCATGCCTCCCCTCTAGTGGGTGCCTTGACAAATTGTGTTAGGAAGCAGTCATTTGTCATTTCCACCATTTCTATTTCATCCTTCGCGCTACCCACCGGGTTTTCCCATTTTATTTGGGGGAAGTTGAAATCCCCCATTAGTATGGCTTCTCCTTTGCTACACACATTTCTAATGTCATTGTATAACAGATTATTGTGCTCACCGTCTGAATCTGGCGGTCTATAGCATGCTCCTATTATTATGCCTTTTGAATTTTTGTCTGTTATTCTGACCCATATTGATTCGGTTTTATTTTCTTTGTCCAGGTTTAACACCTGGGCTTCAAGACTGTTTCTTATGTATAGCGCTACCCCTCCTCCTCTTCTGTCCTGCCTGTCTTTCCTATACAGTGTATACCCACAAATATTATATTCGTCCCCATCACTCTCAGATAACCAAGTTTCTGTAACACCTATCACATCATAGTTACCTGTTAGTGCAGTAGCTTCAAGTTCTAGAATTTTGTTTCTGATACTTCTAGCATTTAGATAAATACATTTAATGGTTGTCTTACCTGAGTTGTTGTTCTTGTTTTGATGCGGTCTCCCTTCTGTTTTTTTGTTGATTTCTCCCCCCTTCCTTTCTAGTTTAAATGCTTCTGAACCTGCTCGAGGATCTTTTCTCCAAGTAGACTAGTTCCCTTGTTATTTAAATGCAGTCCATCCCGTCTATACAGATAGTCCTCGTTGTAGAATGTGGTCCAATGATCAAGATAGGTGAAGCCTTCCCGTGTGCACCACGTCTTCAGCCATTCGTTTTGATTAATTATTTCCAGCTGTCCATATGGTCCTTTGCAAGGTGCCGGTAGTATACCAGAAAATACCACAGTTTTGGTTTTCTCTTTTAATTTCCTTCCTAGCTCTCTGAATTTGTTTTGCAGGGATTTTGGTCTGTCTCTTCCAATGTTGTTTGTACCGATGTGGACGACTACTACCGGGTCATCTCCTGTTCGTTCTAGGAGCCTGTCCACGTTCTCAGTGATGTGCTTGACCGAGGCTCCCGGAAGGCAGCACACTGTTGTAGTAAGGGGGTCCAAACTGCGAATTGAACTTGCTGTGTTTCTCAATATGGAGTCCCCAACAATCATGACCTCCCTTCTTTTTGCTGTCTGGTCACCACTGTCAATAGGGTCCTGGATGTTGTTCCTTTCATTCTCTTGTTGTTGGTTCTGCTCATCAAAATTCTGAAGTGACTCAAATCTGTTGGTTGTTTTGATTTCTGGTGGTTGTGTTTGACGAAGTTTCTTTTTTTCCCTGCTTCTGCCTACCTGAACCCAGCTGTTCTGACCTTCTATCTCCCTGGTGGCTTTCAGTCTGTTAGGGGTGATGCAGACTTCCATGAATTGTGGGTGTGCCAGTTCCTCAAGATCCTGTTGCTGTCTCACTTCTTCCAGCTCCATTTCTAGCACACTTACTAGTTTATGCAAATCCTGGATCGTGCAGCACTTTACGCACACTTGGTTTAGCTCCGCTGGGTTTTCTCGGATTTCCCACATCAAGCAGGTGTCACAGACCATGTTGAGGTTTTTTTTTTTTGAAGTTTAGTTTCTTCTGCAGCCGTCAACCTGCTTTCCAACTGCTTCGAAACTGCTCTGTACTTTTCCACTCCTGTACTTCTCCCACTCGCTGTCGCTTCCACTCGCTGTCGCTGGGAAGACTGCCTCGTTTAACTGCGTTGTTCTGCTGTGCTGTTGGCTCCTCCCCTCGCCCGTGTCTCAAAACGGCGCTGAATTTGAATCAGCTGCTCCGAGTTTCAGCTTGTTTGTTATCAGAAAAACACACGCAGCTGTTTTACTTTGAGCTGCTGCTGTGTTTCCCCAATGTCCTCTGTTTTCTGATTAAAGCAATTCAAGATGCAATTTCTCCTTTCTGCTTCGAAACTGCTCTGTACTTTTTCACTCCTGTACTTCTCCCACTCGCTGTCGCTTCCACGACACGACGAATGCTGTCGCTTTCTTATACAGTGTATACCCACTAATATTATTTTCGTCTCCATCAACTTTCGGATAACCACGTTTCTGTAACACCGATCCCTCGTTAGTGCAGTAGCTTCAAGTTCTAACATTTTGTTTTTGAGACTTCTAGCATTTAGATAAGTACATTTAATGGCTAGCTTACCTAAGTTGTTGCCCTTGTTTTGATGTAGTCTCCCTTCAGTTTTTTTGTTGATTTCTCCTCCCCTTCCTTTCTAGTTTGAAATGCTTCTGAACCTTCTCGAGTATCCTTTTTCTGAGTAGATTGGTTCCCTTTTTATTTAAGTGAAGTCCATCCTACCTTTTTCCCGGATTTAGTTATTATACAGTTAAATAAAATAATGCAAAAGCTTTATTTTTACAGTTTGTTATTAGTTATCATTGAAAACAAAATGTATTGAATTTCAAGCTGACTGTTAAATTAAGAAGCCTCTTTAAACGATGGATTTATTGGTCTTTTAAATTTCCCAACAAGTTTGAACTTGATTTGCTTTTTGAGATTTATACAAATTAGTCGAAAATATATTATGTTACACTATAGTTAAGGTTAAAAGTGAAAAGTTAATTTCTTCCTTGTAAAGTAGGGATCAAACGTCAGTTATAATGCAATAGATCTTATCTCTTCGAGACAGTTTTGACTGTTGAACATTCAGTAATGTGTTGATGTTGTTCTTATAACCGCTATTGGTTGGTTTTGTACGTCTTGATTAGCACTAATCTTGGATTATCCTACCCAGTATTCTCTGCTGTACAGGGAGCTAGTTTTATTATTAAAAATAAATATAATGTAAATGTTCATTATTAGGTGTTTAACTGCTGCTACTGTCAGTTAGTAAATGGACAATCTGTACAAAATCAAATAGAAGCTCATGTTTTTTTCATTTTATTTTATAGTGAGTTACTTCTAATGTCATTTGATTTTTTTTTTACATTGCTCTTACTCTCCTGTGATGTTCACAATCATTGTGATTCTTAGTTGTGTTTCTTCAGTATTGACCTTCTTCTCACTCTGCCTTTACCTAGCTTTGCGCTTGAACCCAGAACAAGCTCAAAGAAATTAAAATTATGTTTGACGATCCTTACTCTTTAAGATGTATGATTGCTGATAGTAATGAAGTATCCAATAGCTAGATTTAATGCTAAATCAAGTTCCATCTTGCTTCTGGAATGCGTGTACAGCCAGTGTTGAGAAATTGTTGGGAATCCCTGAGAATAGATGTCCTCAAGTCTTTCATTGAAAAAAATGTGAATTGATGTAAGTCACGATAATAACACCTTAGTTTTTGCCACATATCTGTCATTCTTGGTATCTTTTGTGCATTATTTTTCAAAGCACCATTAAACTGTGGCTTGCAAAAGTATATATCACTATCATTGTACACCGCAGTGCGGTAGCCTAAAGCTTTTGGTGACATTGTGAATCCTCCCTTGTAGAAAGGTGTAGATACAGTACTGGAATCTGTCCAATACTAGGTCTTCAACCTCATTTTATAACTTCTTGTTACAGGGTCACTTAATTATGTGACACATTAGATTGAATGTCCAATGTCATGATTTTTCCAAACAGGATTTAGCACTTGCTTACATAGCCCAAAGTTCTGCCAGGCTTGACAGAGCAGGCAATCCGTCTCCTTTATGGCTACCCGAATGATAATTACTCATGTTTTTTTTTTTTTTTCCCAATGATGTTTGTGCCTTCATATTTAGATAATATTAACACAACGATGCAAAAATAACTGTAGTGATAAACAGTCCCAGGAAATTAGCTTTTTGACAACAACAACAACATAATTAACTTATGGCAAATTAAAGCAGAGATTAACTTTGTGGAAGGGCTTGTTTTTCACGTGTTTTTTGTTTCTTTTTAGATGGCAACAGCATGGGTGGCACAGAGGAGTCCAACTTTGATCGCAGCTATGTGAGAAAGAAACTGGAGCACGGTCTAACCCGCATCTGGCAGGTCAGGCTAGCTCTATGAGTTTAAGTAATAATATATCAGGGTTTGGGTTAAAAAATTGAAGCTGACCAATGTTCTAAGAGCTATTTAAAGAGTACAATTTTTAATACACATTTTGCTCTTACAGCTTACTTATGATTGTGCCATCTTGGCATGACACCGTTTAGTGATAACTTAAGTTTAAAGAAGTTTGAAAGAATATGGCTGCTATTTAGCTGCTATAAAACAAAACAAAGCTGTTTTTTATTATTTATGTATGTTTGTATTTATGTATTTATTATTTTCTCTTTACTTATTTCAGCTAAAGAAGTTGGTGAAGATAATAAGGAGAATTCATGAGAAACTTTTAGATTTGAATCCACATTTTTATACAATTTGTGTAAAAGGAGAAAAAACGAAATCACTATCAGTGGCTTGGTTTACATGCATATGAAAATCGACTCTATAGTCATGACTGTGTGATGTTGTCACACGAATATCTCACGAAACAGCAAAAGGACGTCCTTTTGGCCGCGCGACCTTAAGGGCAGGGTCAATCGCTTTCTCACGATATAACTAGCTGTAAAAACCCATGTAAACCGGAGCAGGAATCGTGCTTCCAGCTCACAAGGTTTTAGCAGTCAAGATCCCGTTTTTCTGACTTAATATCATGTAATCTTCAACAGAAAGGCTGTACAAACCACCCCCCCCCCCCCCCCCCCCCCCCCACACACACCAGCCCCAACACACACACACACATACACACACATCATTTATGGACTACTTCAACACTAGAACCACCGTGGTTATACTCATACCTACAAATGCCAGTACATTTTAAACACCATCAGTTTTAAACTATCGGATACAACTCAAAAGTTTTATTCAAGCACATCATATCAAAAATCAGCACAGCCAAAACCCCTTATTTAAATGAACAATTACACATAAAAGGTTTTATTTTCTAACTTACCACATATAAAGCACTACCATTCAAAAAATGAAAAACTATAATAAAATAAACATTTCAAAAGAAAGAAGTGTGTAAAAGGTATATGCACATACAAAACTGTAAAAACAAAAGTAGTTTGTATTGTAGGTTATATTCAAAATAAAAACATTTATTGTAAAAGGAGGTTCTAGTGTTAATGAAATGTAACTTAGATATTCCACAAACACACACACACACACACAAATATAATTTCTAAATAGTAAAACTTTGTTTTATATAATTGTGTGTGTGTGTGTGTTGGAAAGGTAACCAGGCAAACAAGTAGCTAATGCGTGGGGTAATTCAGAATGTGCGCAACAACACATTAATTCATTTCTCTTGTTAAATGTTTTTATCTTCATGGCAATGCATGAAGCTCTCCTCATGATATTCAGAGTTGTTCTTTTCCTACTTAGTAAGCAGACACAGGCATTTAAATATCCCCTCCCCTAAATCAACACATTTCTTGAAAAGTACGGCAAACAGGTTGTGAGCAAAAGTGTCATGAACTGTGCATGTAAACGCTGCCATTGTCTCCTCAAGCAAGCATGCATGTTTCATGTGCACTTGTTCACATTGCTGCAAAGAAAGCAGAAGTATAAGCAAGATCTATACTGCATCATAGTTAAAAGTTGTGTGCTTTTATTGCTACAGTAATGCTGTTTTTTTCATGTTCACAGGATGTTCAATTAAAAGCCAAAGCCTATTTGCTTGGAACAGATATGTCCAACTTTAAATATGATGACTTCATATTTGTACTGGATGTTATCAACAGGTATTATCTTGTTGCTTATTAACATTAATTGCTGCTAAGCTTTACAGGTATCTTTTCCTAAATGCCTTTGGAAAGGCATCAATGATTCAGGTTATTCCTACCACACAAAGGAGTATTAATCACTATTGTGTGTCCATTAATTAACGGTCACTCAAAACTCAACTGTTACCAATAGCTCTTTTGCAACCATTTTTTTTTAGGTCAAAATTTGCTGGATTGTTTCCATGAAGGGTTTTCTGATTAAGGAAACTGAATTCAAGTTCAAATATGAGTACATTAGGAACACATGTGGTGTGACAAAACTCTGTGGGGATTAATTAGAAACTTGAACTGTTCTAAAGTTATTTTGTTTTCATACAACAGGCTGATGCTAGTCGGGGAGGAGTTTTGTGGCAGCAAGTCAGAGGTTTTGCAAGAGTCTATTAAAAAGCAAAGTGTGAATTATTTCAAAAACTATCACAGGTGAGACCCCTAGCCTCCAGCATTGTGTGTCTGTTCATATCTCAGAGGACATTGAATGATTTATTCAGTTCATTTTCTAGATTAAAATTACAAATGAGACAATATACCCACATTGTTTCTTTTAATAAGCTACAGAACAATGGGACTTGCATTGCATAGGGATTTTAGTTGAGCTTTTAAAATATTTTGTTTTAATATTAAAGATATGCACTGCAAGAACTATATGCATGAGGAATACTGATTAGTCAGTTGTGCATTTTAGAAGCAATTTTAAGAGCATTCCTTTACTTAAACTGTTTCAGATTATGTGGCTAAATTATATCCTGGCTGTAAATGGCATTATACCGATACTGTGACTGGACTGTATATTTAGCATGTGACTAATTTGCTATATAGTTTATGGGCTGAAAGAATACACACCTGCCAAAACAAATGTGATTGTCATGGATTAACGAGGGAGTTAGTCCTTATACCGGTAATTGTTTTTGGATTGGGTTACTTCTACAAAAAGGACATGCCTAAAGCCGTGCATGCTCAACATTTTAGTGTGCTTTTGTGGGATCTCTACTTTCTGCTGTTGACATTTATCCTGATTCTACAAAATGTAAACCTGCTGGATATTCTCATCATTGTCTTGTCCCAGTGATATTTTTTATTGTTCAAAATGTACTTAGGCAATCTCTAACAATAAACAAATGGAGTGAACATACCTATGATGAAGTTTACACCATATAATAGATTCCTGTGTATACCTGTTTGTTTCAATGTGCCAGGTTTACTTACAATAGTTATAATACTGTGTTCCTCTTTTAATGTTGCACAAGAGAATCATTATCGGTTAGTTGATGACGCCCAAGGGGCACTTCATGGCAAGATGATGCTTGGCTATGTCCTCCACGATCGCAAACCAAAAATCTCATAGTTGCATGCGTTTACTATTGCACAAGGTGTGTTGAAAAAGTCTTTCCATGTAAGGAATAAGATAGGCTGCACACTGCAGGACTAAGATTTGTAAATCTCTGCACAAGCCAACAGCGCACAATTTGATCTGTGTGAAGAGTCAGTATACATTGCTGTGGTTCTGGACCTATTGTCACGATACAGTCAGGAAGGCTGTTACACTAACAGCCCACAAAGATTATGGCATATCAATATGATGTATAGACATATATCTTAATATCCAAATTGCCAATCAATGTATACTTTGTTTAGTTAAGCATTTTTGCCCAATTTTGAACAGTTGCATGTGATGGTTAACTATTTATTGAAGGGTGCCAGTCTATTTACTGTACTTCTGTATTTGTGTACTGTAGTTGTCTTGATGAACCAAGATTATGTGACCTTTCCAAAAAGCTAATTTTGAAACTGCAATTTTTTGTCAGAAAGAGCAATACAGTTATGTAAAATATAGAAACTAACAAATCACAGCTCATGCAATTATGGAAGGAAACAACAATTCAAAATACAATTTCACCAGACTGTTTGCTTTTATTGTCATTTCAGACATTTATATGATTCATATAAAATACAGCATACAATTCCTTTGACAAATAACTGTCATGCAAGTTGCTTTAACAGTCTATTCTAAAAATGGATTGCAAGTCAAAAACTACATTTACGTTAACCCTCACACATTAGCTTATCGCATTCGCACATTTCAGCCTGTAGATAGGTACTTTAGATACTGATAGGTGGCCTTTAGATGATGTTTCATGAGTGCTGCACGTCAGAGAAATCGTCCTTAATACAGCACCTATGGACAAAGTATCTTAGTGTGAAGAGGATCCCTTTCTAACCCTTCACCCATGCATTGTTTTTGAGCAGTGAAGGAACAGAAGATAATAAAGTTTGATTTAGGAACTGCTGATTTATTTGTTCTTTCTGACATCTCTTTTAAACAAGCTGTCTGAACATGTAGACAGAAACACATTTATGACAACTTTAAAATGATTTTCATATGGTCAAAAAGTCTCCTTCAAAAGCAAAAGACAGGAACGCAGGTTAAACAGAATGCTGTAAAATGGTTAGGTCTTGGAGGGCTGATTTAAAAGTTATTTTTACTTACTGCTTATCTAATCTTTGCCAAAAAACTGGGCCACAGCATTCTGAACTCTGCTGCCAGGGCAGCCAATCAACAGTTATTCAGCCAGTAGAACATTAGTGCCCTGGTAGACAACACTCGCAACAAAGCACTGATTAATACTAGATGGCTGGACAACACATTCAGACACAACTCGGGTGAGGGATCATATTTTGGAATTAAGGACAGACAAAAAGTGTACTACCAATACGGCTGGAACACGCATTACAAATTCTGCAAATATACATGTATCTCATTCATTTCCTTAGCAAAATGCTAATGTTTTAAATGTGGAGAATCTTAAATACAGCTTAAAATATGAAGAACATATATTATTTTTATGCTTCCTGCAGAAGCTGTAAAATGTAGTTATTCCATCTGAAAGCTTTTAATTTCATGTCTAACTAGTGACTGATTTGTTGGTGACCAATCTGTCCATTATGTAGGCCACGCCACTTCTGATACCTGTTCCTCAGATAATGCTAAAATAATCCATTCATTATCCACTCACACCATTCATATAATTTAGTCTATGTATTAAACCAGGAAGATTAATAATATTTCAGGTGAATATAATCATTTTCATAATTATTACTAATAAGCATCTACAGTATTTTCATAAGGAAAGGTCATGAAAAACTCTGTCCAAAGAGGTTTTGCAGTCACTGGTCTTGTGACTGCCAGGAAATGAATATGAAAATATGGCTCAGCATTAGCATGCCATAGAATTGACAGTATTTGATGTTCCTTGTACCCCTGATATGCTTGTTACTAATTTGTTGCCAGTTCCATACTTTTTTCAGTGGTATGATGTCTTTTTTTGAAAACTGCAAACGTGCAGGTCAGCAGTGTTTGTTGTCGGATCACAAACATTTTGATTGCTTTGCCATGCTTAGTTGACAGCAGTATTGGAGTTTCCTTTCTTGTATAATTTTAGGTTCAGTTTTGCATTTCAGTTATTTGGTTGACAGCCCAAAACCAAATGCCTATCAGCAGTTCCAGCAAACATGGGTGATTATCACTCACACAGTTGTTTTGTCATCAAAATACTGACCCCTGTAGCTTTTCTGTAGGGAACTATGTAATTTAAAAAAAAATAATTAAAACATAAATAAAACTTGCTTGAGAAGAAATAGAATTATTAAAAATTATAATTTAAATGAACTATTAAGTATGTGGTCGGGTAGCTTAAATGCCTTTTTCTGTGCGTGGATGTTGTCTAGTGCAATAACAAAATGAATACAAAGCAAGTCAGAGAAATTACCTGTTGAGGGAGAGCCAGCAATAATGTTAATGGGTCACTAATTACTGTTAGTTATAGACACTGCTGACTTCAATCTGCTATATTTATTGTGGTCCCTTTAGAACACGCCTCGAGGAGCTCAGAATGTTCTTAGAAAATGAAACCTGGGAACTCTGCCCTGTCAAGTCGAACTTCAGCATTGTGCAGCTACATGTAAGTAGAAGTATGAATAATTTTATAATACACAATCTGAAAACCTTTCTGAAAGGTCTGTTGAAGCCACAGTGGGCACAGTGAGTTTTTAAAAAACAGAACATGTTATACAACATCATTCTAAAAACAACAAGAATAAAACTAGTTAAGATAACTAATATTTCCTACCTGTTCTAAGAAATGGTATAAGATGGTGGGAATTGCGATTAGTGGTGATCAAAGTCAAAGCATTTACATTTGATACTGACCTGCCTACTATATTTATTGTGTAGTTGGTACTTTATACAAGCTTAATGATGCTTCTGGAGGACAGAAAGAAAAATGTTGTGGTGTTGCTTTTTACATTATGGAAACAGTAGAAGCAATCATGATGTGTGTGAGTTGGGTGACAGGTAAAGGGGTTAATGACAGATGTACAGTTATAGAGCTATTTTGGAAAAACAACTGGCTGAAAAGTGTTTGATTGTGGGCTGTTTCAGCCTGTTGGTAAAAGTAGGAAACTGGGATATGATCAAATGGAGACAAAAATATTAAGTTTCTGATTGCTTTCACACCGAGTTTCAGATACGCTAGGTTCCTCTCTAGATTTGACACTTTCTGATAACATTTAATTTTAAAACAGAAAACCTTGGATGTGAGGAAGTCTGTATTAATAAATAAAGTCTGATTGCTTCTGGAACATGTATGTGATCTCACAAAAGGTCCTCCTTGATGGGATATGGAAGGAACTGGATAACAGTAAAAAAGTAAATGGTACAGTAGTTAACACAAGTCCCATTAAGGTTTGGGACTTGCTTAAAGAAAAGTCAGTCCATGTCAGGTGGTGTGATGGAGGGGGCCATCCTGACATTTATCATTGCAGTTGAAGTTCAGAAATGTATGTGAAAGTGTGGGTCGCAGTGCATAGGTGTAGGGGTGATGCAGGTACTCCAGACAACGACAAACACAAAATTCACAGTTCAAGATCTTTTCCTTTTATTTTTAATGGTGTCTTTATGAAATAATAATGCTGGCTGTACCCAGCTATTGGTATTGCCAGCATATAAGCCAAGGGGTTGGGGTCACAACACAGATACAGACATGTCTCCGGACACCGTGTGCTCTAGGCGCAGGTGCAGGGATTTAAACAGTGGTGCTTGTTTGTACACAAGCTCAGTGCAGTGCAGTCTGGGCTTATCGCTGGCTTGAAGTGCCAGCTCCCGGACTTGTATTAACCGTCTAGCAAAGACAAATTAACACAGTTACGAATCAAACAAAAACACTTCTCACAATCTCACAGTCCTAGTTTCTGCTCATTAACCACAACAAAGGAGTCGATTACTGCGTCCTAGTTCAGTCGGATTGCTAGTTCAATCACATCTCCTCAAATTCAAGACTGAAACTGCTCTCACCGTACTAGGGCAATGACTCGTGGCACAATGACACCGCACCCTTCTTGAATGGCCGGCTTCTGACTGACCCTGGAATGAACTGCCCAAGCATTCAGTTCGTGTTGTACAGTGCTCTCACAGGTCGAGAGGGAGATTGTTGATTCGGATTCGTTCGCTCTCTGTCAGAATGTCACGTGGGAATGTCTAGTTTAGATTTTTGGCTTTCATTCTTCATAAACACAAGCAGACCCAACTTCACCCAGCTGTAGCTTTAATTTTTAGAGGCCCAATGCAAAGGGTTTCTGTCCATTTCTGTATACTAATGTAGGTCACCTGTATGTTTTGCCAGGTATGAGGGCACTTTTCCTTTCGTCTTGATGAATTATAGCCAAGGCATGGATCTCCACAGCTTTTCTCACATGTCGTATGTGTCCTGTATTTCCCTCAGATTTTAATGCTCTTGAGGGTGTCTGACAACTTCTGATACTGCTACTTTGTAAACCACTATTTCTACATCAGGGCATTTAGATGGGATGTTCTCAATCAAATGCCAGTTCTCTGACTAGTGGTATCATTGGGGGCGGGGGTATACTTTTCATACTAGTCAAAGATCACAGTCTGGTAGCAAAATGCTTGTTTCTTTGATGGGTTTTCATAGATGATCCTGGGTCCGGAAGGGGTTTGGATAGTTTGAATGAAATGTATGGTCTATTGCCACTAACTTGAAGAATTCACTGGACAAGGAACAGGAAGGAATTAATAAAATCAGCCCAGTTTTGGTGGGGGGTGCGGAATGTGGTCACAGCAGAGTCATACGCGTCATTAAATCAATGGAAAGAGACATACACTTCATTAAATCAATGGAAGGAGACATACACTTCATTAAATCAATGGAATTGCGATGAGCTTCTTGAAAAGAAAAGGAATGACAGCAAAAGTAAAGCACATAATAGTCATTGTACCAAAATATGGATTAACGCTTATGTGAAGTAACAGCATCTTATACAGCGTGCATTCCATATAACTGTCAAACAAATACATGATTTATCATAAATTGACTCGGTTTATACAATAATTAAAAGGGATTAATATGCATTTTAATGAAAATAGTATGAGGGATTCAGATATATTGTGTATAAAGTCAACTAAAGTTACAGTAATACTTCAAAATCAGTATAGATGTTAGGGGTACTTAAAAAGAGTCACGTCTCAATGGGCCACATAATAGGTTTACAGGTCTCTTGATCAAACAGCATTGGTTTTTGTCAGCTGTTTCCTGTTTTGGTTTGCACTGTATAACTATTGTTCCATATAATCCAAAAGTGCTGTAATATCAGTATTTTCTGAAGGACTTTTATCTTACTGGTAATTTATTGCTTTCAGGAATTCAAATTCATGGGCCAGTCACGCTCTCCTTCAGTGTCCCCTAGCAAGCACTCCGCCACAACATCCACAGCAGCAGTGTCTCTATTTGAACAGTACCATAATGGAGGAAATCCATTCGAGATGCAGACAGAGAGCAAAGATGAGGAAACAGAAGATGTGCTGGCTTCTAATGGGGTATGAGAGGCTCTATTTCAAGAACAAAATAAATGTTTTTCCATTCACAGAGCAATATGGTATATCATTAATGAAAGTGCTAAATATTAGTATCTGAAAAACTTCAGGAATTGTAAGCATTTGCACCCTTCACTTTCTTCTCTTTGTTACCAGGCTGATTACATCTGGGATAAACGTTAGTGCCATGGGAGTCTTACTGCTTCCCATGTGAAGCTGGTGTATAAAATGTGTTTGATAAAATGTAAATTCATAACAGATTCAAAGTAAAAGTCAGCTGCATGACCAGGTATTAAGAAATGAGCCATCGTGATTCGTCTTCATTTAGCAGTTCTGTATATACATGATCACATTTTCCATGACATTTTCCATACAGTACAAGAGTAATGAAAGGTTTAGGCGCTCATTAACTTAGATGTTATTTTGTTTCTAGTTATAGTAGTTAAATGAACATTAATTACTTTTCTCCACTCGACATGCATTATTAGCCAAGCAATGACAAATTAGCATTGAGTATGTGCAAAGGTAATTACATACGCCATAATTGTCGAGCCTAATTATTTTAGTTTACTGCCACCTTAGCTATCAGGTAAATATCATTAAACTGTTGTGGAGTAGTTTTACTGCTTTTTGAAGTTCATTCTGTCGCCTTTTAATAGGCTTGACATTTATCCATAATTAAGAAAGGAGAAAGGGACCAATGTTTTTAAGTGAAAGAACAACTCAACATGTGAGAGTCTTTAAGGGTTATTTGTGTTCGTTAGGACTTTACATCTACTTGCCATGTGTAATTTTCCACTGTTTTTTGTAATAGTTTAATTTTTTATTAATTTTCATCTTACTGTTTACTTTTTGGAACAGAATCCTATATTTATTAATTATTATTTTATAATCTACAAAACAAATATACACAAAGTACGGTGTTTTATTTCCGGTGGTGTATGTAAATGATCACATCTTTTAAACTATGTACAAACAAGAGCTTACCTTAAAAACAGTAAAAGGTAATATGACATGTAGCAAAGGCAAAAAACAACTGTACAAAATGCTAGTACAAGTGGCCACAGACTCATTGTGGAGTTTAACATATAGTGTGTGATACAGTTTTAGTATGAAGTGTGCTCATATAAACACATACACCACACACACACACACATATATATATATATATATATATATATATATATATATATATATATATATATATATAATTTCTGAATTAATAATGTTTGTAGAAATGATTGAGTCAATACAGACAGCTTGAAAGACAGCTTGAATCAGTAAGCCTACTGATGAGCCATTTCATTGTCAGCACACCCCAAGAATATCTATTCATAAAAACTCAATGCAAATGATTATGCACAGCTTCACATACATTATTAATTCACTCAAAACTAAACTCTTTGAGGATGTAAGATTTTAAATGTTGTAGAATGGTGTTATCAGACAACTAATACAGTGTAACAAGGTATAACCGTACTAACCAATACACCAGTTGTATTTCATTTATGTGATTATTTTAAGATAGCACATCTTTCTTTCCAGACTTGGTGCCAGGGTGTCACGCATTCATTCAGTACTTTTCAATAAACTAATATCCAATATACAGTAATGACATTTTTTGACCTTAAGATGCAACATATGTTACATGCTGTAACATTAAACAGCAACCACAACAAACTGGGAAAAAATAAATAAATTAAACACGGAGTTAAGCAGGTTATCTATTTCTGAAAGTTGTTTACCATTCTCATGATCATTACCACATATTTTCCTTTTACTCCCTTTAATGAAAAAAAGTCAGTGGCATTTCAGTTTTTGAAAAATAAATCAATAAAATACAAGCCATATTTTTTATTGCTATTTCACTGATAACATATAACGGTACAATATCTTTTATATCTCACGTAAAAAAAGATTAAGCTAAAACAACTTCTGAGAACAACTTGGGTTCTATAGCATGATCAGCAGTAATTGTCCCCTCTCATACATTACCTGTCAAGAACACTGTGTTTATAAACTTGCTCTTTGTAAACACTGTGGAGTTATTGCCTAAATAGCACGTTTAATGAAAAAGGGCTAGGTGGGGAGGTAGGGTGATTTACAATCTGGCCCAGGCTACAAGTGAAAATAGTTGTGGACTAACACTAAACCCACTCATTTATCAAACAAAGCTAACACTCAGTTCAGCACAGTTGGCAGTCTCTTAAGAAAGTCCCAAAAGTGAGTAGCAGAGGGTCCTCCAAATCAGAATGAATGTGCACTCCCAGAACTATAACTAGGCTGACCAGATGTCCCAATTTTCCATCAAAGCACCCAGCGTTCCGATATTTTACTCAAACTTTTCACTGTGCCATGTGTTCCCTTTCAAGTACGAAATGTAACCATTACCGTATGGGTATTTAGCTCTGAAAGACCCGAAACCTGAATAAGATATATCAAAGCTGCTCGCAGAGCCTGTGACGCAGTTGTAGCCTACCCCCGAGGGCATAAAAGCATTGCGCTCACAGATCTCTGCACAATTTTTCCTTTCAAGACTGACCTGACAGGAGAGCCTGGTTCAGGCAAGTACTTGCTGCCCATCACATTTTTTGCTCACAATGTGTTGTGTTTACACAAATATTAAGCGATATTATACACTGTGTTAGTATTACTAATTTAGCATATATTGTGTACTATAGCCTGTTATTTGTTACATCCCACTGCGGCCTTGTGCCCCGTGTGTAGCTAGAGGCTTGTCACTCTTTCCCAGAGATCAGGCAACATAAGTCGGCTAACTTTATTGTTCTCCCCTCAGGCTGCATAGCTCCAGCTGGGGTTAATTTATATTATTAACTGTAATTGTTTTAAGTACTGTTTTTTTGTGGAGAAAATGTTCTCTTTTGTATATATTTCTGTTTATTTTCAGATACTACGCGCACAACTAAGCGCTGTGCAGGACCAAGATACGAGCTTCGGTTGTGGTTGCTTGCTGCCATTTTGAAGGCTGATTTTGCATCACCATTGTGAAGGCTGGTAATACCTCTAACAAGCAGGCTTCCCTCAGTCTTGCCTATGGTACTGACTGAGTGGTTTTGCCTGTACAGGTGGGCATCCCTGTACATTGCTACCCAGGGTGACTGTGAACCCGTGGAGCTATACTGTACCAGTACCATTCCAATGCCATCCAAGTGCAGTTCTTGTACCTACCCGGTGTTAAAGTCACCAACCTATGGCCCGGTACCGACCTGTGCTGACATCCCTGGTCCGGTACTAAACCAGTCTAATTCAGGTCTTGACCCGCCTGGTTGCTATCTATAAGCAGATTGAGGCGGCACCTGTACATCTGTATACTGTACATTGTATTGCTTGCTTCTTGCATGAGGCCTGGGTTTTATCCCTGCGAGACATGCAAGGCCAGTCTGCCTATTGAGGACAGGCATGGCAGATGCTCTTCCTGCCTAGGGACAGAGCACGCCTAGGAAGCACTGGCTAACCGCAGTTTCTGCAAGTTTTGTGCACCTTTTTCAAAGCGGACGCTTGAGAAATGTCTCTCTACAGAGCGCTTTGCATCCCTCCCTCCTGCACAGCGTTCTTTCCCATCACCATCTGTTAGAGGTGGCTACATCCTCACCCCATTGCCTTGTGCAAAGGGAGACCAGAAGACGCACCTGGGGAAGTAGCCTATGGTGTTCCTCATCTTCCTTCTCCTTCTACTCTCCTGAGGAAGAAGATTAAGAGTCACTGTTCCAAGCATTCAGTGGACTCGGAGCAGATGGAAAAGCTCTGGGCAGCTTTTTCCCACCAAGGAATGGTCCTCGTGGAATTACTGCGTGAATGTTCGACGCCGCTTGCTCCACCTGTCCCATTGGCGTCACAGGAGGACATGCTGTCCATTGCTGCCTGTTGGATGACGTGGAATCTGACAGTACTTCCCTGGCAGTTAAGCTTTCCCTGTCAGCAGAGCTTCTGCCACTGATCAAGAGGGCCACTGCACCCTGGCCTACAAAAGGCGAAACAAGGCATTTGATTTTGGAGGACGAGCCTACTGGCATCTCCTGTATCCCCCTAGTGCACCTGAATTTTCTCTTTGCGATCCAGTCGTCCTGGGTTCATCCGGCTACAACTCCTGCTGTTCCCCAGTCGATGGACACCCTGTATAGGGTGCATGATGCGGAGAAGTTGGGCCTGACCTATTTTCTGTTGGTGGAGACTACCTGCCATAACAAGCAGTTCCGGGTCTCAGAGGTGATCCTTAAGCATGCCTATGCAGCCAGTGCGTTCGCCGCTCAGCTAGATAGTTATTATAGCACTCTGGTTGCCTACCAGTACCATTTGCTGAGGTCCCTTTCTGAGAGTCACAGGTCCTCTCCACAATAACTGGATAATATATGCTTGGTTAATAAGAACCTGGCTGTAGGGAGGAACCAGAGACTTCTGTGTTTTCTTTGTAGTATAGAGCCAGACTCAAAACTTGTTGTTGGAGGTGGGGCGTCTTTCAAGCTGGAAGGGAGTGGATTGGCTGGTGTGGAAAGAACTAAAACAGGGTTGTATGTTTGATTGGCTGGTTTTGAGGCAGGGTGTTGTTTGGATCCAGCTTATGACAGAATTATGGACCAGTCATGTCTTTCCTGTCATTTTGCTGTCCAGTAGCTGAGAATTGAGCCTTCAATTACTGTGTCCTGTCACAGTGTCAGAAAGTATCAATGTTTAAGTAGCTTTTTATGTTATCAGATTAGTTGTAGATTAGAATGTTAAGGGAAAAAGTAGGTATTTATGCGCAGATTCATTTAAAATTTAATTCAGAGTTAAGCACTTCAACGTTCCAGCGGGCAGCTATGCAAAATGGAAGCCCGCTAGATCTGGAAGCTGATTGGCTGTTCACTCTCAATCGTTTTCTAAATATATGTATAAGCAGTATACAACAAGCAAGGTTGAACAAAACACAGAACAAACAAAACAAACATACTAACACACAGACACGGCACACAGCAAGTATCTTGCTAGCCTAAACTAGCATTCGTAGCAATTGTTATCTTTTAGTTTATATTTGCTGCTCTCTCTCCTGTTCCTCCTCGATGTACACCCAACCGCATGCATGAAACACTCACTCTTTTATGCAGCTGTACCGAGACTTGATTGCTAATCAATCATTCCGTTGAATCTCAGCACTGTCTGCACGTGAAGTGATTGTGCAATACCTGTGACCAAACACAAATATACATGTTAAATCACCCGTGTTACATAACCCACATGCTTAACAACAGTATCTTTCGATTCCCATTCCAGCCAACCTTTGCAAAATCTGCACATCATTATTTTGTCACTGTCAGCTGCATACATCCTCTCATGCTCAAATTCTTTGCAGCGTTGTTTAATTTTTATGCACAGTTTAGGAATTTTATAAACAAACGTCTCTTCTCTTCCATCACAATTAGTTCCCAAAAGACTCGCTCCAGATTATACATCGTGCTAGTCAGAGCTTCCATTTCCCTTCAGACCGTGTCCATGGTAATGGCTGAGCGTTGAAGATTGCAAGTATTTATTTAAAGTATTTTTTGTATAAATCTCCCAATTTAAAAATGTAATTCTTTGCTTTCTTTATAATTATTTTTTCATTTTATTTTGTTTTATACAGTAGATGTTGGTTATTAGCAACCCTGTAAAGACAACTTTTGGTTACCAATCCCATCCCTTAGACTTTAATGTTAATGGATTTTGGATAATAGCAACTGTCTGCCACTTATTGACTATTTATTTATTTAATTTTATTTTATATATTTTTTTACAATTTCTATGGCTACGGCACGCACACAAATACATCGCACACACGCATCACAGCATCTATTTATGTATCAGTTTTCATAAGGCAGCTGTACATTTATTGAGTCTGATTTTCGTCTGTCATCATGGCTTCAGAACGTCTACAGCCGATAAAGTTCTGATTCTGGAGGCACTATGTGAATTCGGTACTAAACAAGTACAGGTAGCAGAAACGTTTGGCTCTCAAAATCTGTTGTCTCATGCATTGTAAAATTGAGAGTGATATACAGCTGGAGCAAAAAATCAAACAACATTGGACAACTACTTCTTTTAAAATGATGCTTCTGTATTAAATGTAGGTACTGTAAACCACTTTTTTTAAGGATATTGATAGTACATTGCTGTAGTACTATGCATACAATACAGTACTGGGTATACTTGTTTTACACATCTGTGTAGTATTAGTAAACAGTTGTTTGTTCTGATATTGGTGTTTATTTTTTAACACTGTAATGAACCAAGACGTGTATTTCAGTGTGCTGTTTCTACAACTATAGTATACATCGTCTTTCCATATACATACATTTGAAAATGTGGCTTTTCACTTAATAACAACATTCGGTTAATAACAACTTCTTGCTGGGAACCGAGCAGTTGCTAATAAGCGGCATCTGTTGTATTTGCATTTTGTTTTATATGTTACATTTCATTTTATTTTGTACTATTTTGTATTTGCGAAAAACACAGGGCTCCATATAATTGAGAATAAAATATAGAACATCGAAGTAATATTTTGATTTACTACTTACAAATACACAAAAAATGTAATCAGACAACGAAGGACCGTAGTCCATTAGGTTACAATTTTCAAGAATACCCGAACCGACACAGGAAGGGAAGGGATATACTCGCCACTTCCAAAATTTTTATTATAAAAGATGTCCGTGGCTTCCTGGTTGCTGTGAATTTAAAAAAAAAAAATACTGCTGGAGCTGTCTTTTGTTCAGTACGGTAAAGGTGATATGGAACAGCACTGGCTACAGCAGTCTAGGATATCTTAACGAATTCAGCACAAAAACATGAGTGTTCCCAAAGTCACTTGCAAGCCACTAACACTCAAAAGGTTTGGACAAAGTCAGATTAATGTTCAGATGGATAAGCAGAAGTGTAGGGCTATAATACATCACAATGAGCAGCAATAACTGGCTTTCAAGGGCATGATGAAGGCACCAATTCCTCAAATAGAGGTAATTATGTGGAATTACTTTCTTTGATACTTTCTGTGGCTCACTTGTCACTTGTCAATAGCCACAGCATTCTTGGATACCTCTAACAAGATTCAGAACGACTTCATCTCTTTGGTCTCAGGTTTTGCTAGATGCAATAAAAAGGAAGTACAGGAAGCCAAGTACATAGCTGTATTGGTAAACACACTCAGCTGCCTTGTGTTCTCAAGTGTGAGACTGACACACGTGCATGTATAGACAGAGACAGACAAACAGGCAGGCCTGATTAGAAAATCTGGAACCGTGTACCAGGGTCTCTTTTGGGTAGTAATAAATAAAAAGTCACAAATCACAAACATGAGTGTGTTAAGTGCATGATACATATTAAATACCATATAGTACGCATACAACTAGTCCCTTCAGATCTGTAGACTTGTGTAACCTTTTTAAGTACTGGAAACATAAATAATAATCATCTCAGGTTGAATACAATGTTAAACGCACTCCATGCTGTGGGATTCTTTGTGGCATCTATTGACCATATTCCGCTGCTGTTGTTTTAAAACATGGCACTAAGCACAGGAGCATTGTGTGGAATTTCTTTACCACAGCAGGAGAAAACTGAATTAAGGAAGTATTTCATTCAAAGGAGGAAGCACGGGCACACTTAATGTGCTCCACGAATATTTTGTAATATACCCAAAACAAAACAGGTCAACGTTTCATGAGTGAGTGAGTAATATTTTTAGTAATTTTGTATTTTTCACCTTACGTATTTTGGAGTGCATATGTTTTTTCTTTGTACATCGACTTGTACTTATTTGATCTTTTTGGTAATAAACTATATCTTTGCAATAACTGTAGATAAAGCATTCCTTATTGGAAGCCACACGGTTATTATTATTAATGATTCACAGAGTTTTCATTGACATAAACCCAACAAGATGTTATGTTGTTTTCTTTCCAATTCAGTTCCTGAGAAGAGTAGGCACCACTGTTATTATTATTGAGGTGTACTTGCCGCTGTGTATTATTGTTTTCTGTAAAACCTTGATATCCTGTCAGTTAAGAAAATGCTTAATGCAAAGCTTGTCTTAATGTTATCTTTATTGTGCCAGCCAGACACCCACGCTTACAACTGTGTTATCATATTTTCTGCATTTCTCAAATTAATAATTGATACCCAGGTAGTAAAAAGAGATGCGGCCGGGTAATTTAAAACCTGTGCCAACCTCTAATTAATTTATTTATATATATGTAAAGTGCTAATAGAAAGTCTACACCCCCTTTCAACATTTTCACCTTTTGTTGCCTTATAGCCTTTATATAATATATATATATATATATAATTAAAATATATATATATATATATATATATATTTTTTTTTTTTTTTTATATCTACACATCCTAAACCACAACTTCCAAGTAAAAAAAAAAAAAATCTAGAAATTTGTATAAAATTAGTTAAAAACAAAAACTGAAATAGCTTGGTTGGATAATTGTCCACCCCCCTTGTAATAGCAATCCTAAATTAGCTCAGCATCCACCAAGTATTAACTCAGTATTAACTCAGGGAGGGTGGAGACTTATCCAATTATGATCTTTCAGTTTTGTATTTTTAATATATACATTTTTTCTCAATAAAAACTGTTTTTTAACAGTCTGGAGTATGGTGTGTAGGTAAGTGGGAAAAAAAATCCTCATTTAAATGCATGAAACTCTGAGGAACTGACAAAACAAAATGTGAAAAAAAAGTTCAAGGGGGTGTAGACTTTCTATAGGCACTGTATATATGTCCTATAACTGAAGTAAAGTGTTATTCTAAGCATTGTGGTCACTGCAGTAATTAAGCATGGGTGAATATAATGTTTCTGTCCACAGTATGAGTCTGATGAATTGGAGAAGTGTGCTTACCAGGATTATGATAGTGACAGTGATGTCCCAGAAGAACTCAAGAGAGACTATGTGGATGAGCAAACTGGAGACGCTCCTGTGAAAAGGTAGACATCCTCTAAACGTATTGCATGCATCATTTAGTTTATTGACAGCTGCATATCTAAAAATTTCAGCTTGATTTAATGTTTGCAGTAGAAATGCTGTTTCCCCAGCCCTCATAAGTATCCACAGTTGCCACTGTAGTGTTAATAATTTTACAAAGTTGCCACTGCTTTATCTCCCAGACAAAGTCTGTATAGTTTCAGGGTTACATCAGCACTGTATACTAAATGTGCCAGTATCCTCTGACCGAAAGTGACTAAAGCCTTAATGTCATAATTGAAGCCCGGTGATTTTTTACGTTTTTGTAGGATTAACCGAACACTTTGAGTTACTGTCTTAAATTTTGATTAACAACTATAATTTTTTATTCTTCCATTATCATTGTATTCCATATTTGTTTCACTGCCACATTGTTTTAACCACTGGCCATATTCAGGATACAGACCACAACTTCAATATACTCTTTACAGCCACTACAATGCAGTTTTCTTTGATTCTTTCATTTACTTCATGCTTACAAACGATGCCATCTGAAATGCCACTGTCATTTCTACATGCATTGTTCATTACAAGGTTAAATCATGTGTCTATTAACATCTGTGTGGCTTATCGCTAGATTGAAATTAATTTACACAAAGATTGTGATGAATGTGTTTGTCTAGCAAACATAGTATCAATAAAAAAAGACATGCTGCACTGCCAAGTGAGATTATTTGGTCAAGCCATTCAGTGTTTAAACAAGTCAGGCATCATCATTAGGGTCTTCTATCAGTACAGTTAGATACCATATTTAAGTAACAAAGTTTGGCAGCTTGCATTATTCCTAATAAATTGTTGTAAATCCAAGTGTGATTTGAAATTGAAAATGGGAAAACACATGGAAAAAAGAGTAAAATGATGCTGTGTAACTCCCATTATGATGCTGAGATGCAGATAAATAATGGAATATGTTGTATGCTTCCTTGATATTACAGTTTGCTAAAGAAATAGCTCAGAAGCCTGGTAGATATAGAAAAACAATTACAGCTGCTGGAAAATTGTCAGTTTTTATTCTTTCAGAAAGCTAGCAGCTATCATCTGGAGATGTCTTTACAATCTTAAAGAAGACCTTTTTTTTTTTTTCAAAAGGATGAAATAAAGCCATTCTCTTTTTGGAGAACAGCGCCTGGGCATTGTGTTTATTTAGAAGTGATAAATGTAGCTTCTTGCAATATGCAGATGAGAAGTTTGTCATAGGTGTGCTGCAAGTCTTACTATGAACGACTCATACAATATCTGCAACTTGTTTATTGTTTTCATAAAATGGGAATATTGTTATTATCCTTCCTAGTGTTTTGTGTGTGTGTTTTAATCAGTATATTGTGTCCTACCCAAGTCTTTGTGTGCAATCTGTTCAAAATGCCCTATATCATACCAGTCTGCCATACAGTATGTACTGTAAGTTTTCCTAGTTTTAATCCAGTTACTGATTCACAAAATGTCGGACTGATGGTAGTAATTCAGTTGCTCTTATTTCCTCTCACCTTTACACGACATTACAGTCCTCTAACCTGAATTAAACGAAGCCACTGAGTAATAGTAATAGCACCTGCACGAACTGAAGTACAATACACAGGTAGCAAAGTCAGTATTTGTTTCTTGTTTAGCAGGTAATGTGTTATGCATAGTAAACACCATGATGTAGAGTGACCCTGAAAAGTCTTTCCCGACAGACATTTATACTTGAAAACACTTATTAACATCTTGAAAGCCAAAGTTATCGAGTATTCCCCCTTCAGCACACACAATAATTTCGGATTAGGAAAAACACGCTTTAGTTTTAATAGTGTTCATGTTTCTCCTACTTAAGCAAGCAATGCAGTATTTACGGTAAATAGAAAGTGTGCTAGTTAAACACTTTCAAATCTCCTGGTAATTGTTCTATAATAGGCCTTATGATGACTTTGGTTTCTTTTTTCTAAAATGCTTATACAACAGTTATAATCTCTTGACTGATGTGTCATAGTTCGGTGCTTTCTTTTTCTAACAGTTTTTCTTTCCTTTTACAGCCTGTCAGATGAACTGACAGAACTAAAATACTTAACAGCCACATGCCTAGCATGCAAGTTGAAATTAATTTGACAAATTAACTGAGCTGTAGCCTTATGCCTTTGACTGCTGAACCAGCTCATGAATTTCCCACCACCCTGCGACTCCTTTAGCCTTATCAGTTGGCCTGTTGTAATTATGTTTCTGCTTTTGCAATTAGTGTGTCTCGAGATACCCTCAGGAGCAGGAAGAAGTCAGACTACAGCCTTAATAAGGTGAATGCACCCATCTTGACGAACACTACCTTGAATATAATCAGGCTTGTTGGTGAGTAAGACAGTCTCATCATTAACCGAAAGGGGATGGAAATGACCATCCATAAGGTGTACCATTTCTATAGTTTAATTTATCATATAATTATAGTTGAAAACTCAATTTTCATAACTTACACTTTATATAACACTATTCTGGTTTATTACTGTAAGGCAAGACATACACAGCAATGCAGTACTATTTGGTTTTTAAATATACTGCTTTATGTCTTTTTTGAGGGTAATGTTTTAGTCTTCCAAACATCGTTGGCAGTTTTCCCCTCTCAAAGCCATTTTTCAGTCTTTGTCTTTGTTACTTTTGTAATTGGCTGCATAATTTAACTCTAAACTTTAAATTAAATTGCTATTTTGTAGTAGCAGAACTCTCTCTCTCTCTCTCTCTCTCTCTATATATATATATATATATATATATAGCGAGAGAGAGAGAAAGCTGTAGTGGTTAAACTGAACACTATTATATGAGGAGGAGGTTAAATGTCAGCAAAACTTGCAAATAATATATACAAAATGAAATGTACTGGTTGCATAAGTATTCAGCCCCTTAAGTCAGTACTTGGTAGAAGCACCTTTTCCAGCAATTACTGCGATGAGTTTTTTTGGATACGTCTCTGCTATCTTTGCAGTTGATGGTGACATTTTTGCCCCTTCTTTACAGGAAAATTGCTCCATTTCTGATAAGTTTGTTGGGGATCGTTGATGGACTGCAATATTCAAGTCTCACCATACATTTTTGATTAGATTCAAGTCAGGACTTTGACTGGGCCACTCAAGAATATTAATTCTCTTCTTGTTCAACCACTCCAGTGTGGCTCTGGCTTTGTGCGTCGGGGCATTGCCCTGCTGAAATGTGAATTTTCTCCTCAGTTTCAGAGTCTTGGCTGACTCAAACAGGTTTTCCTCAAGGATTCGCCAGTACTTTACATTATCCATTCTACCTTCTATCCTGACAAACTTCCCAGTCCCTGCTGAAGAGAAGCATCCCCATAACATGATGCTGCTTGACAGTTGGGATGGTGTTGACTGGGTGATGTGCAGTGTTGGGTTTGCGCCGGACGTAACGCTTGGAATTTGGACTTTTGTCTCGTCTGAACACAAAACTTTTTTCAACATGTCAGCAGTATCATCTACGTGCTTTTTTGCAAACTCCATACTTGCTTTAAGATGAGGCTTTTTGAGTAATGGCTTCTTTCTTG